>NW_019728499.1:633921-666850 GCF_002891405.2 Cryptotermes secundus | reverse complement strand
TAAAGCCATCTGTATTGAAAAATTCATGGAAGAAACTGATGCCTTTCGAAACTAATGAAGATGAAGAAATCCATGGATTCAGTGAAAATGAGAGAGCCACAGAATTGAAAAAATTGGCTAACCAAGTTCATGGTGGTGAAGAAGTCAACGAGGAAAATATAAGAGAGTGGTTTGACTGTGACTCATGTGAGCCAGGCTTCGAAATGTTAAGCAGTGGCAAAATCGTAAGTTCAGTGGGGGTGCAGCCAGAAGAGCGGGAAGAAAGTGAGAATGAGGAAGAGATGGACAGTGCTGCTAGTAAAAAAATATCACATGGTGCTGCTCTTAATCATTTGCAATCCTTACTAGACTATCTTGAGAGTGAAGAGAACAGTTTATTAACTGACAAGCTAATATTATGTAGGCTTCGTACAGGTATCTGTAAAAAGGAAAATGCCACGAAAAAGGAAATGACAATATTAATTTTTTTTAAGTGTTAAGTGTGAATATTCGTAAAAAGTGTTGGATGTTGTTGAACATTGTGATTGAAATAACTAATTCATATTCAGTATAATGTAAAAAAAGTATTAAATAGGCCATGAGATGACATAAAAATGAGGTTGAATAAATTTAAATACAGGTATTATGAAGGTACAGTATTACAGTACTTATAGAACTTTTAATAAATTTGTCTTAACCGGGTTTTCGATTAATCGTGATTTCCATCCCCACCATTATCCCAGATAATCGAGAGTTGAGTATATTTATATTAAGATCCATTTGTATATTATCCTCCCACCCAGACTAAAGTCTCTCAATCTGTCTTGTTCTACACTGTTTTCAAACCAAAACTAGAAATGTATTGCATACTGAACTATTCCTTGCCATTTTTCTATGCTACCAGCTCAACTCCTCTACACCTAAGAATTATATACAACTCAAAAGGCCAAAAATTTAAGATTGTCGTTTTTTCTAACTCTATCCAATTCAGCATGAAGCTGAAACTCACCTTAATGCCTCCAAAAATAACTTTCATGTCCTCTTCCCTGAGCAAATTATTTAATGGTCTCATGAAACATCTAAGCAATGTTGACAGTACATCAACATAATTCTTTTCTGTTTCTACCAGTTCCTTGATAACATAGTCACGTTTCTCGAAACTGTGTGCTATGGTGGACGTGATCTGAAATGCAACATTAATAAATGCTCAAGATTTACAATGAACAAGAACTTTTCAATTTTAACACACTGTTGATCCAATTTGAAGGACTTAAATTTAAGAAGTTATTATGTTCTGACAGAATACTGTCAAGATCAGATAAATACTGGGATTATCTATACCGAAGAAAGTGTTTGAGTCTATTCATCACTGCATCTCATAATGACGTATAGACTGAAAAATCACTAAACTGCTGATGCCAATTAATGATGACATCACATCACCTGCGGCTCTGCACGTCGTCCCATAGCGCAGAGATCCTGGTATACTTCCTCGTTGTGGATACTCGAATAGTAACTCCCATATTCCTCAGTCTCCATAACTGTATTTGATGGCTCATCGTCACTATAACACATGCGCACGCAACACGGCAGCTTTAGTTAACAATTGCCATGCAACATTTAACAGCCTTGCAGCAGCAGCACCAGCATGCAGTTCTCCAATCTACTGCAGTGAATCAATCATGTTTGGTAAAGATTCATCTCCAACATTTCTACACAACAAAGAAAACACCCTTCTAGAAGCCTCAACTGCCTATAAATAAAAATGTAGCTCAATCTAGAAAATAAACCTAAACCACACAGAAATAACAAATCTTCATTCTCACAACTCTCACCCATTGTCAGTATTTATTAACATCTAATTCTTCCAATAAGCACATGAAAAACACACTTCACTGAACTCATAACAAGAAAAAAATTCATATTACATATGAAACTAGGAAGGTCAAAATACCTCAACAGAATACAATTACTACTTAGAATTACACTAAATTTTTGAACACAAGAAATACCTTGGTAAAATTGTACCTTACAACTTACTACTCATTATTCCAAGCAAAGTGAAAAAGTACAAATTACAAAAAAAAAATGTGGCCTATCTGCATAATTAAGATGCTGTGGAACATTACTTCATTCCACAAGCAAGTATGGAACACAATCCAATCAGAAGCACAAATACACCAAATCTGCATCATTTTGCTACACACCTTAATGCTTATACTTGTCACTAAAAAGTAAAACAGCATAAATACACACATAAAATAAAATGAAGTAAAATCTAATAAAAGGAAACACTGTTCCTTTCTTAGTGATTCCACAATATTCTACCCATGAATGCCTCCTTCCCTGTCAGCTGCTCACATGTATACATACTTATGCCTTCTGATCCTTACTTGCCAATACAAGCCTCACTTCTTTATTTCATAGTTCACAAGCTTTTAAAAGGTGCTGTATCAATTCCTAAGATTATGCTAACAGATATTTAATTGGCACAGATGGGAAAATGATCTTAGTAGGGTACAAATCAATTTAAAAGGACTGAAAACATCAGAACTCACAAGAAGGGACTAAAATCACTGCCACATTGAGTTTCTTTATCAAAATATGCTACGGAAGCTTCCTGTCAAAAGCAAGGCGAAGATCTGCCGAATGCTCGCACTACTGGACACACAGGTGCAAAATGTTTGGGTAAAATCATAGTTCACACAGGACTTCTGATGTGCACGTAATTGTGCGTTCACGTACATTAAAGTTTAAACTGGACTAAGAACCTGGGTATCTCCCTCTCAAACCAAATTCACATTTCTCTTCCTTCTGAAACATATGACATCTTTACATCCTCTTCAAAAATGTCTTAATAAAAAAAAACATATACCTAACCCAAATTTAATCATACAAAATGTCAAAACCCTAGACTTAAATCAAACAAAATTTAAAAGTCTACCAAAGTTATATAATTCTGCATACATTTAATCATACTGAGTATTCACTGTGCAGGCTTATCAGACGTCCGGGAGGCTTGTCAGTTATGTCATCTAAGGACTCACAGCAGGATTCCCCAACAAACTGAAGCTCATCCATTCAGTGATCACCTGATCAGTGAGTGAGTGAGTCAGTGTTGCGCCATCAAGTGTTACAGAAGCTTATTTATATAGTGCTTTGTTCTGTGTCTTCATGGCTTGTGTGAGATACAATTTAGAACAGAGTTTTCATCTGTGATTTTGTGGGGGGGGAAACTCTTACAAATTATACAAGTGAAAATTTTCCCATAAATTTCCAGACAGAACATGTCCATCTGGAGATACAATTTCGAATTAGTAAATAAAGTAAAAACTCACGACATTTTAACTGACAGTAAGCCATTAAAAAGATATTATGTTTTAACTGAGGAAAAACCTGATGACATTGGTCACCAATTAGAAAATTCTTCTCGAGAATCTTTGAAGCGATTGGCACAACAAAGTGGTGTTTCTGTAGGCAGTGCCTGGACAGCAACTGAACTGCTGCATATTCGTCCATATAAAATTATTGTTGTTCCTGAAATTAAACCTATGAATTATGAAAAAAGAGCCAAGTTTTGTAATTGGTTTATCAATCATGTGCATGACAGGCTTACTGATCTTGAGCTAACATTTTTCACAGATGAGGCTAATTTTAATCTCTCGGGATATGTTAACTCACAAAACAACAGATATAGTAGTGAAAACACTCATACCCAAATTCAACTTCCCCTTTATGAGCAAGAGATAAGCGTATGGTGTGCAAATAGGGTAAACCGTATAATTAAAGACTGATATTTTATAGAGGATCTCTTGATGTTCAATGATACATTAATGAATTTTTTGTTAATTTGGCACCTGCAGAAGAAAGATTCAGTTATTTTATGCAACACAGTGTGACTCAACACACAGCTAAGGAAACTATCCGAGTATTACACAGGGCGTTTGGCAAACTAAATGGGGAAAAGAGAATTATTAGCAAGTGCCCCCTAAACCTCCTGATCTAAATCCATGATTTTTATTTGTGAGGAAAACTAGAACATGTTGTGTATGCCAACAATCCACATAACCCGGAGGCTCTACAACAGAATATTCATGAAGCAATTTACAAAATTCGGCAACGTGAATTGCAACAAGTTTCCCAAAATCTGTTTAAAAGAATTCAGACATGTCTCACAGCAACAGGTAAACATTTTGAACATCTTCTATGATGGTGAGTACAATATTAATTACTATATTTGAATAATAATTAAAAAAATAAGTAAACAATGTGTGCTATCAAGCAGTTAGTTGCTGACTTCCCACTGCATCGGCCCGGGTTTGATCCTGGGTCTGGTCAAGTGGGATTTGTGATAAACAAGTGGCACTGGGGTGGGTTTTCTCCGAGTACTTTGGTTTCCCCTGCCAATCTTCATTCCACCAAATTCTCCACTATCATAATCACCCAAGGCAGGCTACAATAGGCCAACCAGTGGCCACCGTGCTGAGTGGACCCAGTTGGACTCCACCCCCCACTAAGCAAAACACAATGTGTGCTAGCTGTACTGGCCAGGTGGCAGCATTTTTCTCAGCAAGTGATGCAGTGCTTTCACAGGAAGCTGCTGACAGTAAAATCAATGTCCATTCAGCCTGCACTCTGAACACAGTGTATACAGTTTGAACACAAAACATTGAAATTAAAACTAAAGAACTGCCTGAAGTTCCATATATTTTCAAAATATTTAATGACTAAAAATTTGAAGAACCCACACTAAAATTAAATTAAATTAATTTTGAAAACCTAACAGAGTTAAATATTTCTTGAACACATTTCACTACACAAAATTTGAAGAATCCACATTGAAGTTATATGTTAAATGTAACAAAATTCCATATTTTTAAACACATTTAATAACAAAACATCTGAAAACCATGCACCATAATTAAATTAAAATGAATAACTAAGTGCCATACTTTTAAAAAATATGCAATCATATAAATACGACTAAACGCCAAAATTAAATTACCTTGAAATCTTAATAAAAGATCTTCATTACTGCTCACAGAATATGTATCATATATATTAAGATTATGTCCACATGCTAAGAATCATTAGATGACAAAATAAATGATGATCTCTTTAACAACTGGGGATGTCCAATAAAGAAGTCTGCATGACAAGGGACTGAACTTACATACTGAAATATTTTCCTTCCAACTTCATGTACTTGTGAACTCAGCACAACAGTGTGGAACCTGATCCATCTTTGACCTCAAGTTTACCAAATAGATTAATCCTCTCAAAGTGACATTATGCGTGCAGTGATAGACTTTGAATGTAAATTTAATGATAACTAGATGCACAAATAAATAGTTTAACATGGTCGTGCGTTACGCACATAAATTTTCGCTACATGATCTTTATTTATAGTACATAATTTTGGCTCAATGACAATGGAACTGCAATTGGACAGTGCTTGAACAGCACAGGTAATGGTGGCAAATGAAAAAGAACAATTCCTGTGGCCAGTGTCTCTTCCCATTTGGCAGAGCTTTTAACACAACCTCCATCAATAATAATATAAGCAAAAAGTTTTCATGCATATTTTCAAAACTTGATCTAAAATAAAACCCAAACATGCAAAAGAAAGTCCAGCAGCTCAAACTAGTTGTCAGTCCCTGTACCTCTGGACAGGAAGATGAAAATGTAACGTAACAAAGATCCTCGTAAATTTCTTCCTCTTTGTCTTCAAATTGTGGACATTTGATTGTAAACTGCATCCAGCTACAATTGTTGAATTCCCAACTCATACTGTGGCTAGTGGGTAAAGCAGCCCCACTGCTGAAAGTCAAAGCACTAGTAACATACACTGGAGTTCGATGAAAATTTACGAGACTCCTTATAACACACCACGCCCGTACTACAAACAGGATCTGGAATATTCATGCTGTAATACATATAAATGTCACATGTGTTGCTACTTTTGGAGGAAATGTTGTAAGCATACAATTGAAAATTCCATTATCTGATTTCTCCCATTTCTATTATGCCTTTAATTAAACACAAGCCTGAATTCTGGAGTTTTAATTCACATGAAAGTTGAATTACTTACATACTCCCATACCCGTAGAAGAAAGTTCACTGCTACAACAATCAGAGCAGTTCACTGGATCCTGCTTTGTACAGGAGATCCAACGTATATAACCATAACCAATTCCTTTGGGGTTTTCTATATCTTCTCTTCTTATTTAACCTAATTCTAACATACCAGTAATTTCCATCTAAATAAACTTGTGACTTCTTCCATACACAGACAATGTATATATGATCCCTATGCTAACTTCCTTGATTTAACTTCTTTATAATGTTCTCACAGCTACAGAAATTAAAAGTCCCCTTGCTCCATTACTGTCAATCTCAACACTCTTATCATCACACACTTTGAACCTGCCAAATTTGTAACTTTCAGCCTACTCATTTTTGTTTTTGCAACTAAAAACAGTCAGGGGCAGATCACTGTAACTTATGTCCATTTTTTGCCAAAACCATTTTAACTCTTCAATTACCAAATGGATTAATATGCGTTAATGAAAAATCTGCCTTCTTCTATTGAAAACACCAACTGTAACATTATACTGCACACATGCATGCATGTGCACGCACACACACATTTTGGCATATAGACCCATTGCTAAGCAGTGGCTCTGGAAACACCAGTCACTGCTAGGTAATGACTACAGCAATAGAAGAACCGTGTTTTCTGTTGGTCCATGCCGTGACATTATAAGTGCGACAAAGTTTAGAGCTTAGTTCAGGTGTGAGACGGTGGCCAGCCAAGAATGGCGTGAGCATGGAAGCTGAAGAATCTCCATCATTTGAAGTCATATATGAGATGACCAAATATTTTGTACTTTTCCAAGAGATAAAGCATAAATTATCCAATTGCAAGGTCATAATATTTTGTAACTTGAAAACTCTTAAACATGGCTTTTGTACAGCATTTCATGAAGACTCATACTAATCCAAAGCAATTACTTGTTAAACACTAAAATCCTCTTTAATCAGAACTGCCATTTTCAAGCATTTGTAATCCAAG
Source organism: Cryptotermes secundus (assembly GCF_002891405.2). NCBI lineage: Eukaryota > Metazoa > Arthropoda > Insecta > Blattodea > Kalotermitidae > Cryptotermes > Cryptotermes secundus. The sequence continues at coordinate 659,796 of NW_019728499.1, read as the reverse complement.
TTCAATCCACAAATTTAAAAACCCATTTCAAAACCACAAAAAACAGCTGATAAAAGGATTATTTTACACATCCTGAGCCTCAATGTTTTTAAAAGCAGACAGGATAATAATAGTTTTAGGTGTGTTCACAACAAACTGATGCAAAAATGTATAAATCAGCTTAACTATACCCATAGACTCTAAAGCAGTGATTCTCAACCTTTGTCAGATCGCAGCCCAGTAAATTCTTTTCTCTATAAGACGAGGGCCTGGTAACAGGCCGCAAGCCCAGCAGTTGAAAGACACTGTTCTAAAGGGTTCTGATCATGGTGTGTAACACTCAGAATTACTGGGTTTTCAGACTTTGTCCATCGTCCGGTATTCTAAAAACTAGAAAGCACGTTTCGGAAACTGGATCTGTTTCCTTCCTCGGGTGAGGTGGTCCAGTGATTGAGGTTAGATCTTTCTAAGGGGCCCAACAGAGTTGGTATCTCCCAGTCACCTGAAGAGGGAAACAGATCCAGTTTCTAAAACGTTGAGTTTTCTAGTTTCTAGAATACTGGACAATGGACAAAGTCCAAAAACCTAGTTAATTCTTAATCATACCTGTCTGTCTGTCCGCACATAACTTAAGAACCACTGAAAACAATTTTCATAAAATATGATACAGTAGAGTTTTACTAAAATTTGTCTGCAGATTCCAATTTTGACTAAAACTATAAAAAACAATGGTAATTTGACATGAAAACTCATTATGTGTTTCTGTGCGCATCTTCACTGTATCTCACTAAGTACTTATTGGAACAAAATATGTTTCAAGCAAAAGCTGTTGAGAAAAATGAAACAAATTTTATGCTCAATATACTTTTGCGGTAAATTTTGTGGTTTTCAACATAGTTAAACATAAGGATCTTTTACACAGTGTCATCTCATAACTCAAGCACCAGTGAAACGACTTTGCCACTGCTTGCCTACCCCAACTGTTTTACGTTATTTATATGAGAGAATAAGTTTGCATTCATGAACTGAAAACCCAGAGCCAAGTAAATGTGCCAGAGTTATTACACTATGTATACACTTGCTAACTTCACTATGAGTGTAAACCTCATCTTTGTTCCCTGTGTTACTCTCATATATGATTCTGAAAAATTTAAATTATGTTGCTTAGATATTTATACCTCTTAGCAGATTTTGGTTTTGTGACATACAAATATATTCAGTTGTACCTACTGTATATCTATAACTAAAACCAATTCATTTACCAGAAAGTAAAAGAATATAAAGTTGTTTTAAGTACCAACACTTACTTTGAATTTAAACTTCTATAAATATCCTCTTGTGACGTACTTCGATTCTTGAGAACAGAGAAACCTCTGTAAAGAAACCAATGTTGAATTTCTCACAATGGGGAGAAACAATGCAAACAATGCAGATATCAGATGTGATTAACTAATGCATTCTGATTTATATGGTGCACTGCACAGTCTGAACACTATATTTAATTTCCCACAAGACTAAGATTAATTAAAAAAATGATCAGTGTGTCTACAGGATGCAATAAGTAATACAAATTGTTCCCAAATACAGCAAGACAATCAGAGCAGCCCCAGGACATGTAAATACAAAATACAAAAATAACGACACCAGTCAAGTGCTCATCCCTTATGGTCAATCTGCCTGAAAAGATTTCAAGATCACACGTCCGGATTTCTATATGTCATATTTTCTCCTAGGGTTTATTCCTATTTTTAAGTGTAACTGTATACATTTTTAGTCATTCTTACTGTACATATAAATGCATATTTTAGAGTTTTGTTGGTTTTACAGCATATTTTGGCATAATTTTGAGATAAGGTCATATTTTTGTCATTTTAGAATCAATTCTTTGATATAATGTAAAATTTTGGCTCCATAATGTTTTTTACTACAAAATAAATTTCAGACTGGACTGTTGCTAAAATGTGGTATAGAGTTCAAGTTCATGAAGTTCATATTAAAACCATATTTTTGACTGCACTGTACCTGCAGTTACAAAGACGAAAATTTGTGAAATGCAGCATTTATAACCTGGTTAGCCAGCCTTTTCCAGTCTCCGTCTTACTATACTATATACCATACAGTAAGACAGACTGGGAAAGGCCGGCTAGGCAGGTAAATACCCACTCCAGTCTTTCTTGGAGGGCTTAAAAGTATTCTATTTATATTTGTGTGGAGGGCCTTCAAACACTTCAGTTTGACGGTACAATGCCTGGAGTGAGTACATGTAGTTCAAGGAGTGCGTAGTTTTATACAGAAGTTTGGTGAAAAAGTGTTTAGTACTGATGGAGATATATTTTATTGCAAGTTGTGTGATATGAAAGTTATGACAGGAAAGTGATTTCCTGTGCAGCAGCACTGTAAAACTTCTAAACATGTGAGATGTTTAAACAGATTATCTACAAAGGTTAGCATACAAAATTTGTTGTTTAAAAGCAGTTCCACTAATTATTATTATTATTCAACAAACAATGGGTTGCAATTTTCGAAGGATTTGTGTCAATGGATGGTTTCTTTGAATATTTCATTAGAGAAATTACATAATCAGCACTTCAGAAAATTTTTGGAGACATACACTTGTCATCCTATCCCAAGTGAATGGAGAGACTTCTGATGTAGATGGGCAGTACAGGGTTTGTCCGGAAAGTAATTCAATTTGTTTTTCCCGCCACTCCTCCTGGTCGCAGNGGGGGGGGGGGGGGGACTCTTAGCTTCACAACACTTCCAAGCTCAGTCTGCTCTGAGCTCTGGGGACATCAGGATCGCTGTTTCTGTGAACCTCCTGTTAGTGCCTGTGTCACAATACACAATGGAGAGAACTATCAAACACGTTACGCGATCAAGTTCTGTGCTAAACTGAACAAAAGCCTTGCCAACACCCACCAAATGATTCAGGAAGCCTAGGGGGACTCTGCTCTCTCCTATTCTCAAGTCTCCAGGTGGTTAAAGTTGTTTAAAAATGGCCAGGAAGAGGTGGAGGATGACCCCTGCTCTGGATGGCCGTCGACCAGCAAAAGTGACAAAAATGTGTCTCATGTTTGTGATCTTTTAAATACTGACTGTCGCACTCGAAACGAGATCGCCGCTACCTGGCAGCTGCACCACGACAATGCTCCCAGCCACACCACTCTGTGCGTCCAGGTGTTTCTGGCCAAGCACAGCTTGGCAACGTTGCACCAGCCCTCCTACAGTCCTGACCTGGCTCCGGCAGACTTCTTTTTGTTCCCAAGGATCAAGACCGCCCTGAAAGGAACCCGTTTTGGAACCAGTGAAACGATCCAAACCGCCGTGACAATGGCTCTAAACGAGGTCCCCGTTGACGCCTTCCAGGATGCGTACCGTACGTGGAAAAGTCACTGGTAAAAGTGTGTGGATGCCCAAGGGAAGTACTTTGAAGAATTTTAAACGTTTGTAACGTTATCTTGAATACATTTTTTTTACGAACTTAATTGCATTACTTTCTGGACAAACCCTGTATATCATGAATATTATAGTTGGGACCCCTGAAACAAGATCAACCTGAAGAGATATTTCTCCTTGATGTGAAGTTCTTGAAAGAGCAAATCATTTAACTACAGCTGTACTTCATCATCACTGGCACGACAGCCCTTTGTGAGCCCTGGCCTTCCTCAGGATTGCTTGCCATTCTTCTCCATTCGATGCTACATTCCTCAGTTCTTTACACCCAAAATTCTTCTGTCCTGCCACACACATTCTTCCCATCTCAATCTTGGTCTTCCCACTTTCACCTTTATAAATCCAATAATGTCTGGTTCATTAAATAGTTTGTATAGCTCATGGTTTTACCTCTTCCTCCATATTCCATTTTCTTCCACTGGTCCAAATATATATCTCAGGATCCTCCTTTCAAATATACTTAACAGTCTTTCATTCGAACTCGACAGTGGCCAGGTCTCAGAGGCATACGATAGCACTGATCTTATAAGTACTTTATACATCATAGTTTTGGTTTTCCTGGGTATCAGTTGGGATTTCAGGTGTTTCCTAAGGCCATGGAGACATTTATTTGCCGCAAGTACAGGCTTTTTTATTTCATCACTGATGTAATTTTTACATTTAACTTCTGATCCAGGGTAAGTAAAACTACATACAACCTCAAATTTATATGAGCCAATTTCAATATATGCAGGTCCATTAGCACAGTCTTTCTTGGTTACCGGCATGTACTTTGTTTTATTTTGGTTAATTTGTAGATTCATCTTTTTTGCTGCTCTTTCCAAATTAAGAAAAGCTTCTTTCATAGATTTTTGTGTTCTACCAATTATATCAATATCATATGCAAATGCCAAAATTTGAACTGACTTATAGAATATAGTTCCCCTTGTGTTGATGCCTGCATCTCTAACTACCTTCTCTAATGCTATATTGAACAAAAGGCAGGCTACGGAATCCCCTGGTCTAACTCCATTTCTAGTTATTACAGGGCTGGACAACATATTTTGAATCTTAATTTGGCATTGGGTCTTTCTCATAGTGGCTCTGACTAAGGCGATTAACTTCCGTGGAATGTGCATCTATTCCATTGCCAGAAAAAGAATATCTCTATCTATGGAGTCATAGGCTGATCAGAAGTCAATGAAAAGATGATGTGTTTCAATTTGGAATTCAATACACTTTTCAAGGACTTGGCGAATAGTGAAAATCTGATCATTAGTTGATCTTCCTTGACGAAACCTACATTGGTAATCCCCAATTATGCCTTCCACAAAGGGAGAGAGTCTGTTAAATAGAATATTGGAAAATGTTTTATATGCTATGCACAACAGACTAATTCCTCTATAGTTAGAGCATACCATGACATTGCCTTTCTTATGGATAGGGCATACAATACTTAGGTTCCATTCCTCTGGGATTACTTCAGTTATCCATATCTTAACTATTAGCTGATGTGCTTAGCATATTCTGGGCCTGCAACTTTCACTAATTCTGCCACGATAAGATCCATTCCTGGAGCTTTATTATTTTTCAATTTTTTGATACCTTGTTCTACTTCTTTTATGGTTGGCACTGGCTCTTCAGCCTCAAAATTTCCTTGATTCTGCTCTATGGTCATACCTTCCGCTTGTTCGGAGGCATTACCATTTAATATCCTCAAAATATTGCACCCAATTCCAATATTGCTTCATCGCTACTCAATATCGTGCCTTCTTTATCTCTACATAAGGTTGTTCTAGGTTGAAAGTCCTTTTGACTCTTGTTCAGTTTTTGATAAAACGCTCTAATTTCGTTTGAACTTCTTAAATGCTCCAGTTCAATCAGTTCTTGTTTATCATATTCCCTTTTCTTCTTTTTATGTAATCTTTTCTCTTTTCTTCTCGCTTCATGGTATTCTTCCACGGCCCCTCGAGTATGGTTCCTTTGCTACATTTTCTTATATGCCTGATTTTTTTATTTATCGCTTGCTCACACTCTCCATCAAACAAATTCTTTTACTTTATCCTTTCCATTTTTCCTAAGACTGCATCAGCAAAATTTATAACAACATCTCTAAGGACCCTCCAGGCTTCACTGACATCCTCACTAACAGAGAGACCTGCCAGGCATTCACTAATTAATCCAGTATATCTGGTTGCAACTCCTTGTTCACCAATTTTCCACAATTCAATTTCTGAGCCTGGGATCCATGTATCTTCCTTGCATTAGATATTCGACTTCTAATCTTTGATATTATTAAGCAATGATCAGAGTCAATGTTGGCCCTGCTGTAGCTCCTGACATCCATCAAGTCTGAACAATGTCTTACATCTATTAGGATGTGATCAATTTGGTTAAACACATGTCCATCAGGGAATTTCCAGGTTCATTTATGTATATCCTTGTGATTAAACACTGTACTACCTACTACCATGTTTCTTGAGGAAGCAAAATTTATTAATCTCATCCCATTATCATTTGACTTGTTATGTAGGCTATGTTTTCCAATAACCAATCTATATACATCCTCATTCCCCACTTTAGCATTCATGTCCCCTATGATTATTTTACAATCCCTCTTTGGACATTCGCCATATATTTCATCCAGTTCATCATAAAAGGAGTCTTTCCCTTCATCACTTATATCTTCAGTTGGGCATGTGGACAAATAAAGCTATAGTTAAAAAACTTTCCCTTAATTCGTAGCCTACATGTTCTGTGAGATTTTGCCTGGAAGTCTAAAATAAGATGCTTCCTTTTTTTATTAACAATAAAACCTGTTCCAAACAAGTGACTCTTCTTCTGACAACTATAGTGTACAACATGATCTCTCTTTTCCATGACTCCTTTACCCAACCACCTCAGTTCTTGTATAGCAGTGATATCTAGTTTATAGCTATCTAGTTGTTCAAGTAGCATTTTTAGTGTTCTGGCTCTGTAAAGAGATAATACATTCCAAGACCAAATTCTCAAATCCTTTAAACATTCTCCAGGTCGTCTTGAATAGGTCCGTCCGGCTACTCTTTCCTCGGATTTCTGAACAATTTAGTTTTTACAGTGTGAGGTTGTTGGCCTCACACCCAACCCCCAACCTGGAGGACCAGGGTATCCCTCTCTGTCTGGCTCCTACCCCTTGACCTGTCTGGCATCGATGGCGCTACCAGTAGCTACACTACCGTTGGCATAGCTCTTAGGGATAGCTGTACTTGTTGTGGTCAAATGGAATACAGCGAAATAATGTCCTCCTCCTAGTAACAGATGCTGATCTATACATGAAGAAGGTTGCCAAAGGACTTCAAAGGCTCTACCCAAAAATGATCCATATTACTCGCCTCGCTCATGCATTGCATAGAGTGGCTGAAGAAGTTTGAGGAAATTTTCCAGATGTAGATAGGCTAATTTCAAATGGAAAGAAAATATTCACCAAGGGCCCTTTTCAAGTACAGAAATTTAAAAAAGATGCTCCTCTACTGCCACTTCCTCCACAGCCTATCATCACACGGTGGTTACATAGTTGGATGCTGTCGCATATTATTGTGAAAATTACACAGACATTGAGAAAGTGTTTATTGGCTTTGATAGCAGTGAGTCAACATCAATTAAAGCTCTCAAAGACTTCTCTACCTCTAGCACAAAATCTGACAGATATGAAGTCAAACTTCTGTTCAGTTTCAACTCGCCTGGAACCTGTAGGGACTGAACTCCGTGACACACTGGACACTGTAAAAACCATAAGAATGAACGAAACCAATCTCGTGGTGAAGTAAGTGGCAAGATTAAAACCAAAATAGAAAGTGCTCTTCATCGGAATGCTGGTTATTCAACAACATGCAAAGACTGAAGATATACTTCCTGGTAAACCAGCAACATTCAAAGGTGATCCAAAACTGTCACCAAATGACCTGATATTCTTCAAATATGCTCCTGTCATATCATGTGGTTCAAAATACAAAATTATCCTCAGTGACAATCAGCGATCTTTAAAATTTGAAAATTTGAAAATTTGAAAATGCATGTAGTTATAAATGGCAAATGTAACAGTGAAAATTGAGATGTAAATAACTTGTATTGCAGAAACATTGAAAACTGAGATCAGAATAAGTTTGTGTTCTTTTAAATGGTGTTTTTAGATAACAGAGTCAAGTTAATGTTCATATCATGTGCACCAGTGTTTGTCTAAAATATGAATGCAAATATCAATACTAAAAAGAAAACAAGTAATGGTTTAATTAAGTATGAAATGTGATAAGAAAAGATCATTTTAAATTACATACAACATATTAGAAGAAATACTTCATCAATATAATGATGAGCCATTTTAAACCACTTTTACTTACATCAAGACATCCTCATACTCAATGAGAACCTCTGGTCTAATGGATGCAATACTCTTTAAGAAATTTCTATAAAAAAAATAAACTCACGGTATCTTCTTCTTTTGAACTTTTTCACAATTTGATAACTTGGACAAGGTGTTCAAGACTCGATAAAAATCTGTCAAGTCAAATAACATGGACGGCTCAAACAAGTCACTCTGTTTCAATCCAAAGATCTCATGGCAGGCTTGCAAGAAGATCTTGATGTTCCGAAGGCAGAGAAACTATAAAAAGAGTAAAATATCTCTAAAATGCATTTATTAAAATGTGATCAATTTTTGTTGTGTGTCATCGTAGTAAGATTATTTCAAATCTATTTAAGTATGTTGTGAGGTGGAAATGTATCCATGAAGATTTAGGTTTCTTGAAGGATAAAGGTTTACTAGTCTCTCTACTGGGAACATTACTACATCAATAGAAATAGAAATTCTACTCTAAGGTCACAAAAGCTATGAATTTCAGTGCTGGTTGTGGATGAGAAAACAGACATGAGCAAAACAAGTTGGTTTTTTCTTAGATGTAACATGGCATTTACAGACTTTATTTTAGAGCGTGTTTTCCTATTCCTATTTCCTACTTCTGTTTCTATCATTTCAGAACTACCAACCAGCACAATCAGTCAATTCTCAGATGTATAGAGAATGGCTCAGACTCAACTGAAATTATTCATGCTCACATGTTTTGGGACACTGGCTTTGTCTCTGAGAGAACAATGCTACAATAGTATCAAACATCACTGTGATAATACTACAATTGAGTCAAAGAGCATGTTAAGTAGTGGTTACAACTGTGAGGGGATATGGTATGATATACTGTCAATGTGACAGTTTGTACAATTGGTATGTGAAGTATGGTTCTGCTTGAAAATGTTGGAGGAAATGTCATAATCCCAGGGTTCCATGAACTAGCATTCACTTATTAACAGTCAGGCTCCTGGGGCACTTACAGACAAGAAACCCCTTAAAAATGGAGTTCAGTACACTTGGTTGTCGACTTATGACTTGATGACATTGATGACATCAGGAGTAATATAAAGGCAGCTCTAAAGGCCATTCCACAAAACCAGTTCCAAAATTGTTTTGGTGGGTGGACTACAAGCTGGCATCAGTGCATAGCTTCCCAAGGGGAGTACTCTGAAGGTGACCACAGTGATATTCAGCAATGAGTTCACAAACTTTATTGTCAGACCACACATACCATGTGTTTCAGAACTTCATGCCATTACTTCAGGAAGTTATTCTTGTGGTCTTCAGAAAGTTATGACATAAGGTCATGAAACACCTGTATATGGCTAGTTTACAATATCACATTTATCTATTGCTAGATCTATGGTACAGCTAACACATCTAACAAACTATCGTAAATTACTGAATCCTAAATTAGTCACTGAATTCTATGTAAGTTACTAGTCTTAATCATGTTATGCAAGTTGGCACCAATGCATGGCAGATCCTCAAAGGATTACTCCATCTTTCTAACCTGATTAGAGCAGACAAAAATAGAGTATAGCCATCACTATGTTGTAAAAACAAAGCAGTATAACTTTCATATTAAGATTTATGAACTTTCACTTGTGAAACACAATTATTTTCTAAATATAATGTAAATTCCAAGACCTCGCTGCTCCTACCTGTGCCATCTGAGGCTTCTGGTTAATATCCTTCATATCGATGCACCCTGGATCCAAAGTATTTAACAAATTGCATAACAAAACTCCATCCCTCAAAGTGTACGCTAAATCCGAGCAGGAGGCTTCAGGCCAGTTTGCTTTGTGATCTTGGCGCAAAACGTCACATCTCGTCAACCAGTCTGAACACTCTTTCCAAGATTCACTGCCAGAAGCCATGATTCTCAGGTTCCCAACCGAATTTACCATTGATGTTACGGTGCAGGGCTTTTGCTATATGCATTTATAACCCACCATTCATATCGAACCAAATGTTTGCAGAAATCACTCCACACATCACAACGGACACAATATCAATATCATCCTTTCTGATAACAACCACGATAACAGATGATAATAATTGGTACAGGTCACGTTCAGATTCTTACGTTCCTTTCATTATGTTCAATAACACACGGAGTGTTGGTTAAATTAAAACCAAAACAAAATTCAGGAAACACAATGTAAACTTAAATACAAATAATTTTATATTAAAGCAAAACTATTAGAGGGCTGAAATGATTAATATCTAAAATAACCTCGATTAAATTACACAGAAAGTCATACGTGCCACCGTAATCAAGTGTACATGCTTTCTTCGCTGCAATATTATGATCGTCATGATCGTCATGACCGTCATGATCAGCCATTGCCCTACATTTCTGTATACCAACGATACCGACTATGTATGAATGTCATGGATCATTTAACTGCAGTACAAAACATACTCAAACACTTATAAGTGTATTTAGTAGTCCATTGTGCATAACACATAAAAATGGAAATAAAGAGGTGGACACGTTAGTACAACGGGTAGGAATGCTAACTATCATACAGCTTCAACAATTTCTTGCCTCCCACCAAACCAGAACTAACATCAGACAACTAAGCGGTCCAAAGCATTTCGAAACTCGCCCCACTTCGAATAAAAGGAAATAGATTTTTAGTTGGTCGATGCTGCATGAATATATTTACAGTAATCTGGATTATAGAAAATGGCTAGAACAAAATTTGGGCCCCCATTTGACCTTTAAATAATTATTCATAAAAATTATACTTATTACACTAATAGTCTTATTATCTCGTGTATTCGTGACCGTTCGTGACGATAGACGGGATTCCGATTGGTGAAAGGATTTATTGACTACGTATACACACGATTCGGAACTAGAAGCAATTAACAGCGCCAACGCTAATCTACACACTTCACAAATCACGACGATCACACGCTAAACCTCAGTCTTTCATAGTCCTCGTTGGTCGCTGCTTGGTAACAGCTCTCAGCAATAGACTTTTCAGCTTCTGCCCTCACGTCGTTGCTGTACAGCGAATATCCCACAACTGAACTCATTCAAGTCCATAAAGTCAAAGTCAAAATCACATTGCAGCTGGCGGTAGGTCGGTCACTCAGTCTTGGTGTCGACCCCATCTGAGGATCAAACTACTTGACAGTTACATTCTTGTTATTGTGGGACACCCTATCTGAGGAGAGGACGGGTCTCGTCTTTTGTCAGAGTCACTGTCTACAGTAGTAAGTTATTTGTCATAATGTATTTAAAATTTACATGTTAATAAATTTATATAAAATATATAAAGGGTCTCTGTCAGTCCAGGCTCAGTAGAGTAGATTATGTCCTATTTCTGGTAGCGTCTGCTACAACGGCACTTGAACGAGCGCATGCTTGACCGCCGCGAAGTTTAAGCCTCTTATACTTCACTGAACCGATTGTTCCGACTGTCCTGGTTATAATATCTCGGTATGGCCGCATAGGAGACACTTTTCTTCTATTGTTACGTTAGTGCCCGTTGTCGAAGGAACGTGTTTACCAAGCTGCTGTCCAGAAATGACGGCGGCGTGCACCACAGAAAACACTGTTATTCTATTGTTGCGTTCATGTATGTTGCGGGCATTACCAAGTAACGGCCGCTCTTTATAGAGTCAATGCTTAGCATTCTTCCCGAATGGCCTTCAGGCGCACCGCCATTTCTTCTCTTCTGAGGGCCGTGTTTGTGACGTCTGTGATCGGTCTCGCCTTCCTTCCGGGTCTATAGGCCACATTGCTCCCTCTTTAAGGCCATTCTTCCCGAATGGCCTACAGGCACACCGTAATTTCTTCTCTTCTGAGGGCCGTGTTTGTGACGTCTGTGATCGGTCTCGCCTTCCTTCCCGTGGCTCAGTTTTCATGGTGTTTACTTTCCAACTGCTCCCGCTGCTTCCTCCTTAACGCCGCTCGCCCGAGCGGCTAACAATGTGCGAGCCGGTCCAAGTGTACCTCCATCAGCCTCGATCTAGGGTTCCGCTGGGTCCTGTATACCCCATCATTTATCCGAGTTACTACCTTGTATGGGCTTCCCATGAGGATTGGAGCTTCGGCGATTTCCCCTTTGTGTGGGTTGAGCGATAGAACCACAATCTGTCGCCCTCGTGGTATCCCGCGCAGTTGGCCAGTCTGTCGTAATGGAGTTTTCATCCGGTCACTGGCCAGCGTCAGATGTTGTGCGGGCATAATTGAGGATGTTGTCAAGATGGTCCACTAAATTTTCCGCATGACTGATTGTGGCCCCTTTCTTGTCGGGGTAGGGTAGGGCAATAGGAGTTCTCTCCCGAACATTAGGCTAGCCGAGGTCAAGCCCATACTGCCGTGAGTGGATGCCCTGTAAGCCAGGAGGAAAATGGATAATCGCAGGTCCCAATCCCTCTGGTGCAATGCAACCACCTTTGCAGGTGCTCCTAGACCGTTATGACGTAGTGTTCCACCATACCGTCCGACTGCGGGAGCAGGGGCGTGGTGCGCTTCTTGCTCACTCCCAGGCGTTACAAAACCTCCTGTATCAGATGAGACTCGGAGTTACGGCCCTGATCCCTATGTAGCTGCGCGGTACTCCGAAGCGGCAGAAAAGTTGCTAACTAGAGTTTCCGCCACTATCGAAGCCTGATCATTGGGCTTCTGACCACTTTGTACAATCCACAGGAATCACGAGGTATCGTTCTCCTTGCTTGCTCCATGGGAAGGGGCTTGTACATTGATGGCTATCCTCTCAAACGGGGTCCCAACATTGTACTGAGGCATTTGGCCCAGATTCCTGGTCTGGGGGCCATGACTGCCAGCACATCTCAATATCATGCAATGTTTATAGATTTGTAGAACATTGTCTTCCCCAGAGTCCATTGCACAAGATGCTTATCAGACAATACAAGAACCCTTGGCGCTCAGGATTATCCTGTGAGTCGAACACAAGATGCCTGACCAGGGAGGGACACTGTATCTCATGCAACTAGGCTTCGATCTCATCAAGCTTTGTCCCAAGTGCAATATTCCTATTGAGAAGAACGATGGCTGTGCTCAAATGACATGCAGATGTTGCAAACATACCTTCTGCTGGTAATGACTGACATCATTAGATGCTGACGCTCTACTGAGACATTATGATAAAGGTCCATGTAAGAACAAACTTGGCTATTCTCGAACAATGCTTAACTGTTATGAAACACTAATGATAACACTCATAGATGTATTCAGGATCCTGTTTCTGGTTGCATCTCCTCTCCTTCTGCTAGCAGAACTACGTATTGTTTGGTACAACCGTCGAGTTGCCCACCGGTGGAGGCATGGGAATGGAGAGTCTGAGTCGAGTTCAGAGGCAGGCACTCCAAGACAGAACCAACCTGCAAGAAATGGAGGCCGAAGTAGATGTCTTCGAAGATTAAAAAAATGGACTCCATGGATTTAGAGGTCACTCGAAAAAAGTCAGACACCATAGTGGAGCACCAGGAAGTCCCTAAAGAATAAGCCACAGTGGAAACTATCATGACACTGGAGCACCGATATCTAGCCATAGGGCACCACCGACAATGACTGCGCACGCAACAATTGATATAGCAACAGAGGAATGGTATTTTCTGTGTGATTCATGCCGAGTTGTTATAACTGGATCAATTAGTGAAAGTAAGTGCATTTCAATTGAGTGAAGTGGTTGGCTGGTGAATTAAGAGAACTGCTGAGGTTCAGTCCTTGTGACACGTTGCTATTAGAAGCCGGCAGCTGAGATATTCCTTTTTCATTAGGATTTTCTTCCAGCTTGCCTATCAATTCCCTGACTTTCTAATTTAATATCTTAATACATTTAGGTGGATGGAATTGTTTCATTCTATGGATGTGTCCAAACATTTAATTCCATTAATTTTCATCCAATTAGACATATATTTGAACTTCACTTATTAAAATATAAGAACATAATTTACTGGATATATTCACGCAAATATTATAAATAACACTTCCTTTATACTCATAGCTCATTCCATCCTGTCAGGTAAACTAAAAAACTTGGTTTAAACATTGAAAGAGTACCATCATTGGAATATATTTTAAAAACTACAGTATTATGAACCCTGTAAAAATTCCACCACTGTATCAAAGTGCAACTATGGTCAGGACTAAACTTACACCCATTCTACTTTAATACAAATAAATGACATGAAAAATCAACCACTTCCTTTTTACAGTATAACACACATGAAGCCACTATTTCAATGTGAACTGTTTTCTGTTTGCTTGAACTCTGCATAATCAATAAATCCATCATTGTTTAAATCGCTATTCCTCAGGAGAGCATCAATCATGCTTGAAAACTCTTCATCTGAATAAACAGGCTGCTGGTCCACATTTTCTGGAGGCATACTTGTTTCTGAACAAAGGAAAGCACAATCTTCTTAAGAACTCTAAAATTACACACTTTATACAACATAACAAATTACAACATTCAAAGTCAGCAAATTATGATTCAGTGAAGCAGAACCTTGTGTGTAAAATGTTCATGTATGCTTATTCTACAGAATTGGGTAACTATACTGTCTTTCCTGAAGCAGAGTATTTACTGCTTATGCAAACTAAGCCTGAAAGTACTAATGTTAACCCTCCTCAGAAAGAAATAATATGCCTACATCTTATTCTTTCCCAGGACTAATTCAAATAACCACACCTAGTTTTCATACGTTCCTCTGTAATTTTGTTACCTACAGCAAACTACTAAGTTACGTACTAACATACGTGAGTACCTGGCTGGAAGACAAAACTTTCAGTTGAGTCACACTGTACAACTGCATGAATGTTATTCTCAAATCTCCATCCAATGAGAATAAACAAACAAGTTCTCACTATGTATCAGTGTTACAGCTTCAATTTTCAGCTCTGAATTCAGAATTCACAAGCATTTACTGCACACTTAAATACACCATGCATAAAATTTCTCTGCGCACAATAATGAAGATTAAAACATTATACTCCGATTATACTTGAATGGCAGTGAAATACATACTGACATCATGAAAACCATGTGCAAATATGCTGACACATTACTTCTTTTGAATATAATAAAGCAATATGTCCAAAGACATACAGAAACAAAGTATGATTCGTGTGTCAGATTCAGCCTCAATAAAGTTAAATCAATTATCAGTGCATCAATGGGCTGTATGAGCTGGATATAGCTTTCCTCTTCTCTGAATATAATACAAACCTTGTTGCTACAATAATTTTGCACTGGATCACCATTTCACAAGACTGGATTTAATGATGTACATATCCACACAAACATCTTTAGATATGCGTGAGAAAGGGAGGAAATATATTATCTAAGGTTTAAAAAACTTACACAGTTTTTAATAAAGAACTATATACACTAACTATTCAGGAAGGGAAATAAACCCAAGATCAGACTTACACTATTTAACCAGGCATAAGACAAGATGGTACAAATCTGAGCAAGTAAGTTTATTTCATAATGTTACTGGGAATATGAGAATCATCATGAAAAAATCATCTGCAAATGAAGCCCAAATACATCTACCACCTTTGAGAATCAAGGAAAGTTTGAGGCCAACAGCATTATGCTAGGCATGCAAACACAACATTCTGAGACATCTTCACATCAGGGAACTTGCTGTTTACAATCACACAACCCATTATATATCTATGAACAAGCACTGTTCTTCTCTGAACTGTTCAATGTATGTAATTACGCTATTAATCTCTGTATACATTTTTTAGGCATCACATAAGAACACTGCATATTTTCATTAAATAAGCATTACAACAAATACTTATGGACAATATCTATTCTGATATGGTTGGTAATTCACACCAAAATAACAAAATATTGAAAATTATACAAATATATAATTACTGCTACTAGAATTTTGTTATGTAATATGTAAATATTTTGCATTTAAGAAACCCACTAGTTTAAGGAAATAACAAAGATCTTAAATCTCTGAAAAACAACATTTATGTGACAAATTAAGCATGCCTCATGAATATTTTGAGACACACCTAAATGGTAGCATGGAAATACTTACTTTAATAAGCTCAATAAAAAAAAACATTTCAAGTGAAGTTTCTAAGGGAGGGTTTTTAAAAAGAATTGGACAATTTAAAGGAAAGTGGTATACGGTTTAAAATATCATACTGTATACAGTCATACTTATCTAAAGAATATCAACCACAGAGAATTACCCGAAGGAAAACTGAATGTGCTCAGTCTTTATAATAGAGTATCTTAAAACTTATTCATACCCTGAAGAAAATACCATTAACTTGTCCTTGTTAAGATGACACTTCTGCTGCCATTCTGTTCACTGTAATTTTGTCATCTCCTTTCAGCTTCAATTTACTAAAAATTGACCTTATAAATAAACCTGCTAATGCATACTGCCATCACATACATATATTAAACTCCAGAATGTGCCACTTATGTGGCACAAGTGTCTTAGTTTGTCTGTCACTGCATCACTAAGCTGTCCAAGACATCCTTCATAATGGATCATGTTCATTCCACTTCTCTTCATGTTACTATATAGCAACAGGCATCCATTCATTAAAATATATGTCACAAATCTGAAAGTAACCTTCATCAATAATGACCAGCCACCATAAAGCCAAAAATCCAACATAAATGCCTCACACAAGCCATGTCTCACATTAGGCAGCCAACCTCAATAATCGATCACACTTGAAAGCAATGCTATGGTTACATTTCCTACATCGTGCACTATCAGTGCACAATCCAATAAGTCATTTCCTACATATGCACCATTGAGGTATCATATTACTGTTAAGAGCAACATTGAAGTTTCTTTTATTTTGTTGCATTTAAAGTTTTGGCAAGTAATCATACATGTTAGTAAACCAGGTAATTTCTTGCAACTGTTATTTTGTAGCATTGGTGGTTCTGATTTTGACTTTGCATTCTTTGTTAATTAGTCATTCCTGTGAGCTGTAGGAAAACTATCAAGAACATGGAAGATAAAAGTCTGCATGAAATGACAACATTCTATAAGAAACTGATTGAATTAGTAGACTCCAAAAGTATGAATGGTATGGTATCCTTTTCTTTTCTAAATATGAACTAAATTCTAATCACTACCATATGCTCAACAGATTACAGAATCAAACAAGAGAAACGGTGACATCACAAAGACCTAATTTCCACCTGCCAGGAAAGGATACTCTGTCAGAGCATGTAGTGCTGGCATTGTTAAAGTCTGCAAAGATTACTGACTGTTGTGATGAAATGTTATTGGTTCTACCACCTCATGTGCAACATGCCTTTCTCTAGAACTTATTAAAGGTTATTCACTTTAAAAGTTTGGCACATCACATAAACTTTTTAACTTTTTCAATACATGTTTCAACCAATGTGGTCATCATTAGGCATTTAAAATTATTATAGTTAAGGAAACTGCTGTACTTCCATTATTAATTATTAATGTACAACCCTAGCTGTGTACTTGTGTATGCATTTGTAAAAAAGATACATAGCACAACAGGAAGAACAACCCATCACTTGGAATACACAGGCATGCAGACTGGACCATATATTAAAATCTGATAACCGAAGTCATGATAACAGAAGCACAGCAGTTTCTTTAACTATAATAATTTCAAACACCTGATGATGACCATATTGGTCGAAACATGTAGTGAAAAACTTTTAAAAAGTTTATGTGATGTGCAAAACTTTTAAAGTGAATAACCTTTAATAAGTTTTAATAAGACACGTTGCAAGTGAGACAGTGGGGCCAGTAACATTTGATACTAAGTGATGTGCAACAGGATTCTACAATATAACACTGTGATGAAGGTGAATAAAAAAGTTCCTTGCAGGCTTGGATCATAACATGAAGTACTGCTGACCTACAATGCGCAATAAAAGAACTTTCATATCTGGTACCTTTCTGTTGAAGAAAGGTCACTTAAAAAGGTTTTCTTTGAGGTGTATTTTGTAATGCTGTTAGTGACTCAAAGTGTCAAATGGAAAGATTGAAGATTGTACTGGAAAGGATTTGGAACAAATCTGTCATGGCATAACTGAGGTATCATCCTGGTATGTGCCTGTAGGCATTGCAGAAACCTATGAAACACCTCAGTCAGGATAGCTGGTGTCCTGACCAAGATTCAAACTAAGCACCTGCTGCTGCAGCAGCCCTACCAACCCACTCAGTCAAAAAGGAGGGACTGTAAGATCTTACAGAGGACAAATACTCTTGCATCCAAAAACACACTTCAATTAAATATAAATGTAGAGCAACAAGAACTGTGAAATCTGAAATGTCAACACAGATTGGCTGCAAACATAAAAATGTGATTTTTCAATCATACTTATTATTTCAATTATGACAACTTTACGTATCTCACACAGTGAAATCGAACAAGTAAAGCTGTGATCGCCCAACTGAAGAAATCAACCAAAAACCTTGCAGTCAACAGACATTCTTGCAACAGAGACAATATACACTCAGAGCCATTCTCCTAAATTATCATTACTCTGTTTCTAAACATCAAAACATAAGCTCTGGCTACCCAAAGTTTAACAATAGCAAATCTGTACTACTGTTACTAAATATATTGTTTTAAATAAACAATATCAATTCTGAAACCTAGTTCAGCGTAAATGATATATTATAGACTTCATGGATCCTTTATTTCATGTTCTGGCCCAGATGGTGGACACAGTATCTACAATGGTCTGGCAGTCAAAAATTCTGCACAGCATTTATTAAGGAATTATGTCAATACTCATAAAGGCTGGTTATGGTCATGATCACATACCAGCAACAAGTTAAACTAACATGAACATGTATAATTCACATAAACTTCTGGGCACAAGTTCTTTCTTTGCATTACTGATCCTTGAAGCAGTAACCTTACAGATAATATCAGTTTAAAAATCTGTATTTTTTAATTTCAATAAAATTGTTATAACACAAATAAAAAAAGTATTACTTTCATCATACATTATGTTTGCTATGTAGGCTTAGTGTTGCTATTGTCTGATGGAGAATTCTTATCTGACAATCGGTTTCTATAAGACAATTATGTGAAAATTAAGAGCTTCATATGACAGCACATACCAAAAAGCCATCAATCAAGCCATATTCCTTACATTTCCACGCGGTAAGAATTTGACTGCACGCTTCAATACATACTGGGGTGAGCTTCTGGGTGTTGGGAAAGATATTACTTTTTAAACTGATCTACTTGGAGATATATGTGCCTTGAAAGTGATTTAAAAGGCAGTAATTTACAGTCATTCCCACCAATATAAAACATTACAACTCAGAATTATGACATTTTTTAATATTCTGTGCCAAAAATTGAGTTCTCAATGCATCTGAAAAGAAATGATTTTCCTTTTCTTTTCTTAGATTTTCTTGCCATTTAAATGCCACAAAGTGAAAGAAACACAAAACCTGAACCTCAACATTACTTTGCATCATTGTTTGTTGAACTTTCAAAACATTAACACGTCTAAAAACACAACAGCAGAATGTACACATTTGTATTATCTGTCTCTTGACACAGAAGTTTCTTGAAAACATCTTAAGCACCTTGTGGCCAATGCTGAAGAATCAATCAACTTACTTCTTTTGAAACTGTCTGATGAAAAACATTTTTATTCTTCATTTTTTCCGCACACCACCCAGGAGATACAAAATGTAGAACAATGTGTAAAGAATTGTTCAAGAGATCTCAACCCATGACAATTTTATATCATTTTCACTTTTTCCTGGGAACAAATTTAAGGCCTTTTATTTGTGTACTGAGTTTAAGGCCTTAATTCCATGTGGGGTGCCTTCAAAAGGCATGATGGTTGGACATATGAATTAATACAGTTTAGTATTGCCAAAATATCATTGGGATAGTAAATAAAACATGTTTGTTTTGCCTACATTCTAAAATTTTATTATATTTTCAACCGTTACTGAACCATACTTTTGGTCCCAGAAAGGAGTAATATCTTTCATAACCCTTATTAACCTAAAACGAGGATACAGTTAATCCAAAACACAAACATTATGGCCAGTTTACACTGCACCAGTATCTGCAGAGTGGATTCATGATGGCTGTCGTCCACCTCCTCCTGCTTTCTGTTGGGCCTGCACAAATTCTGGGTAATCAATGAAGCCATCCTTGTTGCCATCATCCATGTTGAGGATAGGGTCAATAAGCTGCACCAGTTCATCATCCTTGAAAATTTTCTCCCCAGTTGGTGCAGGATTGTTAGGGTCATGGTGACCCTGTTCTGAATGGGTAAATGGGTGAAAAGTCAACATAAAAAGCAATGACAAACCCACAATAAAGCAAGCACAACAAACACATCCCTTGATTTCCACACATTAAAAATAACACGCTGAATTCAGTGATTAACCTATATGATTTGAGTTCTTTTGAGTAGTTTAATTATGATACAGGAATACAGCAGAATCATATAATGGAGTTTCAGTACTAAAGATGCACTCCACATGTGAGCCAGTTTCAACACTGTAATCTCCACTGATGTGCAACTCCTGGCTTTAGTACGGATAAATTCTCTAACACAGTTTTCCTTCAGAAATTAAAGTCCAGTTACAGTACACTGCAATGCAAGTTTAGCCTAGATCTTAAACTTAACTCACAGTGAAATCCCAATTTAAGGGTGCTCTGGGGATCAGTGAATTTGAACACTAATCCAAGTATACAATCTAAAATTGTGGGAATTTAACACAGAGATTATTTACTTGGGATCACTGAAAACGAATATTAAATGATGGGAAACTTTAAATCAAAATAAGTTAATTGGGTGTTCAAGTGTAGCAGCCCCTTAATTTTTCCAAGTTTTCAAATCTATTGGATGCCATTTATAATCAATAATAACATTCTGGTGCTTTAATCATCAAATAAGTTTTCTTTAAAAAATAGTGGCCAAATATTTAATTTCTACAACTTAATCCAGAATATCTGCATCTTTAGGGCATGAGCAGTTTCTGCAAACATACATTCCACCTTTGCATTTTTAGTGCAATAAAATGAGGGTGGCCATGACACATCTTAAAGAACAGCATCATCCTTATATTTAACTCTTTAAATCAAGAATTTTACATGAAAATGCCATTCAGGACACTTGAACTCAACTACTACATTTGAATCCTCTCCTGATAATTATTGAGGTTCAGGACGCTGGGTTCATGGGCTGGGAGATCAATGATCTGGTAAATACAATGCACATGAAAGCAACAGAAAACTTGATGATTAAAAATGCATTCACAGCAAAATACCAAACCATGCAACACCCTTCTTATCAGCCTTATTTAATTTGAATGTTAAAGCTGCTCACATGAATGCCATTTTAAGTGTTTTGAAGAGGTTGTAAATGACATAGCTTTATGTAGGCTTGTACAATTTAAGTTCATAAGTTGCATCACAACACAGGTAGTCTGCAAAAAAACTGCACATTGTCAGTCAGTGTTTATAGAGTAGGACCTGCTGATTTCATAATAAATGAAAAACTAAAAATATTTACACATGGGAAGTCAAAGGTACTGACAACTTGTCAGCCACAAAACAGAGCCAATCTTCAATTGTCTTACTAAGCTTCAAACCAAACGAGCAAGAGAGATGACATATTTTCTTCCTGACTTAACACTGATAGATTTTGGTAATATGGAACTATTATTCAATAAAATGTCTGTTTTATTATTGGTTTTAAGGTTTTTAAATTGGCCCTGGTAGGACAGATTATACTTGTGAAGCTCAGAACACAAGACAGTCATACATGCTTCCAACAATGGTGGAACCACTAGGTCACAAGGGAAAAGCTTTGGAAGGGACAGCACTGAAGAACCTCAAAATGTGTTAAGTATAACGGAGATAGGTGTCTGAGTGGACCCTATAGCAAGTCTGGACCCTTTGGGGAGGTCCAAAACTTCTAGATGATTTCAATTTCCTGATTCATACAAACAAATGTGCGAACTGTAATTAAATAAATTAATTCAGATGTAATTTTCTTCCATGCCTTGTACTCCCTGGAACACACGTTTGTCTACAATCAGCAACCAAGTGCAACAAAGCACATTAATATTTTATAAATATAAAAATGATTTAGATACCACACTGAATTACATAAACACAAATTAATTTCAACAGCATCCATTCGTAAAACACAGCATTAGCTGCCAGAAGAAATACCATAACACAGTTGCTTTAGTCTTCAAGTACTATTGCTGAAAGGCCCAATCACCTAAGCTTAAACACATTATAAAGTGACCAGTGGACATATTTACCATGCCAATGAATCAATGACTTGATGAGTTCACAGCCATCCAGCTTGTTATTGTTATCAGCATCATGCATTTTAAAATAATGAAACTGCAGTTCTTGCTCTGACATTTTGCTAGTATCAATTGGAACTTCCATATGTTCTTGGATGTGCCTTAAAACATGAACAAAGAAGTTAATAACTACATTAATGTATTTTGCAAAGGAAGCTGTTAAAGGCAGTAAACATGTAAACATTCATTAATTAGTACCTTGAAAAACAAAACTGTAATTCTTTTTACTTTCAAAACATTAACACGTCTAATCATCATCATCATAATCATCATAATCATCATCATTATCATCATCAGACGGACAGAAGAAAACAGTACAAATAGAGTGTACCCTTGATTATAAATGGTAATGAGGGACAAAAGTAACTCGGGTACTTAAAAACAGCAGGCAATAAAAAAATTTGAAAACATCTACTGCTGACCTGCATTCAATCCTGATAATCAATTCTTACTTACTAGTTGCACTACTAGTCTCTAAACAGAGAGGCAAATATCTTTCCAGTAGAATAACACAACCCGTATTCAGTGGTAGCAAACCAAAATGAAAAGCAATATAACAGCTGGACAGAAAGTTTCAACAGTCCAAGAGGATGTACAGTCTACAGGAAATCACTGTAAAGCATCACTGACATATATTAGGGAAACAGATGATGGACAATACAATTATGGATCAGGCCAGTGATTGCAAGTAAAATTTAATTCCTTCTGGTAGGCAATGAGATCAAATTTTAATGGTTAACAGGCACGAACAAATCAAAGAGGAAAGGCAAAGTTAAGGTCCTTATAGCTCACGTGATCAGCTTTAAATACATTGCAGTTAAATTAATACCTTATCACTCTTCAGCATTCTTCATATATTACTAATGGGATGACATTTTAATATGTCAGACTGAAAGAGAAAGGACTTCACACTGTTCAAATCAACTTACTGTTTTTCATGTGCAATATTGGCTGCATTAAGTATCTGTCCTTGTTGTGGTGACTGGTGTCCATGATGAACTTGCTGCACAGGAATTTGTTGCTGCTGTTGAACTGGAACCTGCTGAAAAATATTGAACAGTACATCTTACACTTACAAACCCATACATAAAAGGTTCTGCATTCTGTGCTATACAAAACAGATACAGAACTGTTTGTATAAGTAACTAAGAGGGGTGGTAATTATGTGTAGGAACCTGAAATAATATATAAAAATTTCAAAACTACAGCCTAGCTGCAATTTAACAATCCTTTGCATCACCTCTCAGTGCTGTCCACCTTGGAGCAGCAGTGGCATAGAAAAGTCACATCAGTGGTGTATAACATGTAGGAACTATGCTACTGACAACACAACAAATATTTCAGTATTACAATTAGATCTTTATTTACTGCAACATGTTTCGGTCATACATGACCATCATCAGGCAGGAATATGTATAGTTATTGAAATACCAATATGGATCCTTATCGGTGCAAAGCGTCGTATTAAATATTAACATAAAAACTTTGCCTCAGATTAGTGTATAGTTAAAATAGCAAAAACATGATTAAGATTAAAAAATAAAAGATAAAATAAAGGTATACCATATATAAAATGTTGAAATATTAGTAAACATATAAAGGTATGTTAGAAGTATATAAAAGGTATTTAACAAATATACGAGTATGTAGGGTTAGGGATCTGTATGCCAACTAAATTCTTTTTTATTTTAAGGAGATATCCTGCTAAAGTGTAGAGTTGGGTGTGTATGTTGCATAGGTCTTGTTGCAGAAATTCTACATAATAAGACCGGTATATGAGGCCCAAAGACAAGTTTTCAATGACATACAAGTTTGATGGTATATGGGTATCTGGTATGGTATTCCCATGCTATGTATCCTATATATAAAACTTGCAATGTGGCACATGTTTCTTGTCTGGGTGTATACACGTTCGGTGTGTATGGTGTGTTCTACACCGTGCACCGCACCATACACACCAAACGTGTATACGCATTGTGTTGACAGTAGCATATGTAGGGCAGGCAAAAGGTTCCCGGAATTCCCCTGCAGACGGAGAACGAGCAATAAGATAGCGCACACACCATTGTGGTGGGGAGCTCAGCATGTCTACTCGCAGGCGCAACAGGTCTGGACAGGTTTCAGTGTGCAGTGTCATTACTGTTTGAATTAGACATGAGTATTGGTCATTTGGCGCAATGTCACAGTTCAAACAGTGTGTGAACATCAAGTTCATGAGCAAATTGGGAAAATCTGCTTCAGAGACGCAATCGGCCCTGCAGCAAGTTTACAGTGATACTGCACTAAAGAAATCTGCAGTTTACGACTGGTTTTCCCAGTTTAAGAATGGGCAGGAGACGTTAGAGGATGACAAGCGCAGCGGGAGACCTTTGACATCCAGAACCAAAGAAATGATAGGAAAAGTGTGACAACTGATTCGATGTGAGCGACGAATGACCATCGCAGTGTTGGAGCAAGAAGTCGGTATCTCTCATGGATTCATTCATGCCATTTTGTCTGATGATCTGAAGATGAGACATGTCAGTGTGAAGTTTGTTCTGAGGCAGTTGACCACGAATCAGATGGAATGTGGCATGATGGTCGTTGGCAATCTGTTTGACAAAAGTACGCAGGATCCAAGGTTTCTCAAAAAGATCATCACTGGTGATGAGTCATTGGGGTTTGCCTACGACCCAGAGATGAAAATGCAGTCATCGGAGTGGCACACAGCGTCTTCTCCCAGGACAAAAAAATCATGCCTCGTCAGATTCAAAGACAAAGTGATGCTCATTGCATTCTCTGACATCGATGGTTTGGTGCACCATGAGTTCGTACCACCTGGACAGACTGTTACTGGCCATTTCAACATGCAAGTTTTGCAGAGGTTGTGCGATGCGGTTCAGAGGAAGCGGCATGACAAGTGGCAGGGACAGTGGTTTCTGCATCACAATAACACACCGAGCCACATATTGCTTGTTGTGCAGAAATTCCTTGCTGAGAAAAACATTCCTGTCATTGCTCAACCACTGTACTCTCCGGATCTCGCTCTGAGTGCCTTTTGGCTGTTCCCTACTCAAGGGGACACGTTTCATAACCATGGAGGACATCAAATGGCTGAGCTCTGGAAGATTCCAAAAGAAGCCTTTCACCACTGCTTCCAACAATGGCAGGATCGATGGAGCAAGTGTGTGTGAGCACAATGGTCCTACTTTGAAGGTGATTAGGTAAGTGTTGCTGTATGTCCTACCGTTAGAGTGCTATACCGCCATTCTGGGAACTTTCTGACTGCCCCTCATAGTTCCTACATATTATATATTGCCTGAGATACACAACAGGATGCAACCAATGAAAATAACACATCAGTGGTGTTCATCTCAGAACAGCTTGGCCAAGTCACACCTTGACCATTTTCAGTGCCAACTGTAGGTTTTATCTGTAGGCACTAATCAACTAGAAATACCTGTGTGTACTCTACACCCGTCCTCACACGCTTCACTTCACGCGGTGTATGCCTCGACTAAATTCAGCGGAATGAGTCTTATATCCCAGGGGTACACGGGTGTTGGCTCGCTTACGTCGTTTTTTTGGATGCGGGCTCGATCGGTTAACCCCCTAGCACAGGTTCCACAGGAACACCCTCACTACCTGGCTTCTACTCCTTCACTAACTCCTTACCCCCGCTGCTGCTTCCAGAAACCACGTTCTTAGCCATCTCGAACTTTCCACTGGGAGGTTTTCATGACCAAATACACGGACCC
>NW_019728499.1:611826-633354 GCF_002891405.2 Cryptotermes secundus | reverse complement strand
CTCGACGATACTATTTTAATATTATCTTCCGTAATTTTCTTCTTCCGACGATACACTTTTAGGATATGGATAGAACTCGGTTCCCTTATCTGATGATAAACTTAGCTTCCCTATACTGAACTGATCTCAAATCACTGATGTTCTCAACATATATTATTAGAGCTACCAAACTGCGATTAAATGAGTAACCACAAGCACTATGGGGATTTCACCTTTCCCCTTTTCCTCATACATTCATACCTCCAATCCTCATCCATTCTTCATGGGGACGCTCCACTCTTAACATTATAACAACAGATCATGTTTATTCCTTATACCTATCTTAACAGTTATTATCTTATTATGACTTCATCATCCAACGCCATGTGAATTTGTCAGAGGTATGGAATGGGGGTTTAGAGGATAGGCGCATTATTCCGTCCCAAAATTAATGGATGTATGTAGCGGTGGGTCCTTAGCGTCGGAACTTCTTCAGAGCCCCCTTAATAAATATGCCTCTAATTCTCCCCTTTTCGTCGGAAATATCAAATATAGTGGGCGATACTATCCGGCTTATACGGAAGGGTCCTTCATATGGGCGAGCAAATTTGTGAGTGATGCCTCGGTTCGCATCTGACAAGCGGCACGCTTCGGCCAAAACTTCCTCCCCTACAACCGGGTTCCATTTGCGTAGGCCTCTTTTCCTGCGTTGCTCCCGTTTCTCCGCGCGTTTCTTCAATCGGGCGAATACTTGGATTGCTTTTTGTTCCGACGTTAGCGGCTCTGCTTCTTCCTCGGGTGAGGTGGGTAGTAATTCTGAGAATAATCGTGGCGCATCCTCGTCGTACATTAATTCGCGTGGCGTGAAGCCTGTCGCCTCAGATACTGTCTCGTTTACCCAGGATTCGAGGTGAGGAATTAGTTCCGGCCATTTCTTATGGTTCTCTTCGCAGTAGATGCGACACGCCTTCCCAATTTCTCTCATAAACCTCTCGACAGGATTTGATTGAGGATTCCTGATAGGGGTAAATCGAACGTTAATTCCGAGTTCGTTCAATCCATTTTTCCATTTCCTAGACGTGTATTGTGTCCCGTGGTCCGATAAAATCGTCTCCGGTTTTAATACGTGAGGGATGTAGTCGTCCATGATTCTCTACAGGCACGCCTTGGTTGTGGCCGATTTCAATGGGTACAGTCTTATGAATTTAGTGAAAACATCCAGGCACACAAACAGGTACCTGACTCCCCCTCGCCCTTGCGGAACCGGTCCATAGAAATCCACGCTGACGAGCTGTCCTTCTCTTTCCGGGAGGTGCGGTCTGCGCTCCACCTCATACTTCCAGTTGGGGAACTTCACCTTTTGGCAGACGTCACAAAGGCTTAATAATTTCCGTGTTTTGCGTCCCAAGTTCTTGAGGTGGAACATTGCATTTATACTCTCTGCACACTTGTCAGTTCCTGCATGACCTTTTGCTAAGTGGACATAAGTTATCAGTTTCTCTTCCAACTCCCGAGGTACGACTACTTTCCATGGGGTCCCGCTCCTCGTATCTACGGTATATAATAAATTTTCGTGTATTAGGAATCGTTCTTTCAAATTCTCGCATCCTTCTTTCACCAATCTATGGATTTCCTGCAAATCAGGATCCCTTTCTTGAATAATGGCTAAGTTTCTTATGTCTTTTCGCATCGACACATCCAGGCCAAGATCAATGCGAGCGATCACAATTCCCTGAGGCTGTTTCAAGACGTTGACCTGCTTGGGGGTGAGACCAGCTGGGTTGCGGCTTAAAGTATCCGCAAAATGGTTCTTCGTTCCCGCGATGTGGACTAAAGTCAAATCGTATTCTTGGATCATCAGTGCCCAACGCGCGACGCGACTGGATGTTATAACACATTTCTCGATGAATGACACTGATTTGTTGTCCGTAAATAGTTTCACCTTCCTGCCACAGATATATATGCGAAATTTTTGTAACGCAAACACGACAGCCAAAAGCTCCTGTTCGCATGTCGTATACCTCCTTTCGGGTGAAGACAATATCCGGGACGCGGTAGTGATTATGGAGACTTGACCCTTCTCATCAGTCTGAGTCAAAATTCCTGAGATTGCGTAACAGCTAGCGTCTGTATATATCTCGTAGGTTAAATCGTTTCGCGGATGTGCCAGGTGAATGCTTGCAGCAAACGCATTCCTCAATTCCAAGAAAGCCTCCTCGTGGTCATGGGTCCATTTCCAGTGTACACCTTTCTTTAGTAAGGGAACCAATGGGGCAGTGTATTCCGCGTAATTTATAATAAATCGATGGTGAAAGTTGCAGGTACCCAAAAATTGCCGCAATTGTTTCTGATTTTTCGGTGCAGGATAAGTCAAAATTGGTGCTACGCGATCGGGGTCCGGCGATACGCCCTTATTCCCAATGATGTGCCCTAGAAACTTAATTGATGTCCGAAAGAATTTACATTTATTCAGGTTAATAGTAAACCCGTTCTCTGACAGTCTTCTCAGTACAAATTCTACATGTTCCAGGTGCTCCTCGTACGAATTAGAGTGAATATATAGGTCGTCTATGTACTGGCATAAATAACCATGTGTCTCGGGTCCGAATATCCTCCTCATGGCTCTGATTAAAGCACACCCACTATTCTTAAGACCATAGGCCATCCTGCAGAATTGATATTGTTGCGAGTTGAATAAAAATGCGGTGTACTTTCGGCAAGCAGGCCTCATAGATATCTGCAGGAACGCGGCGGTCAAATCTAAACTTGATAGAAACTGCACTCCATCGAATTGCTGTAGTAATTCCTGAATCGGTTGTGTCCTCTCGGAGTCCGCAATAGTTACAGCGTTTAAACGCCGAGCGTCCAGGCAAATTCGCGGTACTTTGTTAGCTTTAGGGACGACTACTAAAGGGTTAGAGTACGGTGACGTGGCGGGTTCAATGATGCCTTGTCTGACCATCATCTTAATCTGCTCTCGGACGGCATCTCTAATCGCATACGGAATCGGACGTTCTCTATATGAAAACGGTGCATGGTCAGTTAATTCGAATCCATATTCGAAGTTAACGCACAATCCAGGCGTCGAGGAGAAGGATTTTTGGTACCTCCTAAGAATCGCTCTCACTTCTTCTCTTTGTTCGGCGCTCCGCAAGTGGGCTGTTTCCACTGCTTCGCTGATAACGTCATCGGTGTTCTGAACATTTAATTCACGCGGCTCCTCTAATCTTCTACGGGGATGCATGTCTTCCTCATCATCATTATCGCAATCTTCATCACCATAATTATCATTATCGTCGTTATTGACCGGCGCATTGCCGTAGCTTTCTTCTTCTTCTTCTTCCTTGCCGTTACTTAATATCTCCGCTTTCATTCTCTCTATACCGTCGACGTTCGTCTCTTTATATTTTTCCTCATCACTGCATCCAGGTTCATCCATAAACTCCTTCTCGCGTGCGAATTCATAACACCTGTTCTTCCTAAATCCCAAAGATGGCGTCCGAACTAGAGATGGTTGCAATAACACCCTTCCATCGCAAGTAATGGTTTTTACCTTCACGACCTCGCCTTGACTCTCCCCTTTCAATCTTATCGCCTCATCTCTTTTATTTAATTCTCGATTGTAGATAAGTTCGTACTTGCGAACTCCCGTCCCTTCACCTGGAGTAATTCGCGTCATGTGTCCTAACGCTAATTCGATGGAGAGTTTGTATTCGTACAAAAAATCAGCTCCTAATATACCCGGACTAACTAACTGCATTCATTAACATTTGGAGTTGAAATCATCTAACAACAGTGCTACTTTCCTCACCCAGACTTTCTGCTTTCTACATTACATGCAAACTGGGCAAGGAATCATTAAATTATGGTTCGAAGTATCGATACTGCTGGTCATTACAGCAATGGTATTTTTAAGTTTTCACTGCTATTGTCATTAGTTCTATCATTATAGCCTGGTCTCCTTTCTGTTCTGTTGTTAGATTTAAATTCTAACGGTAACAATTCAAACCAATGGCCCAAGTTCAGAATCCACTTGCAAAACCTGAAAGTGCAGAATTCTCACCAGTGGAAAATTCATATTTCGTGCTAGCCTGCTGTCAAAACTTGGAGACACACTTCAAAAGCAGAGTAGCATGTACATTTGGTAGTTTATCATTTAGAGACACAATACAGCATAATCTTGATTTAGTATTTCCACATTAGGTCAAATGTCATATTTAGTCAACACTGTTTTGTGGTCCAAACCAAAGCCTAATATAATAAACAATGTATTATTTCTCCTTATTCAATGAATTTCAGTCACTGAATAACCTATATTTAGAGTAAGAAATTTTCTACCTTACAGAACTCACATGTCAATTAGTGAAACTGTGGACAAAACACTCAATATTCACATTCTCTATGCCAGATACTGTTGCTGCACAATCAATCTCTATTGCAAAATTAGAAGAATGCATTCATATTGTCCCTTCTTACAGTCCATTCAACCTGGCTGCATTAATGAAAATCATGTTTTTCTGGTAGTAAAACATAAATTACTGAACCCATATTACAGCAGGGCTGAAGGCACATCTCAAATCCATTCTCCATTATACCTGCTGAATTTGTTGTACAGGAACTTGATGTTGAACAGGAACCTGATGCTGAACAGGAACTTGATGCTGAACAGGAGCTTGATGCTGAACAGGAACTTGATGCTGTGGTACTGCTTGAGGCTGACCCTGAGCCTGAAATATTCTTATACATATCACTTAATCTTACCTCGAGTAAGACAAAAGCTAAATTTCATCCATCTTTCACATAACAAATAAACTCTAATATATTTGCAGAAGAATACTTTTCTCTTCTCTGCCGCATTCTGAATGGCACTCTACTTGCAGAATTCCTAGTTGCAGTCTGTCACAAAAGAAAATGCTTCTTCATATTCATTAAATGTTGAAACTTCAAAAACAATCAAACTACAAAGTTTTTCTACTCTCAGTATAACCACTGCAACAAATCCTAGTGCCCACAATATAAGATTTCATGGAAAATACGAACAAACTGAACCCGAACTTGGCCCCCTACAAGCACCTCTACTGGTTTCGCTATGTGGATGACACCTTCGCCATCTGGCCACATGGATCCAACAAGCTGAAGGACTTCCTGAACGACCTAAACAGTGAAGAAAGCAGTCTTCTGGGATTTGGCACCCAAATCCCAGAAGACTGCTTTCTTCATAGTCACCGCCATGAAAGCCTCAAATCTGACCTAAACAGTATCCACCAGTGCATTTAGTTCACCATGGAGACTGAAACTGAGGGCCATCTCCCTTTCCTTGACATAGACATTTACAGAAGACCCAATGGTCTGAAGAGTGTACAGTAAACCTACCCATACCAACCCCTACCTTAATGCTGGGTCCCGCCACCACCCATCCAACAAGCAAGCTGTACTTTCCACACTGGTGCGCAGGGCTAGAGCTCTATGCAAACAAGACAGCCTACATATGGAGTTGGTGTTCCTGAGGGACGTTTTCAGGCAGAATGATTATGACTGGCAGATCCACAATCCTCAACCATCGTCTGAATATCAGTCAGCGTGACGATAATCCAGACTCAGTTGCCTTCCTACGCCATGCCAGGACTATATTCAACCGAATCAGCAGAATGCTGTCCCAGCGTAACATTAAATCAGTGGGCCTGCTTCCCAAGAAAGTATCTAGTTTCCTCCAACCAGACAAAGATAAGCTGGGACCAAGGACACCAGGTGTATACAGAATCCCCTGTGAGTGCAGCAAGGACTGCATTAGGCAGACAGGCCATTCTGTGGACATGAAGTTGAAGGAGCATCAGCAGCACCTCTGTCTTGAACATCCAGACAAGTCAGCCATGTTGGAACACAGCATTGACTTGGGAAACCACATTCAACTTCACAATACCTCTATCCTCACTACCAAGACCCAATACATGGATCATTTCATTAGGAAGGCCACTGTGATCAAGCTCCGTCCCAACAATATGAACAAATAGGTAGGTTTTTGTCTCAGCAAATCATGGAAGCCTATCATCTACTCCCTCAAGAAACTTCCTGAATATGATGCCAGATCTATAAGGCTACGCAGGTCAATGCACAGCTGGCAGCTTAGCCCCAAGGCTATCGAGTTAATGCCTGCACGGTAGCCCCCACCCAAACACAATCCTAATCTGGCTCTTGCCTGCTACCTGCTGGCCCATCTCCACAGACCCTTCCCCTCTCCTCTCTATTGATTTTCCATGTAGCACACTCTCCTTCCCTTTCTGGTTTTATACAGCTGGGTGTTTTTCGACTGGTGACTCAGTCTGCAGCCACCTGCTCAAGCTGGTTCCTTGCTCATGGATTTTTCTGCCCTGAAGATGAAGGTGATACATTCTGACAAAACATCAGTTCACATAAGATATAATTGGTGCCACATCCCAGAAGATGGCATTCTTCATAGTCACCTCCGTGAAAACCTCAAATCTTACAAATTAAACCTAGTCTCAATGTAGCTGGTTTAAATAACCAACAACTTACTTGTCCCGTATACTGCTGTGGAGGGACACCAGGTGCAACTCTTTGTTGTCCTTTCACAACCACTATTATTAACAGCAAAACAAACACACACAAGGCATTCATCTTCAAAGTTATGACATTGCCTGTAAATAAACACATAATAATTAAATCCAAAAACAATTAATAATATAAATTCCACCTTCAAAGCAACTATAATTTATTAACCTATGTTCCATTACATGTTTCAACTCTTATAGAGTCATCCTCAGGTGTTGTGATTTACACATTTTCATTACTGAATTGTAAGGCATGTATACATATTTATATACATAGGCTTAAAATGACATTTCCTAATACAGGGTGTTTCTTTATCATCTAGAACTCTGAGATTTGTGTAACTTCTTTGTTACTGAACACAAGGGCATGAAACTTTCAAATGGTAAATTTCTTTGTTATATTAAAACTCTCTCTGGATGTAGGGGGTTGCAACAGTTAGCCTTGGATTCTATGAGTTGTAATATTATACATTTTGCATTCTCATGAAACTATTTCAGTTGGAAGTGTACTTCATCAGGGAACCATGACATTCAAGACAGCTGAATTGTCCTCCAGTAGTGCTCCATACTCTCTCAAGAAAGCATAATGCCTCCCTAGTCCATCTTTCAACAATGGCTGACTTAGCTGCACTCTGTATGGAAACAATGACAGGTTATCATGACATATATTTCCATACAGTGCTGGCTGAAACCCCATACTGTTGGGCTAAAAACTGCACAAACACAATACAACATTAACATAATTCATATACCAGTGATGAAAAATATTGTGGTGTATTTGCTCAAAGCAAGAACTATGGAGCCAGAAAGACAGCCATTGCTAGGTACTGCCCACACAAAACGACAGAGGAATTGTAACGAAACGAGATGTGACACGTACAGCCGTTGCTATGGAACAATTGAGTAAACACATTTCTGCTGATGTGAATACATGCAACAATAGAACAGCTGGTCCGTACTGTAAGGGTTATAAAAAAGGACAAAGAACATCATTTAAGTCACAGTCAGTGGAGTCGTAGGAGGCGACAAAAAGGGAAGTCTCAAATCTGAGACAGTAAAATATGGTCTCGAGTCCCAAGGGACTAAGACCCGAGAAAGACTGCACTGGCAAGGGCCACCAGCATATACAAAAGGCAGACCCATCCTCTCATCAGAGAGGACGCCCCACAAAAACAAGACCGTGAATGCAAAACAGTAATAAATATCTTAAATTGAATTTAAGTCAGATATAGCTAACCCATGTGGAGGCGGGGTCAAATACTTCCACCGTGACCCTGCAAAGCATAGGAGGCAACAAAAAGGGAAGTCTCAAATCTGAGAGAGTAAAATATGGTTGCGAGTACCAAGAGACTCGGACCCAAGAAAGGATGCCCTGGTAAGAGCCAGGAGCATGCAGAAATAACATACCCATTCTCTAGCCAGAGTGGGTGCCCCACAAAAAATATAAGACTGCAACTGTCAAACAGTAATAAATATCTGGTCATGGGCCCTATTTGGGGCTCGACACCAAGACTTACTGACTGACTGACTGACTGACCCTCAGTTGCAATGTGACTTTGACTTTGACATTTAAGTCAGAAAATACAAGGTGTTTCACGACTTTAGGGCATAACTGCAGGAGGTGATTTCTTAGGTCTTTGTGATCAAAAAAGTTCATATAAACATGTGTCTGATTTTGGACGGTTACAGAGTTATGACCGTTTTTTCATTCCCATACACGCCCTCATGTGAACCGCGTCTGTCAGCTGGTGGGTCGCTATTTTTAGCCAGCTAGACAGAGCATTCTCGATATCTCAACACTTGAAAGGTACCTAAGGTGGGGTGGGTTGGTATGTCCAGCGCGGTTCACAACTGAGTGGCAGCCTGTGTTGCGGCCAGCGGTGGCATTTTCGAAAATCAGCTTTAAGCACCAATAAATTCAAATTAAAGGTAATTTCACGAAGTTAACTTTAAATTCATACTTTAAATGTATTATGTATTATGCTGGTTTATTATTTTGTTCTGTTTATTGTCAGTAATCGTTACCTTCTATTCTGAGTTTAAAACGGTCATAACTCTGTAACCGTCTGAAATCGGACACATGTTTATATGAACTTTTTGATCACAAAGACCTAGGAAATCACCTCCTGCAGTTATGCCCTAAAGTCGTGAAACACCCAGTATAAGAGGTTTAAACATGGCAGTGGTCAAGCTTACGACTGTTCAAGTGACTAAGCTGCCATCATAGCATAAGATATGTAGGATAGGAACAATCTGCTTTGCAAAGACCATACTGACAGGGGATTTGCATACAGTGCAAAAGGAACAATTTTCAATAACATATATATATTGTGGCATATTTGCTCTATGCAGGAACTGTTGAGCCACAGAGGCCTTGGGGTATGCGTACCATGTGAGAGTTGCAGATTGTATTGGCGCATTGCTAGGTGACAACTCTGTGAACACTTGGATAACGCAACAGAAAGTGTGAGTGACATCACATATCCCCATTCATCACGTAACTACGCAACATTTGGTAAACACCCCTCCCGATAGGATGTGACATCATGCAACAGTGGAGTCCATGCTGTTTTCTGTGCGCTCCGCGAGAAGCCTATGTAAGGGGCTTTAATGCACCAGACGAGACAGTTGTTGAGTTGTATCGAGTGAATGGAATCAAGACAGTTGAAGCCTGGAAGTGACTACAGCAGGAGAAGTAATTGGGATACTGAAGTTGTGAGTTATGTAAGTGTGGATAAAAGTGTGCAATAAATTTCGTAGATCCAAGAACGGGGTGAAGTTATTTGTCGTGTCACATACAGCCAACACACAACAATATGTATACTTGATGTTTCATAATTTGGATGAACAAGTTATGAATCTTCACAACAACAAAACCCTCAAATCTCAAGTCACACAGTTTTGGTGATGGAAACATATCAGTGGACATCACCTCCCAATTATTCACTTTGTACAAAGAATGTATAAAAGAACACACAGAAGTGTTTAAATGAGGTAACTTTTCATCTACCAACCATACAATGTCAACATATGTGTAATGAAAACTTGAAATACCCACAGTAAAGAGCATTAAATTCTTGGAGCTGATGTCAATTAGCACACTTGGGTTCTTCAAGCACTGGTATATGAATTTATACATCAATATTATATTTACACTTATAATATATTAAATTTTACACAAAAGAGGCATATGCTTGGTGTGTGACACAATTTGGTCTGTTATCCAAAAGTAATATACTAGTATCCATAACATCTCATCCAATATGTAATGTTATATCATACACTGTGCTTATGCAAAACAGACTGGTTCTCTTCAATTGTGTAACAATACTGTCATGAACTTTCAGCCATAATTCAGATAGTTTCATGATTCACAGATTACTTAAAACTGATGTATTAACTGCACTGAATTATATGGTTATGCACAACAAGCCCTGAGGGATGGAAGAGGAAATGTCACACTTTGTATCACAATAGCTTACCTTTTACCTGAAGAAACTATAGAAAACTACAATCAGTATCACTGAGAATAACGTGGATCAAACATCAGTTAGTGATAAACCAACCTGCCACATGCGATGAATCAACTTCAAGTTTCCGTAGTGCTTTCAAATCTCTTAATAATACAAATGAAATAAAAAACCACAGCATGTTAAAATTTCCACATTAAATTTTTTAAAAGTTTCACGTGTCTATACCAGATTCTTCGGATACTTCGAAAAAATATAAATACATGATCAACTCCTTAACTTTAAATTTATTTCTGCAACTTCATTAAATTCTGAGATCTGACAACTTACAATTTACATACTGAATAAAATTACCAACATAAATATGTCATGTGTCTAAATTCACTCGTCCATCCACTAAACTATCCATTTGAACGAAATCTTTTAATACAAATGTATAAATCTAACACACTTCTTCAAAACGTAACCTCTTTCTGTGGCTTTTAACTATAACATCTCTGATCTTCCTGATAGTTTTATATAAGCACGTGAATTACGGATACCACAAAACTAATCTTGTACCTTTAAACTCCCAACAACCCAAATACATTTCTGTCACAAAATTACACTTCTAGTTACGAATGCACAAATACTCAATTGCTCCCATCTGTTTCAACCATTTAAATCCACGTGTACAGCAGATACAAAGCATAGCAAATAACAAACTGCCACGGATTATGTACACGACCTACACGACTAATACAAATTACCACGGGAGACATAACCATCACCTACATCACTACCTAGCTACCTACGGATACGGAAGTAAATACCAAGCTTGAAATGCACTGCATGCGTTGACCGTGCTGCCATCTCCCTGTCAAGTGCGGCTAATATTAAATCGACAACCGAATCTTAATCGACAACAAAGTTACCTACTAGTGGAACAACTCTATTCTGCATTCCTCGAACGAATAACTTCGGAATTCTCATATTTGCAAAGGAATTTTCCCATTAAGAACGCTGTCTTCTGGGATGCAACACTGTGGAGTCTGATTGAAGTTCATTGATGTTTCGGTGGTGCATACTGCCTTAATTTTCAGGGTCAAGTTAGCCAAACAAAGAGCAAATGACATGCACAGCAAGACAGGCAGTATGCACCTCCAACATTAGTGAACCCCTACTGGACTACACAGCATGACATCCCAGAACATAATATTCTACATAGTCACTGGTGTGCATGCACTTCAAATGAACTAATCCACCTTTATGCTGAGTGTCTATCCTACATGTCACACAAATATAATTCCTATTTTATTGCTCCCATCCAAACTGGCATTATCAACAGTGAACTCAGTCCACCCCTGTACTGTATTTCTATATAGAAACATGAAACATTCAGTCTATAACAGAAGAACCACAATGCATATGACTCAATAGCCAATTCAATGGACCAGAATCCTCAAGAAGTTGGTATCACTCAGCTGTGCCAAATTCAATGTACTGTGTATTTCAAAACACCTTACTGCCTTTCCATACACCGTTTCTCCTATCCCCTACTGTTCCATCACCAGCTATTATCTACATAGGTAGGTGTTATCTGACACACAGATAACACATTATATACATTTTTGGCTGGCAATCAGGGTTCAGATCTTGAGCTGTTTGTTGCTCTACCCACAGAGAAAGACCCCTAGATGCATACAGATGGGGAATGGTGGTCAGAGACCATGAGGTGTTAAAAAAAAAAAAGGTAAATTTGTCCCTGTACTTAACCAATTAAGCACTATGTCATGACAGCATATGGAGGAATGGATGTTTAAATCCATATTTTCTTGAACCTTGGCACTAATTGGAGGTGTGCTCAGCTTCACACCCCAGCAGCTTTATCCATTGGGAAAGTCTCCTGTGCCCATTGTATATGAGGCTGGGTGGGCCCCAGAGTCAGTTTGGATGACATGGAGAAGAGAAAGTTCTTGACCATATTGGGTCTCAATACTACCCCAAATTTTTGTTTTGGCCTTATTCACCTCTGATCATTCCTCCAGGTTTGTTTTATTATACTCCTCTACCCTTACCTCTTGGTATATTATTTATCTGTAGTTGTGTAAGATGTATTGCTTTTTTTTTCTCCTTCAGCTTTACCTTCTGCAATTTGTTACAGCATTTAAAACCACATGAAAGCCACTGGAAAGGTTACAAAAATATTAGGGCACATTCTGTGTGTTTGTATCACTGCCCCTCTTGACTTGGTATTATTATTGCCGTCTATGTATTACATGCCTATTGAAATCTATTTTAATTGTGCCACTGCTGTTGTTGTTTCCTTGTTTTCCTAAAAATCCTGGGATGACCTCAAGGAGCGATCAAGGGGGACCCAGGGGACGGTTGTGATCTCTCTCTGATATTTAATTTTGGTTTACTGTTCCCTTGGAGGTCAATAAAGCCTTAGTTAAACTTAAAAAGCATTACAAGCTAACTGTATAAGAAATTACCCTAACAGTGGTTTCCTGATGACATGGTTTCCATGGACTAGAATCCCTGAGAAGCTGATATCATCAACTAACCAAGGAATTCCTCACCTTATACGTATAGAACATGAAGATTCAGAACCATGCTCACATCAGTCTGGACCCTGTCCACAGCGAGATCACAACAGAGATTAACGTGTGACAGAAGTAACAGACTGAAATATCACATTCATAATTTTAAGAAATTTTTAAATGTGCAACAGTCCTCCTTTCTGTATTTACCATGTATACTATAGTCTCTAATATGGCTCACAGAAATGTTTGTCCATCCCTGTCTTCTGATCATTATGTAATTGAATCCTATACAATTTGCACCCAGTGTCACAAACAATATCAATATGCAATAAAAAGCAAAATGCAATAACACACTGAATATTATATATATATATATATNCAAGTAAAGAGGCTGGTCTAGAAGTAAACACTGAGAAAACTAAGTATATAACCAAAATGCAGGGCAAAATCATGATATTAAGATAGGAAACAGATGTTTTGAAAATGTGACACAATTCAGATATTTGGGAACAATAACAGATAGAAACCTGATTCAGGAGGAAATTAAGAGGAGATTGAACTCGGGTAATGCTTGCTACCATTCAGTCCAGAACCTTTTGTCTTCTCTGCTGTCCAAGAACATAAAAATTAGAATATACAAAACTTTAATTTTGGCTGTGGTTCTGTATTGGTGTGAAACTTGGTCTCTGACATTAAGGGAGGAACATAGACTGAGGGTGTTTGAGAACAGGCTGTTGAGGAGAATATTTGGACCAAAGAGAGATGAACTGACAGGAGGTTGGAGAAAACTGCATAATGAGGAGCTTCATAACTTGTACTCGTACTCTTCTCCAAGTATAATTAGAATGATCAAGTCAAGGGGGATGAGGTGGGCAGGGCATGTGGCATGAATGGGGGAGACGAGGAATGTGAATAGGATATTGGTGGGAAAGCCAGAAGGGAAGACCAAGGAGTAGGTGGGTGGACAATATTAAAATGGATCTTAGAGAGATAGGATGGGATGGTTGATCTGGCTCAGGATAGGGACCAGTGGAGGGCTCTTGTGAACACGGTAATGAACCTTTGGGTTCCATAAAATTCTGGGAAATTCTTGAGTAGCTGTAGAATTGGAACCTCCTCCAGAAGGGCTCAGCTCCATGAGTAAGTAAGTAAGTATGGCTGGGAATTGCACTATTAAGAATTGGGGAGTACAAAGAAAATAAAACAAAACAATTTCTTGATGAAATATAATTTGTAATTACTACAAGATATAACAATAGTTACATGTGAAGAAAATAAAAAATTCACAAATAGAGAGAAACCCCACTAAAGCAAACCTTTCGACCTCTTGAAAAGATAGAAAAATGCATTCATGTGCTCAGGGACTTTCTTGAACGACGACGATAGTACAGTGGAATAAATGAGTGACATTTAACCTTGTAACGATTTCTCATTCAATTTGTATGACATGGGGAACTTTGCCTATTAAACAACCTTCGTATATCTGAAACTGCATATAACACATTATGTACTCCACATTAATTAATTTTATAGATTGAAGGCACCAGAGGTTACATATATGCACTTAACACACTAAAAGCAACCTGGGAAGAATAACATATCTTTACACTTATCAATGTGTATTTAGTCAATGTTTACATTTAACAATTATTATGTTGTGAGGAAACAGCAATAACCAAATTAATTCTTACAATTTCATGAACATGTATGCACCTGACAGTCATAACCTAAAAAGTAAAAGCGCATATGAAGAAAACTAAAGTAACTAAGAATATTCATCTTATTAAAGACACATCTGTAAACGTTCCTGTAAACCCTCCCAGTAAAACTGAATCTGTTCCAATAAATTTAAGTCAGGTCTCTCATTACCAAATTTAATTTGAATCTCTACATTCAGAAAAGAAATGTGAATGCATACAGACACTATGCTAATAGGCACTAACACATGGTGGAGAAGGAGTTCAAATCTGACCAGAGCTTCGCCACCCATGTAAGGGAGGAAGAAGATGACATCTGCATGTATTTCTAGCACAGTGAAATGATATATCAGTATTAAATTTCTCTATAAACAAAGTATGAGAGGGCATGAAAATCTTGTCAAGTCTCTGGGGGTTGAACGCTACAAGCCACTGAACATGAAAATGTGCAAAGTAAGACCAGCATCTGCAATCAATGTAACAACACACAGGCTAAGCTTATACAGGATGCAAGAGAATTGGTGTATGAATCATCAAGAAAACTTCATTACATGCTGTTAGTATCAACATCATACTTGAAGTTCAGAAAGAGCACGAGTAGCTTAAAGAATGGCTAAAGTTATTTTGCTGCATCAATCGTAAGATATTTGAAGAAAAAATCCTGGGTCAAATTTTATCAATCCTGGTGCATCCACAACACCTAAAATGGCAACTAACACTGTACACAGTGGCAACTATTGAAGACTGTGATCTTTCAAGCTGTGATACCATGCTGTTTTGTAGGTGGATATCGACATTTCAGAAAAACATGCTGTCTCCGTCTTTAGTGTTTAACTGGGTAGGATGAAGGTAAAAAAACTGCAGCCCAGTCAGAATCTGTGGGATCAACGGGGAAGAAAATTACCAGTTTCAGGGGAAGCCTTATGTTTCTTGTTACAGAACAGAATTCCATTTCCCTCCTGGTCTGGGCAATCACTTTCCTTGTAGCTCGCCTATACAACTGAGCCATTTCCTCACCCTACGTACTTTAGTCCTAGTGATGGAAGCTACATGTTCCTCTGAAACATCAGTATCCACCCACAAGACTACATGGTGTCACAACCCACAACACTGCAATCTGAAAAATAAATTGTATATACTGAAATCATGACAGAAATGTAGAAAGTTACTGCCTTCACAAATGAGGCTTTAGTTAGTGTCAGTAATAGTATAATTGGAGTAACAGATGTTGTTCAGCAATGCCAGCAAGCCATAACTTTCAGTGACAGAATGCTAATACAACAGTGGAACATAATACAGAGAATCAAAATTTGGAAGGAGCAATGATTCCTCAATGTCTCTCTCCAAACTCTTAAAGTAATCTGATATCTACAGCAGCTCAGAATGCGCAGAGACTAAGTGATAAAGCAATAAGCACAATGACCTCATTTGGAAACGTTAATGCAAGGTTTGGTTTAGTTTGGTTTGGTTTACCTATACAATTTTAGATCATTCACATGTGACATTTGGTTTGGATTAGCTTCTTTGGTTTTTTCTTTAAGGGACAGCTTGCAACACGAAGAAAAATAAAATTCAGAAGTAACCGTGATTAATAGCTTATACTTCCATTACAATGCACTTCATCTCAGAATAAGGTGCATTCAAATACCAAATCTAGTAATATTAAATTATATCTGGTTATTCCCATTGCAATCATTTATAAGCAAGCAGCAGCCTTGCATATTCTGAACACAACAGTTCAGAAATAAATTACATTGTTTAATATATCACAAGACCCATCATCAGCAACATATCAGATCTATGTCCATTTTTATAAAATCACATAAAATACACCTTAATTATAAAATATCAATAATGTGTAGAACAGTATAACATTTCCAAACAGTAAATGGAAATTTTAAAAAAATATACCTCAACAAGGAATTGTATTTACTACACTTCATGCCTTACATATATAAGACCATGAATTATTGCTGTAAAACACACACATCAGAATGGAAATAATATTCAGCTCTACTAGAAACATACTCTTTTAGACCCAATATTTTGTATATCATTCCTTAAGAAACCAGTCTCTTCAGTGTATTCTGAAACATCTTATCTCAGTAAATCACAGACATCATGGTAGATGAGACAGCACCTTCCTTGTTGAACACTCTGCTTAGAAACTTAACACATATTTTATTACCTGTTCTGAGTTATATACAGCATAAACTGATAGAGAATGTGGACAGACAGCCGTTACATATCAGCTCTATGTACCACAGCAACAGATTCTTGACAGTGGCCTTGGTCACTTTCAGGTACAATCGAATCTTCTTGTCTAACATCGGGTAATGTGCTATCTTCTTGTTGTATGCCTTCTGTGGCACGTGCTGCTTCTAAAAATTAAAACTGTACTCTAAATACTGAACACACTGATGAGAAAACAGGAACTGCTTCTTAAAAAACAATTCATTATCTAAAATAATGTTACTATCCACAGTTTCCTAACTCAGTTCCAGTTTTTGTCATATACTTCACGTTTATTTAAATCAGGATAACCCATACCTCAGTACATAATTATTTTAGCTGACAGCTTTAAGGACCACAATACAAGACACGAGACTTTAAAAGGATGAAACTTACCCACACATACTCGACAGACTCTTTTTGGCCGAAGCATTCCACCATTCTTTATGCCAATTTCAATCAAAACTGGGCCAAACACCAAATAGCCAACTCCAGCACCAAGAGATACTGCTGTTGTAAAATATCCATTGTATGTCATAACACACAACATAAGCACGTAAGACAGCACATCCTGTACAACATACCAACCAGTCTCACGCAAGAGAACGAAGAGCCTGAAAGTAACATAGTCTTTGTGTGAAACACCTGCCAAATCTTGTTTTTTCATGTGACCCTTACAAAATGTGCAATATCTAACTCCCCTCAGAGTTATTCAATGCCTTTCATTATTCAGTCTGACAGCCAAACATATAAATAATGTTGAAATTCTCACTGTTCCTTCTGTAAAGGACACTTGCCATACAAAAAGTATAATAATAACAGCAGGGTTCACAGTCTGACCCTTCTATCCATACCCTATTACCAGCACTACACAAACACCATGTATAATTCTCCATTTTTATGTCCATTTAGAAAACTGGATTGAAATCCACTTATATTTCTTTCTAAATTGACTTGATGCAAGTATGTTGATAATGCCAGACTACTGCCAAAAACCTTTAGAATTATTTAATTTACATGTACAGTAATTTAGTCAAATTCGTCCTTACCACATTCTACTCCATCCTACCTACTGTCCATTACACCATTAATATGTAAGACTCAGAGAATTCAGTTATTCTCACTTATTATTTTTTTGGTCAGTCGGTCATATTCATATTCAATATTATATTCAAGCATCCTGTTGCACTCCATACGATACATGATACAAACTCCGTCTTCAGTGCAAACCATATATTATAGGTCTTTTGTTTTGCTCTCCCCTACACACTACATGTTTCGGCCACAAACGGCCATCATCAGGTGTATTACTCACGTATCTGTCATACTGCACTTAGTTTAACATATAAAATTTAAAAACACAGGTCTTCCTGATTGTTCCTTTCGTCATTACCAAAATCAAAATTGACGTGTGTAAATAACAAAGACATCAAACGAAGTAGATTTTGGTAATAACGACGAAAGGAACAATCAGGAAGACCTGTGTTTTTAAATTTTAAAAGTTAAAGNCATCAGGTGTATTACTCACGTATCTGTCATACTGCACTTAGTTTAACATATAAAATTTAAAAACACAGGTCTTCCTGATTGTTCCTTTCGTCATTACCAAAATCAAAATTGACGTGTGTAAATAACAAAGACATCAAACGAAGTAGATTTTGGTAATAACGACGAAAGGAACAATCAGGAAGACCTGTGTTTTTAAATTTTAAAAGTTAAAGTAAGTGCAGTGTGACAGATATGTGAGTAATACACCTGATGATGGCCGTTCGTGGCTGAAACATGTAGTGTGTAACGGAGAGC
The DNA here is from genome assembly GCF_002891405.2 of Cryptotermes secundus. Classification (NCBI taxonomy): domain Eukaryota; kingdom Metazoa; phylum Arthropoda; class Insecta; order Blattodea; family Kalotermitidae; genus Cryptotermes; species Cryptotermes secundus. The sequence continues at coordinate 615,079 of NW_019728499.1, read as the reverse complement.
AAAATGAAAGACCTATAATATATGGTTTGCACTGAAGACGGAGTTTGTATCATGTATCATATTCATATTCATACAGAGAAATCTCAGAAATGTGACTTCAACTTCAAAACTACTACCTGATTTAATCTAAGTTACATCCAAATGATACATACTTGTGTGAATGAGATATGTGACTGTTCCTGTCATCAGTCCTGTAATTACCCAGGAGTGGAGATATCTCACTTGTACACCTGGTAGAGTGGCAATGCTCTTCTCCCAGTACTGTGCTGTATTTCACATGTGCTTGATATACCTTGATGGCTTCAAACAGTATCGCAAGAGATGCCAATCCAAAGCATGTCATTACTAGTGCTGGAACAAGGCAACAGAATACATGGAGCAGCTCTGTTCCTCTAAATGCTTCCATAAATATATCTGAACAATTACAAAACTTTGTTTATAATTTCTGTTTGTATACATGTTCTTTACTTACAGATTTCCAAACATAGCCATTGCACTTCCCATCACCATGATTGTTGTTTTAACACAAATATTTCACTAAAAATCCACATATTTCTATCAATATATTAAGTTTAACATTTCTAGCTAGTCATTAGTCTTCTGTTATAATTACAAATTGGAAGAATAAACACACAATTCACCATGTTATTTTGCTGTATACATAAAAATTACTTTTAACAAATTTGTATGTTTTCAGAGATCTTCAATGCGTAACATTAGATAACTGCACACTCGATAGAGCTAGTGTCACCACCATGGTAGATGTTCATCTGGTTTCCATGTTGGTATTAGCAGTACACAGTAGGCTACTGGACTTCTTATCCAGGCTGAGCTAGATTTCTGGTTCCAGGCCACAGATGGCAGATGTACCTATTCTGAAATCTGCACTTAATCCTTTCACATAAGCACCTTTCTCCACCTTTCTCTAATTCCACTTTCTTATTTATACTTAGGATGAAATGCATTCTTCCCACTAGCCACTGGACTTCTTACTGGCCATTTCAACATGTCTGTGGCATAACAATGGAAGTAAATAATCACAATAATCATGGAAAAACAAGTGTACACATGCCAGCCACCATTCAATCAAAGCAGAGAGCGAGCAAATTACTGTCATTGCTGCCAACATGCCAAATAAGAAAAGTTGGATTTCTAGTCCTCTGCAGTTTTCTGGATACTGGATCCAAGGATGAGTAATTATAGAAGACTAAGATGGTTAAGGACTTCTTATGACATGACATGGTGTGACATCAAAGAAAGACGGCTTACGTTATTAATGACATAAGACGGATATGCAGATATACTCTGACAAGATACTGAACATCTATCCCAACTAAACTAACTTTATGGGCCTGAGCCCTTCTTGAGAAGTTGCTGGTTGTGCAGCTACTCAAGAATGCCCCCACATTCTATAGAACCTGAAGGTTCATTACTATGTTCATAAGAGTCCTCCCTAACCTGAGACAGATCAATCCAGTCCATAATACCCCATCCCAAGACTTAGATTGGATCTGGAAGAGCCAGAGAATCTGTAGAAAAATTTTAAAGTAAAATTGCTTCATGTTGTCATAGGCAGTGCAAACTCAAACATGTCACACTGTGCTACAGGTGTCACAACCAGTAAGCTGAAGACCACTGCCTTGCATCATTTTTACCTCTCATCTGGACATGCAAATAGTAACATCATACCACTGAACATGAAAGATTATTAGTAACTTTCTGTTATTAATAAATTCTACTTCCTTCATTGTTCTGGGTTTCTGATTTAACAAAAAGCTACTTCACTTGCTAAGAATATTGTTTCATTTTCCACACAAAAATTAAGTTTCCATTTTCACAATTTTTTGCCTCATGCAATGTAACCCATTCTTTCCATACTATACCTACACTATGTATCACCTCAGTATTTTCATAGATTGACTGAAGAAAACCACAAAGACACCAGTCTTGGGGCCATGGTTTTTGACCCTGGGAACTCCCAAATACGAGGCAGGAGAGCTGCTCACTTGACCATGACATTTAGTGCGACATTATATTGATTCACTCCTTAGTTACCTACATGACCACAGACCCTCATGCACCTTTCTTACCCTTGGAAAGAGAACCTGTTAAGGGTGTCATTTTCTGTCCCTGTTCTCTTTACTGCTTTATGTCTGCTCAAGGTCTCCACTCTGATACTCACCCTCCTTGCATCCATACTATCTTAACCCAACTTGCTCAATGTATTACTGTACTGTAACATGTCTGGAGTAGATACCTCCATGGAAACGCAATAACAATGGGCCATTGCATAAGAAGTGCAGAAGCAATGAACGCATTTCCCCCGGAGATGAACAACAGAAGGCCGTTGGGTACCAACGGATGAGACGAAACACGTTACAGCCATAATCGATAGAGATCATTCCCGAAGCAACGGATTGCCGAACACGCAGAATCGAACTTTGGCGAGAGGTGTCCTCGATTGAGTCCGCATTACCCCTATATAAGCAGAGCTTAAGACATGTACTATATTATTATTGTTAGAGAACCAAGAGTCAAGCATCTAGGCAGAAGCCAATTGATACTACAGCTGATAACGATTGTAAAGAGTGTAGGAGTGAATATTCAATAAAGATTCGCTGAATCCGAGACCCACGTGAATTTATTCGTCGCGTGACATACCCAATACGTGACAGTATTTTGAAAATAAAGGCAACTTTTTTCTCCAAAATGTCAGTAATATCTGCTTACAATTCGACCACATGGTATCACATCCAAGAAGGCAGCATTCATCACCTTTCTTATATTCACACCATTCCAAGCACGAAACCTCACATTCTTAGTGGTTATCATCATAACAGTCTTAAGGAAATGATGACACCTGTCAGTATGTCTACCTGATGTTGAGGTAATGGTGAACCCCTTGAACAGCAAATCACCAACAGCAGTTCCAAACCAGTAACTCATGTGCATCTGAAAACAAAAATGTATATATGATGATGTTTAGTTAAACAAGATATGTGATATGGTCACTTGCTTCTGTCTCTAATGCAACATGACTTTCATTTTAAAATGTAATTTACAATCATACTTAAAATATCATTAAAATCACATTTAAATTGTTAGAACATGTTTCGGCCCTACAAGACCATCCTCAGGCAACTGTTAACTGACTGAAATCGCCACACTGCGTCAGCTCATACATTAATACGTTTACTTGCTACTACATGAGATACATGCCGGACTATGGACAAAGTGGCGCTGGGGCAGGTTT
>NW_019728499.1:548111-611691 GCF_002891405.2 Cryptotermes secundus | reverse complement strand
AAAAAAAAAAAGGGTAAACTATGCACAAAAGGAACACAGCGTGGACACTACAACATGAAAATAGCATGAGTGAAGTATGGGCGTACATTCTCGAATAATCATGATGTGCAGTAATAGCGTGTAAATCTACTGACGTACAAGCTAATGCAGTGTGGCAATTTCACTCAATTAAGAGTTGCCTGAGGATGGTCTTGTAGGGCCAAAACGTGTTGCAATAATTAAGTAAAACGTGATTTTAATGAAATTTTATGAATTTTAAATGTCATTGTAAATGATATTTTATAATAAAAGTTGTGTTACATTAGAGAGGGAAGCAAGTGGACAAGTGTTATATCAATACAACAGGATGCTGAAATATAATATTATAATATGTGACATGTCACCGTAATTTTATTTATTATATACCAAGTCAGCCATGTCTTTTTGACGAGTATGCTTCTAGGAGCATAACATTCTGGTATTAGATGTATTCGTAATTAATTAAATTTTTGTCACATTTATATCATTGGCTAGAATGGGACAAGCCCAGTTTTAATACTTCCTCCTTGCATCTGAAAATGACTAGCTGAATGCAATGTCTAGACCACAACCTTTCTCTCTGTACCTCTTCTGTAACTTTTCAAACATCCCACACCCAGTACCAGAAACAATGTGGGTATGATATACATTTTAATTTGGACAGCCAGAGTGATATGATTAAAATACTTTAAGTGCAAGCTGGTGATTGTAATTAAAATTCCCACCTCTTGCTTCCAATTACAAACTCCTTAACATTTTTGGATCTTCAGATACAGAAATACTGGCAGGTACTCCATGTGAATATTAAGGTCATGGGTTGAAAATGGAAGACACACAATAATCTGATTAGAGCCACAGAACAGGCTGTCATGTACGCTTAGCTGACTTTGAGGACAGCTGCATGAACCATTGATATGTAGTTTTGGGCTGCAAAAATTAAAGTACATGCACTGAACGCTTGGAATTTTAAAGTTTATGGCTACAATGTACAAAACAAAAATAGTAATTTCAGCACCAGAAACAACAATAATAACAAAAACAGTGTGAACATCTAAAGTGATATTCTGTATAGAAAATGTCACTAAATATTATTATAATAAACCAATCAAAGTGGATGAAACTGGTGGAATATAAGTAAGCAAGGAAGAAAGGAGAAATGGAATGAGGAATTGTAACAATCTGGAAAAAGACCTAGGGATATATGAGAGAATAATATTAAAATTGGTCTTAATGAAGTAAAATGTGAGATGTAAATTGAATTCATCTGGATCATGAAAGGGTCCAGTGGTGCACTCTGACATGATACTTAACATTCAGGACCCATAAGAGACAGAATTTACTGATTCAATGTGCAACTATTAACTTCTTAGGTTGGACTCTGTTAGTTAAATTAATTTAACAAAACAGAGACTCATGGTACTGTCATTTTCAAGTGTTAGTATATGTGCGCCCTCCCCTAACAAGTTTTGAACCCACATTCTTCTTGATACAAAAAAGGTACTCCATGGTTTTAGTCTGCAAGTGAACTATACTGACCCAGCGACCGCCATTTGTCGGCTTTAGCAGACTGGGTGTGTTGCATGGTCAGTGCAATGAATCCCTATGGCCATTAATTTCGGTTTCCTAGACTGAAGCCGCTATTGACTTCAAATAAGTAAAGCTATCCCTGTACCAGGCCATGAAGGCCCATAGGGTTGTGAGACGCTGAGGGTCCCACATAATGTAAACAATCAGCTCAAAGATCGCGGTAAGCTTGACAGCCTTACGCGCTGGCCGTGCTTTACCCCCCAGGAAACTTATTAATTCCTGGTACTCATTTCTGTTAGAGGCTGAGTCAACCCCAGGGCCATAGTGCGGCTGGAAGGATTAGATCAATAGCTCCTCAATTACCATCACAAGGCTGAGTGGACCTCGTTCCAGACCCACTACTTCTCAGAAAATGTGGTAGTGCCAGGAATCGAACCCGGGCCCTGTATCTGTAGCTGGAAACTCTGACCACTAGACCACAGAGGCGGTTTTTCTTTATACACAGTTTAACATTAATCCATCTGAAGCCATGCCCACTACATGCACTTTTTAATTTCCTTCAATAAAGAATTCCAATTATTATACATCACAGACTTCTGAAATGGGATCAATACTAAACAGAACCACAGCATCCACTAGTGAAAGGTGATTCCTCTACAAGCAAAGTAATGTATAACATTTTAATCGCATTTGAAATATCAAAATGTACTGGATAAGATACTCACGGAGCTGAGCCCTTCTTGAGAAGCCACCAACTGTGCAACTACTCAAAAATTTCCAAGCATTTTATGGAACCAGAAGGTTCATTACTGTGCTCACAAGAATCTTCCGCTGGTCCCTATCCTGAACCAAACGAATCCAATCCACACCATCCCATCCTATCTCTCTAAGATCCATTTTAACACTGTCCACCAACCTACACCTTGGTCTTCCTAATGGTTTCTTTCCTTCTGGCATTCCCACTAATACCCTATATGAATTCCTCTTTACCCCCATTCATGCTACATGCCCTCCCCATCTCATCCTCCTTTACTTTATTATTCTAATTATACTTGCAGAACAGTACTAGTTATGAAGCTCTTCAGTATGCAATTTTCACAGGATAAGACAAGTGATATAAAACCTCTTCTTCTATAATCCCATACTCACCTTCATGTGGTGCAGCCTTTTCACTAACAACCGCCAATCAACACATGGCATTACAGTTACCGTGCATGTGGAAAAACATCATTATATCACTACCATGCTCATGACAATTTAGTTTTATGTCTGATTAGCATTTTCTGTTGAGAGAATACAACTATGACAGCTGAGTCAAATCTAAATTTGCCAATGAAGCTTGGCAAACTGTGCATACAGAACACCTAATGAAGTTCATATTGGAACACATCTGTCCAGTTACTTCCAATCCACAACTGGCTACACCAGATTTGCTAAATCTTTACAACTTTTTAATTTTTTTTTCAAATATTTCATTATAAACATCCAATAAATTTTTGGAAATGAATGCCCTGAATTAGTAATAGATGGTGATGATATTAATGGGTTATGGGAAATCACAGTTCTACCTTACAAGACGTTGTAACAGGATGAAATAAACTGATTTGCTAAAGGGTCAGCTCCAGCATTAGGCTTTAATGTTAACTATAACTTTAAGTTCTATTGCCAGATGGATAACTTACTGAATAAATCACAAAGGGTTTAAGTATTGAATGAAAGCAGAATTATCTCTAAAGGAACATAAAATTTTTCAGTTTCTGTTCAATAACACCAAAATTACCCTGGCCATCATTATCTGTGCATTTACAGTTTGTTATGCAATACAGGAGACAGAAGTTCATGAAAGTAAAAAAAATAATAATAATTTAAAGCACCACAGAGTGTGATCTAAATTTACTGTATGATAGCCATATATACCTATGAATGAAGCGGAGATTTACTTGCAGTAACTTAACCTAAGAAAGGTATCCAGTTCTTCTGTCACACAATCTGAGTTCTGTTTGTGACTATTACTATTAACACTGGCCATTATAATTTAACTTAATACACTCAATTACCGACTTCAAATTAACTGAAACGCCACTCCACAACGACTGCTGTCATGTATTATTTCGAAAATACATCTCAAGAATTTTAAAGCATGCTGCTTAAAACATAACCTGCCTAGCAACTGTTACCATACTGCTATAACCTTCATTTTACAAATTACTATCAATGGCTTAACTTATTATAACAGTCAGATACTAGGTATATCATTAATAAAAGTTAGCTTACCTTCGCCCGTCACATACCATGTAACTTCTTCTACATACAGTACCATATCATGTGACAATAATGACCTATGCACTAATCTGGATTAAATACGATACTGCGACGACACACTTGCGATTTCCGAGTCATTAGTCGCAGCTGATAGCTCTGGACGTCGGCACGTAAATAACCGACCACAAACTCATTAGTTAATAGCAGTACATGGATATGCAATACTAATACGTTGGGACATAAGCGTTCAAAAATGAATGTGGCAGGTAAGTCCCGTACGATGATATTATCACGTCAAAAGCAAGCCGAAATGTCGTCTCATGAGCTAACAGATAACAGATTGAACTTATGTACCACAATTAATTTACCCGCATAAAAAAAGCCTTCCCCCGTATAGAACGTATAAGATACCGGGTAACCCCGAGAGTCTGTCTGTACTGTGTGGAGAAGGGTACGGTATTTTCTTACGCCGTGCCATAACTCAGGCGGTCAGTCTGTTTAGTCGCCCGCTCGGGTTCGAGCCTAGGTCAGGTCATGTGGGATTTGTGGTGGACAAAGTGGCGCTGGAGAGGGTTTTCTCCAATTACTTTGGTTTCCCCTGCCAATTGTCATTCCACCGACTGCTTCACACACATCATCTGTCATCCTGGGCTGATATAATAGGCCAAACAGTGGCCAATTTGCCAAGTGGACTCAGTCTCACCCCACCCCAAGAAAAAAAGTTATTCTCCTGCTCCAAGCAAGAACCCAGTTTCCTCGTCCATACAGCACATAGCCCAGTCTTGAAAACACTGTGCCAAATGGACTCAGTCTCACCCCACCCCAAGAAAAAAAGTTATTCTCCTGCTCCAAGCAAGAACCCAGTTTCCTCATCCATACAGCATGTGGACCAGTCTTGAAAACACTGAGCCATCACCAGACCTGTTGTCCACTGGATTGGATATTTTAAGTATCATGTACAAGCACTGTCTGATTGAAAGCATTCATATCCCAATTCATGTACAGACATTCTATTTTGGCACTTTCATATTTACACTGCTTTAAATTGAATTTAAGCAATAATTTATGGCCTAGTTTAGGCCACTATAGGTCACTCTTTCACAGATGGTGATTTGGTGCAACTAACTGCCCTTGTACATCTGAGATACTGATATATTTGGTTTTTGGACTTTATCCATCATCCTGGTTTTTAAGATAACTAATAAAAACATGACGTTTCAGAAACTGGATCTGTTTCCGTCTTCAGGTGAATTCCGTCCTCAATCACTGGTCCAGTGATTGAGGCTAGCTCTTTCTAACGGACCCAACAGAAAAGGTGTTTTCCTTCACCTGAGGACGGAAACAGATCCAGTTTCCAAAACGTCGTGCTTTTATTAGTTATCTTAAAAACCAGGACGATGGATAAAGTCCAAAAATTCAATATATCAGTGTGTTATACACCATCGTCAGAATCCTATAGTAACTACATCTGATATAGTCTGGGAGAAGAAATATTTTAAAACTGTACATTTACATGTAGCATAATATTTTAGCAGAATTAATCCAAGCAGTAGGTAATGCATTATGTTCAGAGATCCACACACTTATTCTGTTTGGAATGGAAAAGAAATGTCACAGCAGTGGGGAGGCTTATATTATTTTCCCTTTTTATAAATTAGGTGATATAACTGACTTCAGGATGGGGAATACAATCATACAAAATTGTATCCAAAATCGCTCCCTTAACATTAACTACACTTAAACAAAATTAAAATTCTTGGTGATTTTCAAGTGGTTTTTGAGGCCTTTCCTCTGCATTTCTCACATATCCAACCTTTTCCCCATATATGTAATACTCAAAGAAGGCGAGGGGGGGATATTATATAATTTTTTCTTCTTGCTACTATAACAAAAAATCAGCAACTTGCATTCATTTGTTCCATATATATGCTTCTTATATATTTCCTACAGCTACGGCTCCAGTTATTTGTATAGATAACACATCCCATCTTTTTCTAATTCCAAAATACCTGCATAAATGACACTTAGCAACCTTTAAAGTGATTTAGAACTGGCTCATTCTCCAGACAAAATCCATAAGTCGCACTGATCCTTCAAAATACTTTACCTGTTTCTGGAAATTTTCCTGATTCATATTTCCAATTAAAAAATACTAGTCAATGGGACAGTTTTCAAATTAGTTCCTGTAAGATTAGTGAGAAAATTGAGGTGAGGCAATTATATGGTAAAAAAAGAAATTATGTAAATTTTTTCCTCCAAAACAAACGGACATCATGCAAAGGGAGATATGGTATAATTGTGCTTGGTTTCATACCAGTGTATAATCATATAATCCTGTATATGCCATTACCCCCTTAGAATCTTCTTGATGGCATTTTAAGGGTACCCTCCTTTAAGATAAGCATGTCATGTTGCCTGACAGAGTGACAGGCTGGATGGTAGGATTGGACAGACATGGTACAGAAAAGTAACTGACAGGCAGCAGTCAGAGGGACTGTGACTCACATATCTGGAGAGATTTATGATGTTGAAAGGGTCATAGAAAAAGCAAGAGGATTGGAAATTTTGAAAAAGAGGAATGCAAGCTGAGGGGGAATAGGGGATCTGGGTAGAGACTGAACAAATAAGGAAGACTACAGTGTGAGTCCCAGAATGAAATGTACAGAGCTTAGGGAATCCTGGCCAGGTGACATTAGGGAAATTTGACTACCTCAGAAGAATCGTGTAGAGCTTATAGAATTCTTAAATAAACCAAGAAAAAAGTATGTCTCAGTTATGAACTTGTATCAATAGTGCGGAGCCAGGATAGTGCAGTCGGTATTGTGACTGACTACAGGCTGAGAAGTCAGAGTTTTACTTACCGTAGGGGCAGGATTTATCTCCTTTCCATATCATCCAGACTAGTTCTGGGACCCACCCAGCCTCCTATCCAATGGGTACTGGNGGGGGGGTTAAGGCGGCCAGGGCGTTAAGCTGACCACTCACCTCCATCTAGAGCCAAGGTCAAGAATATTTAGATCTAGACATCCCCTCCCCAATACATCTATATGGCATAGTGCTTAATTAGTTAAGCACAGGGGCATCATCAATTGCTACAGTTTAAGGCTTCATAATATCCTCTGCTGGTCAGAAGCCAGTGAATCATATACAGTGAACAACACAATTGAGTGCAATCAATTTGATTTGATTATGTAGAAGTTTTCTAAGTAATTAAACCAAATTAGCCAGTGTCCAATAGTGTGACGGACCATGATGCCTTCTGTTAAAACTTATTATTAGTCTTGAAAAGCCTTTAGTTTTTAAATGAGAGTAGTATACTGATTTTGTATCAACTGCAAAGAATAACTATGTAGCTTGTAACTAATTACCTAATTGGAGCAGAGTCCTCTTTGAGATGCTAAAATTTGCTAAGCTAGTCAGAAATTAAATAAACTTCCAGAATATTATTAAACTTGAATGTTCATTACCACACTAACAGAAGCCTGCTAGACCCTATCCAGAGCTAAATTAATCCAATCCACATTCTCCCATCGTGTTTATGATCTATTTTAATATTATACTTCCATTTCCATCTAGGTCTTCCAAGCTGCCTTTCTCTGTCAGGATCTCCCAACAAGTTTGTATGCATTTCTCTTGTCCTCCAAACATTAACAAAAGGCCACCAGTTTCTATCCATAGCTAAATTATCCCAGTCCACATATTCCCATCCTATTCTTTTATGATTTATTTTAATATTATCCTTCCATCATCCAAGCAGTCTTTATCCTTCAGAATCTCCTAGCAAGTTTGTTGTCCTCAATGTGTGCTATGCCTCTCATCTCATCTTTCTTCATTTGATCATCCTAATACTTGACAAGGAGCATAATTTTGAAGCTTTTATTATGCAGTTTTCCCTGGGTTCCTGTCACTTCCTCCCTCTAAGGCCATATGTACTCCCCAGCACCAATCTCTAACACCCTCAATCTTTGTCCTTCCTTTAATTTGAAGGACCATGTTTTACACCCATATAAATGTTTAGATGACAAGAAGGTAAAAGATTCATTCTGTACTGAATCCCAGAACTATACATTTGTTAATTTCTTGAGTGCAATTTTCATTTATTCATTTCACGCGAATGATGCTCCATTTTTTCCTCAACAAAATGATAAATACAGTAGTTTGAGTCTAGCCTAATTTTGATCTCTACAACCACATAAAATCTTGAAAAGAAAAAAGTTCCTTTTGGAAGCTCCTGGACTTGGGACATTATATATGTTGGAAAAAATTTCAAAGAAATGACATCTACTCGTGGAGAAAAATCAAGAAATGTGCATCTCATCTTCTGGACACTGCTGCTTTCCAAGCAAGAATTCAAAGTCACTACAGAGAAAGAAATAACTATGAATTTCAATATATGAAATACTGAATCACAGTACGTCTTGTCTTTATTTCCTATTTATAACAAATACTAACTTTAATTTATTATATTATAAACCTGTACATCAATAATATATACTTCACAATTCAATTGTATATCTTACACAAAATATAATTTTTCATGTAGAAAAGGTGCAAAAAGAAAACAAATTGCTGAAAAAAAGCAATGTTGAAGGCTGAAAAGGTTTATACGGGCTCGCTGATCGGCCATAAAATTCTTCTTATGCTATGCGTGCATAAGCCATATTCTAGTGCATAATGAAACTAAACTGCAGATCATCAGACTATATGGTGGTCAAATAATCAGTTCTTCTGTATTATGAACACTGTACATCATACTGTGCAATGCAAAATCCTGTGAAACTGCCTAGCTTTTCAACTGATTAAAATCTAGATGATTAATGTGCTTACCAATTTCAGGGGAATGCCTTGCATTTGAGTACAAATATATTTATTTTTAAATTAGACTACGTTATAATTAATGTATGGCAATTCTAGAAGCTCTGCTGCTGTGGGTCTCTTCTTTGGATCATAAATCAAGCACAGCTGCACAGCTTTGAGTAGCACTGGTGGACAATCATTTCGTGTGTTGGAAAAATCGATAACATGATCTGGGTTTGTAATGGCAGCAGCTTTGGCCCATGGTTGGACAATATGTTGAAATGGTGTCTTTCCATACAACAGATTGTAAAGAATGCAGCCTAAGGACCAGATGTCTGATTTGTAACTGATCTGGAAAGGAATTAGAAATTATACTTGGATTAAAAGGATAATCAAACAAACTACTCTACAGGCATACTTAATCTAATGTCCTTAATTAGTTCCATAAAAATTCATGAAGCTAGGCACAAGAACATTACAGGGAGTGGTAGTTATATGAGTACAGGAAAAAATGGGAGATACATTCCAAATATAGATACATCCAAAATTTGGATCATAAGAACTTAAAACAGGTCTTTGCAGAGAACTGAAACTACATACTGCTTATAACCGTAATAAATATTAATACAAACAATAAAACACCATTAATACAATCCTTGTGTTGCAACTGTGACTGTTATTTGATCTTGTGTCATTCTGAAAGTGCACAGAAAAATAAAACATGAAATTAGAGAAGAATTTGCTTTTAAGATTCCTTTGCTTACCTGGATGAACAATGAATTATGAGGAGAGAGAATTAAAATAATGAAGTTGCAACATTTCAGGGGTCTTTCATGCCTGCAGGGGTAAAAAATTGTTCCAAAGATATCTGAACAGCAACATCTATTCATTTTAGAACTTCATTCAACAATTACACCTCTCAAAAATTTCCTTGACCATCTCAAGATAGGTGATGGATCCCTATGAGAAGGATTTTTTTTTTCAATTTACCTAATTCTTCCAGCCGCACTATGGCCCTGGGTCGACTCAGCCTCTAACAGAAATGAGTACCAGAAATATCCTTGGAATATTCTTGGGGGTAAAGGGCAGCTGGCTTGTAGGGCTGACAACCTTATCGCCATCTATGAGCCGATTGTCTAGAAAATGTGGGGGCCTCAACATCTCACAACCTTATGGGCCTCCATGGCCTGTTACAGGGACACCTTTACTTCTCATTATTAGTCCTTCAAAATATTTGCAACTTTCACTTAGGGCATCGACTTAAAATGCCATGGTTCTGGGAGTGATAAACCAACAATGGTTTATGCTTAAAGTCAGCTCCAAGCAACATTAGCCTGTCCTTTACTTGAAGCACCGTTTTCTGACTAAGCAACATAATATCTGGTAATATTTTCGAAAATATGCCAGTATCATCAACATAGACACCCGATGAATACTAACCAATTTCCTCAATGCTGGATAATAACATGCAGGTTATTTATCAACACTAGCTGTTTACCCCCACAATTTATCATTATGCTGTTTACCCCAACAATTTATCATTATGAATACCAGATCTTTCTTTTTAAATTATTGAATCACCCACAATTTGCACCAAACATTTCACAGTCACAATATTCTTTCTTCAAATCATTGTAAAATGGAAATGCGTTTTCCTGAATTAATGTGACTGAAAGGCGTCGTATACTGGGTAGGATAATCAATCCACATCAATAATTCTTTTGTTTGTCTAACTGCATCTAGGTTTGCTTGTTTTAAAAATTAGAGGCACTGTGTCTTTAACATACTGTTACATTTACCCTTCAACAGTTGTTCTCACCACTGTCAGTCGAACACCCAAATGCCTCACAATGTCCACTGCTCTTTTACCAGATTCAGAACATCTAATTTATTTTCCAAAGTTAATACAGTCCACCCTTCTCACAATTATAATCATAACCTTCAGACTGAGTATGTTACATTTACATAGACAAATCTAGATTCTATTCAAAGCCAGAAGATTTTGTTAGTTATACCTACTACCAACATCATTTGTATAAACCTCAAATAAAAGTGCCACAATTTTATTAATAATCCCCTAAATGTGGATCATTATTGATTATGTTACAATTGAGTTTTGTCAGCATGTGATCTTTTTCAGTTCTAGTTACACAACCACCATTATCTAGGAAGGTTCAGCAGCCCATATGCAGTACAGCTAGCCTAAATATATGTAGTGCGAATATTCCAAAATCCCTTTACCAGTATACATATTAAGGACAGTCATAGTAAGCAACTAAACTCCTATTTATGCCTTAGATCCAGTCCTGTCAAAAGTGATTGCAGATTTTTTTCTTTCTCACCTCTATTGATTGTTAAGGATACCCAACCACTACCATTATTCAAGCGTGAACTCTGCGGTCTCACGAGTGACGTCACATACCCCCACTCCTTCCATCAGTATGCAACGCTCGGTGGGCGACCCCCTCCCCCGTGGTGATGTGGCAGAAGAGCGACTGTGTTGTTACCAAGGGATACCGCAGTTGCTATGCAGCAGGAGACAACTCTCGACAGCATTGCTAGCAACACCGGTAAACGGGGCATCACACAACAAGGAATACCGTGGTTACTACCCAGCCGTAAACAACTCCTGACAGCATTGCTAGCAACACCTGTAAAGACGGCGTCAGGCAACAGTGGTACCCATCACGTAACCGTTTTCTGTGTTGTTCATGTCGAGGGTAAATAAGGAGCAGCGAACACTATTCAGTAGTAGTGAGTGAGGATTGAGCCAGTTACGAGTGAGTAATGAGTAACCAGTCAGTTACAGTCTAGCATTCACCGGAGTGAATGGAAGCAGAAGTAACTGTGATACTACATATGGCAGTAGTTGTGAGATTGTAAATTGGGTAAATGTAAGAGCGAATGTGTAATAAATTTGCTGAATCCAGAACGGCGTGAAGTTATATGTTGCGTTACATACCCAACACGTGACAATACAAAGCTCATAGAAAGATTTTCTTCAGAGATACACCTTAGCAGTGTGCAAAGTTCAGGAAATACAAATATGCTTAAACAATTTATGTGCTCCATAACTAATACATCGAGCATTTCTTGAGAAGCTAATAATCATTCAGCTAGTTAAGAAACTTATGGAACCTGAAGGTTCATTCCTCTTTATGCAAGCGTACATTACTTAACCATATGTGGTCATAGTCACCTTAAATCCAGATTGGTTCCCATTTGTACTGTGTGTAGCCTGAATTGCTTCTGGGCTCATATAATTGAAGGTTCCTGCTTGTGCATCTTTGAAAACACTTGTCATATCATTCTGAATTGATGATGCAATGCCAAAGTCAATGAGTTTCATACGTCCACCCACAAGAAGAAAATTAGCAGGTTTTAAATCAGAGTGTATTACACCTATGGGATAAAGCACATTATAATTACTTATGCATACTTCTAAACCTTTCAGTGTGAAATGACACTAATTCTGAGAGGAATGACAAACACATATACATCTCAATTCATGGCTTTGTCCCTCTAAGATAGTTAAAAATTAATGCAATTCAGTCAGTCTGATTCATCTTCCTGTGAGATAAATGAGTCTGTTTCTCCGCTGTATTACAGTTTTCCAATGATATAGAAGACCTACAACTTCAAATATGCTCTGAACTGCTTTGCCATCAGAGAAGTGCACAGGAAAGTCCATGCAAATACACAGCGAAATCCCCACTTAAGGTTTCTTTGGGCATCAGTGGATTTCTACATTAAAGTGAGGAAATTCTTAAATGGGGAAATTTCATTGACTTCAGATCACTGAAACTGAAAGTTAAATGAGAGAAAACAAATGAAGAAACATTAAATGGTGTTTCTCTCTATGTAACGCATAACAAAAACATTAAATTAACTTTTATTTGGAACATTTTTTAATGTGGAATACCGTATTTACGCATGTATAGGCCGCACATTTTTTGCCAAAAAATTCAAGAGGAAAACTGGGGTCCTGCTTAGATTCGAAATTTCCGAAATCACACTTCATTTAAAAAAAATTATATTCACAATTAGTAATACAGGGTGTAATACTCCTGAAATAATATTCCAAGAAAATTATTTTTTCTATAATTTCTGTCTGAAAATTGTGCTGCGGCCTATACACGCACGCAGCCTATACATGCGTAAATACGGTATATCTGGTAAAATTGAAATAAGGAATATTTATGCCTCTATGCAATATATTAGCTCAAATGTATCTGAAACAAACTGACTTCAGATTCCAATTTGAATAAATGTTACGCTATCCAATACAGAATGCAAAATTTTAAAAATCAGTACAAAAACACTGCATGTACTTTCTCATATACAACCGACCTTGGCTGTTACCCTGGAAATGAAATCGTTTGCTAATCAGCGGACCATTACTGGTTGTTGAATACCTGACAGCAAAGAAATATGTCTGTCTGGTAAAGCCAGTTTTGAGGAAACTGACTTTTCTTATTTGGGTTCTTAGTGCATGTTTTGTATTTTCCTGATCATACCATCTTGGCAATTTTATTTAGGAAGGTGTTCATAACTTACTGAAATTTAATCAGAATCATTAGAGCCATTTTCAAGAAAATCACCAATTTGTGTTTTGGGCCCCTATTTCGAAGCTGGTATGTTCACATTCACTGGGCACTGTCCTAAGATGGATAAACTCTTGAATAACAAACATAAATTAAATTCATCCAACCATTCAGGCACCAGTGAGGCACATATCCATATATTCATAAATACAGACAGCATACAAAGAAATACTAGTTCATAATCAGGGGGGTTAAATATGCAAATGTCAAATTCTTGAGACCGATTTTCTTTACAATTACAACACTTTCTTACATATGCTATGTAAATAAAAAAAAATAAATAAATAATAAAACTGGACTTTGAAACTTGTGTATTACAAACTGTAGCGCTGCTTCCCATTCTTGTTCTCAGTGACCACTATTACGTTAATGGATACATCACACTTTAGACAACTCATAATGCAGTGAAATTAACTTACCATTTTCATGAATATTTTTCACAGCTCTCAGAATCTCAACCCAGTAATATAAAATTGTTATTATATGTATTTGATTGGTCTTTGAAATTGTCTTGATTAGCCTGGACAGATCAGTTTCCCCTTTCTCCATCACTACGTACAGCATCTGTTTCTCCTCTGCATACTCGCTATTAAAACAATATCACACATAATAAGGAAAATTCATTTCAAATTCATTTTAATGAGAAACAACCTGAAAGCTCTGTTTCTGACCCATTCATTATGATGGATTATGCAAGCTTCACAATATTATGTACATAAGTATAGAAACAAACCTCTAACTACTTATTTTAAGATTAAATGATTTTTTGGGGGGGTGATCATTTTCTTATCTAGAATATTTCATGAAGGAAAATATGGTAGGATAAGAAGTTAAATTTTATTTAAACATGTCTGATTTTATCTTACATAAACTCTTCAGGGGTAAAAAGCTTAAAAAGTGACAGACGTGATCTGATGGATTTCTAATTAAACAGAAAAACTGTGGATGTACAATGTACAGTTCTATGTGCCTGTAAATTGTTTTTTATTTTTATATATGCCGACAATGTTTTAAAAAAAGTAGGAAGTGCTGTAAAGAAAGGGAAGAGTTTTACTTTTACCAGATGTGTCCTTAAATAGGTCACCTCATACACACAGATCAACAAAAGGTGGATTTGAGTGATATAAAAGAGTTCATAGCTAGCCAACTTGTATGCATGATCCATTATCTGGATATCAAAATGTGCAGTCAGAACCCATACTTCTACTTTCATTTAAAAATACAGGATTTTCTTATATTCATGAATGAAGAAAAATGTAAAGAAAACAATGTGGTAAAATATTTCTGGGAAAATATGCTTCCGGCACATGTGGGATATCACAGAAGTTGGATATCCGCAGAGTATAAAATTGATAAGAAACTGTCTCAAAAGTAGAAGCCATTATACTTTGTTATTCTTACTGCCATATATGCATGCAATTTATCCAGCTATATGTTTTAGGAACTCTGCTTCTGATGTACTATATTGTAAAAGGCAAAAGGTAAAGGTATCCCCTTAACAGGCTGTGGAGGCCCATATGGTTGTAAGATGTTGAGGCTCCCACATTTTCTAGACAATCGGCTCACAGATGGCGGTAAGGTTGTGAGCCTTATGTGCCGGCTGCCCTCTACCCCCAGGAATATTCCTGGTACTCATTTCTGTTAGAGGCTGAGTCAGCCCCAGGGGCATATTGCAGCTGGAAGGATTAGGTCAATTGAAAAAATCCACCTCATCAGGATTTAATCCTGCGACCTTCCGGCTTGTAGCATAGTGCCTCAACCAACAATGCCCCGGATGTGCATTGTACAACAGTGAAATACACATCTCAATCCATATGTCCAGTGTTTTTGCCACCTCTCAGCCACAGAGAAAATTGCTTTCAGTGTAAATATTCTCATTCATAACTTGTACTCTTCTCCAACTATAATTAGAATGATTAAGTCAAGGAGGATGAGGTGGGCAGGTCATGTAGCACGAATGGGGGAGACAAGGAATACATATAGGATATTGGTGGGAAAGCCAGAAGGAAAGAGACCACAGGGAAGACCAAGGTGTAGGTGGATGGAGAATATTAGAATGGATCTTAAGAGAGATAGGATGGGATGGTATGGATTAGATCTGGCTCAGGATAGGGACCAGTGGAGGGCTCTTGTGAACATGGTGATGAACTTTCAGGTTCCATAAAATGCTGGAAAATTCTTGAGTAGCTGCAGAATTGGCGGCTCCTCAAGAAGGGCTCAGCTCCATGAGTAAGTAAGTAAATATTCTCGTATCAATACTCTATGGATACAGGAGTGGTGACACATGCATAACTGCCAGATGAAACTTAGTTTATATGGTGACTGCTACAAACTAGGATATGACATTAGTATTAATACTGACCATTTATATGTAACAGATGTTAATTTTATGACTGCTATTCTTTAAATGTCTACAACTAGTATACTATTAAATACAAGTTTATTTGGTAATATAATGCAATCATAGGTCACACCAAGGAGACCTATAACTGCATGTCATCTAGGACATTCAGTATGTCTGTGGCCAATGCGAAGTGAAGGAGGAAATACTAATAGCAGTTACTAGATGCAAGTATACCAGAACAGCATTTTTTGCCTAAAATGGGCCTTTATTGTGAGATGAGAACAATGGCTGTGACAAAGAATTGTACCAAACAATTTTATTTGAACAAGACATGACATATTATCTTAAAATTTTCCACCAGGAAAAGAGGTTATATTGCATAATGGTAATTGAATATATATATGGTATTTGGTCACTGCTGGATGAGTGAGTATTTAGGAAAGGCTACAGTAAAGGTGTTGATTTTCTAACATAATATGTTTCAATGGAGCAAACTTTGATGATACAGCACTATTTATAAAAGTATTTTAAAATAGCATTTAATTTAAACCACTACACTACATCATTCTTAATTATATTATTGAAGGTTCTGGTACACATGAAAACCAGTATCACACCTTCTATGAAGTGAAGCACCCATTATTTCAATATGCATGCATCAAACAATTATTGTATGACCCTTCTTTGGAATGTGTCCCTATGTAAGAGGAGGGCCAAACATGTAAAACAGTTCTTTTCCAACTTAAGCAATATTAACATATAAATCAACTCACAAGTCAGTCATACTAATTACTGTTTCACTGCCTTGCAATCTTCTCAACAGTGCAATTTCATTGAGGTAACCCTGTGCAATTGAAGGCTCAGCTACAGACAGGTTCACACACTTCACAGCCAGCTCTTGCATAGTGCTGGGATCCAGCACCTGGAAAAGTTAAGTCATCCACATACATTGGGCCAAAACATAAATACTGTTAATCTCATTTAAGTAACACCACTGAAGTACAGTACTGTAAACTCCACATTACCTGTCATGTACTCGTATGTGGAATAGGGAGTGCCAGTTACATGAGAAAACTGTTATATAAACTATATAAACCCTGTACAAAGTCAAATCAGCTCCCTTTATCTTCCTACGTGACACAGAAGAATAGTGGTGAAATATTTCAGATAATGCTCTAACATGATCATAATTTAAACTAGCCTCTACTGTAAGGTAAAGGTAAAAGGTGCAGTTGTCTCTGCGCTTAATTAACTAAGCACTATGCCATGAAGGTGTATGGGGGAGAGGATATATAGATCCACATTTTTTGACCTCAGTACTTGCTGGAGGTGTGGTCAGCTTCATGCCCCAGCCACCTTACCCCCATGGAAAGAGCCCCTGGTACCCATTGGATAAGAGGTTGGGTGGACCCCACAGCTGGTTTTGACTACACAGAGAAGAGAAAATTCTTGACCCTACCAGGACTCGAACTCAGACCCCTTGGTCATCCAGCCTGTAGCTAGTCGCTATAATGACTATGCTATCCCGCTTCCCTAGCCTCTACTGTAATGACATATTATCTCTGAGGGAGAACAGGTAGCACTATTAGTGGCAGCTGGGAGAACTAATGCATGGCAGGTGAACATATTACTCATTGAAAATTTGTTTTTGAGTAATGTTACAAAAATGACACTTCTTTAAAGAAATTTTTGTCAGTTGGATGAGAATTCCAGATAACCAAGAGTTTCCCATACAAAATCCAGGCACATGAATTGCTTTATGGAAAGAGAGGCACATGGCACAGTAATGTTAATAAAATTTGTAAAAGGAAGTACTGATTGTCATAAATGTTGTCACTGAAGACCACGTCATTCCTAACTTTTAATTCTATATCAATAATACCAACACTAAGGTTGTCAAACTTCTGAGAATGAGGTAACACTAGTGGAGTGTCGTGGAATTCTGTAAAAGATCTCTAGAAACTGCAACTTTTGTTAAGGTCCTCTTTCTATAGCATGCAAAATATCTGCTTGGAAACACTACAAATCTATTTTTATTGTTCTGTTTAGGCATGAAAAACTTATGAAAAACTTTGAGGCTCTCACAACAGTAGTTATGAAGAACTGTACGAGTTAACACCATATAGCCCGTTGGAAGTGCAATTAATGCAACTGGATGCTTCAATGCAATATTATGATCCAGACTGTCTCAGGAGAGAAGGGAAGAAATAAGAAGCAAATGGTGACAAAGAAAAGGAGGAATAAGTATGTGATGAAGGACAGGAGAGATCCTGCAATCTCATGGAAGCACTGGACATAATTCTTGCTCTGCAATAATTTTAGATAACCCAAAAGGAAGCGCAAGATCACATACTTGAAAGATGCCATTCATGATTGCCTACAAAAGTCACTGTTAAAGCAGAATGCTAAGAATGCTATTTCTGACTCAAAATCATTGATGACTAAAGTATAAATTGCCATTTTTATGACAATGTCTTATTAAATAAAATAGTTTGTGTAATTACACTAAGAGTATAACTAAAATACAATCAATAAAAGTGCTGCAGGCTTTATACTTTATTTTAGTTTCACTGTTTATTCCAAAAAATTACTTCCAGGTTTGAGGAAAGTACAAATGGAATTTGCACATGAAGTTACACAAACAGTAAAAGAACATGGCAACAGTGCAGATGGGAGAAGGATCCATGTATACATGAAGAGATGGCGATAAAACACTTTTCCAAGGACATCTGACATATGGTGTTAAATCACAGTTGGTGAGACAGTCATGCCTTGCCAGAACTGGATGTATTAAGTTGATTTTATGTCAGCTATTGGCTTCCACAGAAACAATACTGTAATCACGGATCTGCCAGAGGACATTCTGCTTTGTGGTTTATATCATAAGGGCCGTACACTATGATCCGATGTTTTTTCACTTCCTAATATCAGTAATATGCAATCTATCATCTCCATGGTTTTAGTCTGCAAGTGAAGTATACCGACCAAGCAACTGCCACTCGTCAGCGAAGTTTTAGTGCCAATCTATCATCATGTAACCAAATAACAAAATACACTTTTAATGTACAATTATATATTCTAATTGTGATGGCCATGAAGAGTGTTGTAATGCCATGTAATTCAGGGACAGTCTGATGTTCCTCTGAAATGTCTGATTCTCTCCCAACTATTGCATGAAACCCAGATGCCATACTCTTCTGTAAAGTTATTTTCTATCATGTTTCAATATACCAAAATTCCTGCATAAAAAATACAATCATTCTGGAGAAGTTTGCTATTTCACTTTATAAGATATATACTGTATAGCATATACCGTCTACACAACAACAATCAGTACGGTCTCACCGTACCACTACATTATACCAACAGCATCAAGGCAGGGGCAGCCCGCACACATTAAGTACAACCTAATATATATCTCTTACCGCATATTGAGCTTAAGCTCTCTAAGATGTTACCAAGGTCCTGGCTACATGACCCATCCTATTGAGAAGATTCCATTACGTGGGTCCCCCACGCTGTAGTCACTTCTTCCAGCTTAAAACCAGGTGTACACGTAGCTGTTGCAGAGTGTTACCAATAATACACTATTTTAATTTTCATGTCTTAATCTTTGTTCTCTTGTGGTAATGTTTTAATTTCTTATCTTCTGTAATTTTAAATACAATTTTTATCTAAGGGTTTTAGCTTTAAATTTCGCCCAAGATTTGTTACATATATTTATATTTGAATTTAATTTCAAGATACAATAAGGATCCTTATTCGAAGAATAAAATGACAACTGATTGCAACTCAACAGCTCAGACTGGTGCATTGTACACCTGATGATGACCCGTGAAAGGGTCAAAACATGTTGTGTCTAATAAACATAATAAAAGCAAATGTTGACGCAGTAGCGTCTTCTTTGTTTTGAACACTGACTGTTGTGGTATAGACGGTATATCCTATACTTCATATATATCTTATTTTATGACAGACAACAGGGCGCACACTATTAAGATTGTAAATTTCATTTTATGACACTATTTGATTTATGCAAATGTCATACAGCAACAAAATTATGAATTTTATGCCACAAAATAACACAAATTGGAAATTAGTAACAAATATGAGAAAAAGCGGGAAAAAGATATTCAGAATCCAGAATAGACAGTAATTTGAACAAGTCAAATATTAATGCATAAACTTGAATTACTTGTAAGATTTGATTAGGAATTAATTGTTACAAATTATGATAAGTAACATATATTACAAAAATATTTAAAATAAATAAATTTAAACTCATATTTCATGACGTTCCATAATATAATTTCAACTTACTTTAAATACTTGACTGGAGCCCCCTCGTCCAAGGAGTTTTTGCACTCTATAACCTTTTCCGTTTACAGTTATATAGTTATCCTGCTTTTCAACAAGTTTAAGAGGTACATTCTGATCTTGTTTGTATACTAGATGTAAACTGGCATCAGGCTGCATTTTTAAATCTCCTTGTGCAGCAGCAGTTCTTTCTACTGTACTGGGCCCCAGAGTCGGCATCAGGGATGGATCTCTTATATTCTCAGCCAAACATTCTTTCAC
This sequence comes from Cryptotermes secundus, assembly GCF_002891405.2. Classification (NCBI taxonomy): domain Eukaryota; kingdom Metazoa; phylum Arthropoda; class Insecta; order Blattodea; family Kalotermitidae; genus Cryptotermes; species Cryptotermes secundus. The sequence continues at coordinate 591,561 of NW_019728499.1, read as the reverse complement.
AGCTTCTGAATGTAGCTTATTTAAGGAGCCTGGCTGGCTGTGGACTTTATCTATTTGATGCGCTTGTTTTCCTGGGATTACATCATCAAATGAAGGGGTAGATTCCTTCACATTTACCTTATGAAACAATGCACATCCATCAACCACTGGTTCATGTATTTGTTTCTCGGTTATAATGTTTTTCCGTACAGATGAACGAAAATCATTTTCTTTATTGATATCTAATTCAGCAGACTTTAATTTTGAAATTTTATCATTCACTTGAATATTTCTTCTCACATGTTGTATATTATCCACTGGAGGGATTGTGTCTACCATATTTAAGTTACCAGATAGCATACAAGGTGTCACTTTTTCATCCAACTGTTTCTCCATTGCAACACCTTTCCTTGCCAATACTTGAAAATCTCTTTCTTTACTTGTTTGCAACAAATTGGAGTTATTGCATGATGGACCGTGTTTTGCATTAGTTATATTATATGCAGCTGATTCTGATGAAAACAAACCTACATCATTTTCTTTGTTGCTAACATCTATTTGTTTAACATTTTCTTCGCTTGCTTGCATATTTTTTGGAGTTCCCCTTACATCTATGGATTTTATCTTTGAATTTAAAGTGTCCTTATGGTTTATTATATTCCTTAGCACACCTCCTTTGTGTGTCTGCAGACTACTACACATTAAGGGTGGTCCCATGTAAAATTTCTCATCCTCTTTCTTCACACATGATGCTGTGGAGACAGAAACTTTCCCATGATGTGGCTCCATTGCCTTTGCCTTCTGACCCAAAAGTGTACCTATATTTTTGCTTGAATTATTATTTTTAACAATCCTTTCTTGCTGTTGGTTAATTAAAAGAGATCCAGCAGGTAGATGTTCACTATGTGAAGAACTTTTACTTTCAGAAATAAAATTCTTTTCTGGATTATTAACATATTTACTTGCTTCATACACTTCACTGATTTGGTCTACTGCTAGAGATTCTGGGACTACATTTTCAAGTTCTTCAGGCCTCACTTCATGACACTTCAGGTCTTGGCTAGAAACCTGTGTTTCTTGCATACATATTGAGTTGCTAGTCAGCTCTAAACAAGCTTGTGATCCAGTATTAGAATGGAGCTGGCCTCCCAAATTTTCAATAACTTCTTTGTCTGAATACTGGGGAAAGCTATTCATCCTAAGTGTTGCTCCACCACCATCACTAGGCAGTGACATCAACGATATGTCACTGCCAAAATCTTCATGGGCATTATCAGATTTTTCATCTTCTGCCATGGCCTTTAAAGCTGTCAGTAATGGTAATATGGGAACAGGCTGGGATGTTCGTCGTGTTTTCCCCAATAACCTGCAACATTTAAAAAAATGATACTGTGCTTATGCTAACTACCATATTTACTTATGTATAGGCCGCACATTTTTTGCCAAAAATTCAAGAGGAAAACTGGGGTGCGGCTTATATTCGAAATATTCGAAAACACACGTCATTTAAAAAAAATTATATTCATAATTATTTCGAAATAATTTCTACTCCTGAAATAATATTCCAAGAAAATTATTTTTTCTATAATTTCTGTCTGAAAATTGTGCTGCGGCCTATACATGCATAAATACGGTAATTTAAATATTGGTCAACTCAATAGTCACTGTCACAGCTCTCCATCTCTGTGTGCAGAAACCTCCACTCACAGTTCAGTGATCAGAGTGACAACAATTCTTAGCATCTGATCCAGCCGCCAGCACTGTCAAAATCTAATGCTCAAATGCAATTATAAAAATATTAGCTTCCTTAACGAGTCAACTATTTTCAGCCTTTTTTGGTAGTTATACATTTCTATATACTCGTAAATACACATTCTGAGCAAAAGAAGTAACCAAAATTAAAAATAAGACTGAAAGTATTACACAACCATAATAGATTAACAGTGCACCATGTACACAAGTACTTAAAAGAGAAAGATGAAAATAAGGAGAATGAAGGTCTTATAAAAATTAAGCAGAATAAGTTACAAAGAGTTTGGAGTAAGCAGTAGCAAAATAACTGCAAACAAATATGAAAGAAACAGCAAAAGAGGAAAACAATTCTCCACAACCTGCAAAAAGTGTTAGAAGAAGAAAGAGAAAACAGGCATTGGCAACTTTCATACATGCACTGTAGAAATAATTCAAGGGTTCCATGCAATTGATGGCCAGCATCAAATTCATACATTATTTTGTATGGTACATAATAAAATTGTTAATATTCAAACACATGCCTCAAACAGGTCACTGTATGAATTACATTCCTGTTCTCCTCAATGCTACAGCCTGATTTTTGCCTTGGCTTCTTGTGCTATAAAGATTACTAAATCTTGTACAGATATGTTGGTGGATACTTTGAATGGTATACAGAATCTACCATCATGTGACAACACAGAAAATAAGGATGGGTGGAATTTGAATCTACAACCAAGAACTGAAGCAGACCAAAACTGCATGGCCAACAGAACGGGCATGTTTTACTTTACAAATACCAATTCATTCTTTCACAATTTTTTACCATGATTCTCGATCACCTGTGAGACTGACATGCCTGGATATGTTAGATGGATTCACTATTTCTAATATCAAGCAAAATATGAACTCTGTGAGAGATTATGAGTCATATGGGCTACAATATTAAATTGTTAATATTCAAAATTAACTTGACTTGTCCTATATCATGTACAATGATCTACAGTGACGAAATAAATCAATCAATCAATCAATCAATCAATCAATGATGTCTTGAGAATACTAAAATTAACCATTCCCCACAGATTATGCACAAAGTACACAGGAACTGGCATGGAGGAGGATGGATCCTCCTACCTGCCTATGTAGAAAAATCTGTCGAAGATTTACAATGAGACTGTATCCTAAAGCAAACTCATGTAACATACTTACTTGAGAATTTTCAACTCCAATTTCCCACAAAAAAAAATAATTACTTCTAATTGGAAAACTAATAACTGGTTAACGCCTGGCATAAGAATTTCTTGTCAACGTAAGCGGGAACTTTGCCTGCTTTACAGGAACAATAATGACTCAAATTTTAAAAGATATTATAAATTATATTGTAAAATATTATCCAAGGTTATCAACGCGGCTAAAAGACTTTACTATGGTCAGATAGTAAATTCAAATAACAAAATTAAAACTACATGGAGTATTGTTAAATCTGAAACAAACAAGAATGTCGGGAACAAATCAATTCAACCAGTATGTATAAATGGTGTTCCTACTGAGAGTAAACGAGAAATTGTGGATACCTTTCAAAGTCACTTCCTATCAGTAGCTGATGGAATAGCTTCTAACTTCAAAAAGGAAGGGATAAGTGATACGAACTGCATGGATTACCTATATAACACTTTCAAGAATCCATACCCAAATATAATATTCGATCGTACAACGACTAAAGAAATTGAAAGTATAATTAAGTCACTTAAGCCTAAAAATTCTTACGGATATGACGAAATCTCAGTAAAAATTCTAAAAATATGCTCTCCTTTCATCGCAACCCCCTTGAATTATATTTGTAATAGGGCTATATTATCTGGCACTTTTCCGTCATGTTTAAAATATTCTGTTATTAAACCTTTATTCAAAAAAGGTGGTAAAAAAGATATAAAAAATTATAGACCCATATCCTTGTTGACCTCCCTGTCTAAAGTATTTGAAAAAATGATATACATAAGACTTACCAATCATATAAAAATAATAATATACTATCTGTTGAGCAGTATGGATTTAGAAGTAAAGTCTTCAACAGAAAACCCTTCATTTAAATTGCTAAATGATGTTCTCCAGGCCTTGAACAATAAGTCAAATGTAGGAGGTTTATTTTGTGACCTTGAGAAGGCCTTTGATTGTGTCGATCATAACTTATTAATGGAAAAACTTATGGAATTGTAGATAATGCACATGCCTTAATTCAATCATATCTCAATGATAGATACCAAAGAGTCTGCATTGATGATGATGATCAAACATGTTCTCATACTTTTTCAGATTGGGGTAGGGCTAAGCGTGGTGTACCTCAAGGTTCCATCCTTGGCCCAATCCTTTTTCTTTTTTACATAAATGATTTACCCAAAGTTGTAAATAATACTTCTAAGCCAGTTTTATTTGCCGATGATACTAGTATCATCGTCAGTAATCCCAATATAGTAAACTTTACAAACGATCTCACTCTTGTATTTGAACAATTGAACATATGGTTTAACTCTAACTTATTATCATTAAATTATAATAAAACACAATATGTGCAATTTCGAACCATCAATGCATTAACAACTCCTATAGATATTAGCTATAAAAATAAACATATTCGTAACGTTACAAACACTCGGTTTTTAGGTATCACTCTTGACAATTCCTTGTCATGGAAGGACCACATAGATGGACTTAGGGCTAAATTGTGCAAGGCATGCTACGCTATTAGATTCCTAAGACCCTTTGTATCTCAAGAATCTTTGAGAATGATTTACTTCTCGTATTTCCATGCAGTTATGTCATATGGTATAATTTTTGGGGGAATTTCTCACATAGTAGCAATGTATTTAAACTACAAAAGAGGGTTATAAGAATTATTACGAATTCTGGAAATAGGGACTCCTGCAGGGACCTGTTCAGAAAACTAGAAATATTGCCGTTCTATTGTCAGTATATTTTTTCATTATTAAAATTTGTAATTGATAATGCTTCTCTATTCAAAACAAACTCTGAGATTTATGATCTTAATACTAGAAATAAAAATAATTTTCACCTTTCACTACCAAGGTTGGCAATCTATAAAAATGGTGTTTATTATATGGGTATTAAAGCATTTAATCATCTACCTCCCTACATAAAGGAATTATCAGAGGATAGGCTCCAATTTAAAAATGTCCTAAAAATTATCTTTTATTGAATTCCTTTTATTCATTGAAGGAGTTCTTTGATGGTGAAATTTAGTGTCAAGGATGACATTGACGCTTTCACCCTATGGGTACGTAAAGGTTTTTAATCATATATATATATTTTACAATTAAAGTATATTTGAATTGTTTCTGCTTATTAGTATGTTTTGTGATTAGCAGATGGTGTTAGGGACCTATAATGGACTGCTAGTATTTGTTTGGTAGCAAGTATTTCTTGCCTTAATAGGTTCTACATTTGGTTTGCAGATGGATCTATGGAATTGGTATTTTACCTGATATATAGAATGAATTAGATGAATATAATTTTATGTTTTGATGAAATATTACTATAAATTTTATATTATATAATGAATTTTTATAACTTTGACTCATGCCTTAGCATACAGCTTGTTTATATTGTATCTGGTTTACTGTTATCAATTGTTGTATTGGAATATTGTCTTATCTCACATAATTTTGTCAATTTTATTAATGAAGTGAACCAGAATTAGAATTTTGATATTTATTGTATCCGATGTAAATTTGTTTATGTATGTCCGCTTTATGCTTTATAATTGTTTGCATGTATGTTTGTTTTGTTTTTTGTTTTTGACATGTTTCAATTAATTATTGTAACTTAAATTTTGATCTTGTGACTCATTCTATATCCTATGGCTTGTATTATGCCTGTATCAGGATCAATTAGAAAGTGAAATAAATGAATGAATACCTAACCAATCAGTAAAGTTTCGCTTTCTTTATGGTCATTAAATCTACTAAAAATCCTTCCAACATCCTCATCCCTAACCTGGCCTATTTTGTACCTGTGAGAAGTTTCAGGGAAAAACATGTAGGAGAGAGAGAGGATTGGAAGTAATATCAAAGATGAACAAGAGAAAAGAAAATGATCATCCACAGTAACATTCAAAGCAAAACTTTAAATGATTAACGGCAGAAGAAAATCGATTCAGTTAAAGTGGGCAGAATGTCAGAATTAAAGAAGTATAAATTTTATATGCTACAGACTTTAAATATACCTACGTGTCAACATTTCGCCGAATTCTGCTCCATGCCAGACGTATGAACTCGCATTTCTACAATACGCAAATCGTTTCATAACAGTGCATGAAAAGCATAAAAAACTAATTTCGTTTTAATCCTGCAATGCTGGGCATAATCTGTTGCTCTTTTGGCGTATTGCTACCTCATCCCATTGGACACTGCTCTATATTCTTAAAACACAGTTCAATTAAAAATTTACTTACGGCACTCTCTTTTTCTTGCTCTTTGAATTGGCTCCAGGAAAAGATAATGATTCTGAATGACTCGAATTTCCATCGCACCCACTGAAGAGGCCACTATGACCATACTGACCATACATAATAGAGATTTCTCAAAACTGTATGTCTGCATGAAAATGTCAACACTTTGCGCCTAGCTAACACTGTCATACAAGGCGATGTAGTATGTTCACCCTCACCAGTAAACACGCTTCAATTGTTGCTAAACAAAATAACTAGTACAAAGTCATAAGAAGAGACAATAAGGGCCACTTCTCATAAACACTGTTAGTAAATACACCACATAACATTTTATACTAACGGTAATAATCACTTTGAATTTGACTCTATCCTGATTGGTGAGATGATTCATTCCGGTTCCGGCTTCCCAAAGGGTACCCAACAGAGTTTACCAACGTATCAATCGGGCTGATAGCTACCCACAACAAGTTCTCAATTCACTATTATTCAGTCACAGATTAACTAGGCTGAGCGTCGTAACCATTGTAGCTAAGTATCCTACCGAACAGTTTTCATCGCAAGGCAATGGTGCTGTGACCCATGTCATAAGCTTGTACTGAGTGAATACGAGGCCACGGATCCTGCTAGCTCTGTGAAACAGGCGACTGATAACAAGCATAACAACCTAGGTTAACGACGGGCGGAGCGTCTGACACAGTCCGACAGGACACGTGGTGGTAATCACTGGTAATGAACGGATTGGTTTGGAATAATAGAGTTACACTAATTAGAAAGGATTGCTATTCTGTACATGATAGTTCACGAAGCAGAGAGGTTTCTTCGTCATTAGGAAGTGACTGAGATGTTCACTGTTTTCAGATATGTGACACCGCGTAGTATGGTATTTACTAACGTTTCGGAGGAACCAGCTGCCCATCTTTAATTACATTTAAAGGCTCTGATAATACTGGGGCTTCATCCCTTATGGCCAAAGTCGGTGGAATTAATTTTTATCCCTCCTAAACCTTTGTAATGCAGTACTACTGCACTACTGTTATATATTTTGGAATATATATGTATATAATATAATTTGGAATGCATTAAGTAATGAATTGTTAGTAATTTCATGAGGTCATGAGAGTCTAGGATTCACATTATACTGACAACAAATAGAAATCTCATAATTTGAATTTGTTAGTTCTCGTAACAGTTATAGTCTGAACTCTTGTTATCAAAATAAGTTTTAAATGCAGTCAGAAAAAGTGCCTCAAATTTGCAATCTGGAGAGAGGGGGGGGGGAAAGGAGTCTGAACATTTCTAATACAATGAAGTCTTACCACAGCATTCTACACTGTTATAAACAAAACAGCCATTGTGATGATGATAATCTGGAATGTAAGTTATGTGGCATAGGTGTGCAAAGACTGCAGATCCCTTGGGTCCCTTATTGCCTTCAGGAAGCCCGACTTTAAGTTGATGTATTGGAGGTCCATATTTTAAAATATACATACAAACTGTAACTAAATTCGATATGACCTTCAGAACATCAGATTGAGTGAAAAGTATGTTATAAATGTACACCTGGGAGTGTTTCTGTAAAATGTTATAGAAGAGCAAATTGGATTATTTTTCAACTTTTTAGAAACATGGCACTGTATTTTGACTGAACCAGTCTTCACAGAAAATAAATTGCTGACATTTACTATTTATGTTAATATGTGGGAACTATTCATTTGCCAGCCCCATTACATCTCACCTGTGACAGTACTAGAAATAGCTGGCTGACCCTTCTGATAATTAGGATCAACTATTGCACATATGCCAGTCATGGTAGCCGAGCGACATAAGGCATGTACTGTCTTCACTTGCTTGGAAACTGGGATCTTGGGTTCGAATCCCACTCAGGGCATGGATGTGTAGTTTGTGTGTGTGCGTTTTTCTGTGTTTGTGTACAGGTAGAGGCCTAGCGACGAGCTGATCACCCACCCAAGGAGTCCTACCGAATGTGTAAGATCTAGAAAACTGAAGTGAACGGAGAAGTTCATGGAGGTAGGTCTAGGCCCACTGGGGCTGTAGTGCCAAGGAAAAAAAAATGCACATATATTTCAGCATTCTGTGACTACACTGATGAAAATCAAGCCAGCAGGTTAATTAATTAGGTTCTAACACAGATTTTATTCCAGTATTAAATGTGGTAATATTCATAATGAAACACATGCAAGACAAGAACAGAAGTAGAGGAAGTATTCTTCTATAACACAAAGTTTCAACATTATGTTCTCATTAATCAATTATTTTTATTACAAATATTTAAAATTGAATACAGCGTGAGACAATAAATTACATAGAACAGGGGATTCAAGCATGAAGGAAACATAGCAGCACCATAAATGTAGATGTTTTGCCTGTGATCATCTGTAACTTGCCGATATGATGCTGAGTCATTTGCACGTTCAAAAAACATACTGTGATTAGTTAAGCAGTCATTAAAGGTTCTGCTTTGTCAGATAACTGTATGCTGCAAAATGTGCATAATGGAGGCATGGCTCAAACAGAAAAATCATTCTGCTAAAGGTGTTTTCCCAGCTGCTGTTCATAACTGACGAGGCTGTACCTTGGTGGTAACATAGACACACAAATTGCATGAATACGGAAGGAAGAATACTGTCATGCTATTCAACAAGTGTCATTACATAGTATAGAAATATTAGTGTTATGTGCTGCAAATGTGCAAGTGTGTGGCTAATTACTGGCCTGATACTTTTTCAGAAACTGAATTCAGATCACTGCATGAGTGATGTATTGAATTCCTTCAGAAAATTTACAGCTGAAGAGTATGGTTCTTTCCAGTATGGTATGGTGTTTGAGAACAGAATAATCAACAGAGGGCTCTGCCCTTTTAGATTTCCTGATGGTAGTTACTGTGATTTTATCTCTAAAGGAAGGACTGTGCAAAAATAATCCTTGCACCAAGAAAGCTGTCCAGAACAAAAGAGAATGTTTAATTAATTGCTTCAGTTCCCAAGGATGAATGTGTCACAAATTTTGTCTGCGTGCTGTGAAGCAGTCTTGAAGGCAGAAGGAGGGTCACTTCTAGAAGTTCTTATAAAATATGTTGAGTTTGTTTTGCCTTTTTACAGTAGTCACTGATGATGATCTGTTGAAGTAGTGAATGATGTGAGAGTTAGCACTGCATAGAAGGAAAACCCCTGTTATTGCCTCTATATCATGCAGTAAACTACCACCACAATGTCACAAGCAAAACATCTGTTGTAATATGAAATATGCATAATAAATTAGAAGTAACTACCATTTTCAGTCAGTGATCTTACATACAATAAAAACATTTGATTTGTTTCATTCTGGTCCGTCACACTAACAAATTACAAAGACAAAACAACTCCGTCCAGTGTGACTATTGGAGTTCTTACTGCTTAAAACTGAATGCCCTTACATGTTTCAGTCCTTATAGACCATCATCAGAGGGAACATCGATACTTTTTCANGAGACAGGCAGCACAAGTTCAGCCCCCATCAAGAAAGACGATAGGAGAAAGGACACGAATCTACTTGGTTTATAAATTTTAACTTAAATAACAAAGTTTTAAAAAACTTTAATATACCAAGAAAGCTGCTGTCATTGTGGAAAAGTTGGATTCTGTATATAATGTGCATTACAAACATTTTTATATATGTATTTTAACACACAAAACACCCATTGTGACATTAGTTTCCAAAAAAGTGTCGATGTTCCCTCTGATGATGGTCTATAAGGACCGAAACATGTAAGGGCATTCAGTTTTGAAGTAGTAAAAACGCCAATAGTCACACTGGACAGAGTTGTTTTGTCTTAGTAAAAACATTCCTCTGTATAATATATGGCTTGATATAACATTAGCTAAAATTCTGTTTTATTTCCTGGCAGTAGGCAGCAGTATATACTATTTTATACACAGGTTCACTTGTAAGATATTTATAAAACTACCAAATTTATGCTACATATTCATATCATTATTCTAAAAAAACAAACTAGCAAGTCCAACATTTGTAATTGGCAGGTTCAGTATCTGCACTTATGATGAGCATGAATACTGACTAGTAACAAATATTTTATCACAGTCTTTGAAAATGACCAGAATAGATATTTTTGAGATGCTCAATCAGGAAAAAAGACCACAGTTGTTACATATATTTATTTCTTGTAATTGTCCATGTACACTTTATCACAACACTATTTTTATAATTTCACTTACAGAATCATTTTGGCTTGATCAGCCAACTTCATGCATGTCACGGAATATTTCATATTCTATAGGCAGCACTTGAGGTGGAGAAGAAGCGGTGGTGGGATGGTTTTAGGAAGGCTGTAGACATACCTTTGTAAGGAATATGGAGCGTTAAACAGTCAGAGGTGAAAGAAGTGGGATGGCTTTTAAATTTGTAAAAGGAAGTGGGGTCATATCCCTCTGCATCCCCCCCCCCTCAAGCACTATCAAAGTTATGCATATACCTTCACTTTAACCTCACCTGTAAATGGCAGTAGGCACCTGATATTAGTTGACTTTTTTAGGTCTTCTCCGTTTGAAGGCTGTTGCCTGCCTCAACAGTTCAGCATTTTCCTCTTCAGCAACTATAGGAACATCTATCAATCTCTTGGGTAAGACGATCAATCCTATCAGTGTCAAGGCTGCATATAGAGTAAGCAATTTCAGATCACTAAAATCCTGCAGCATACCTGTTGCTATAACAGTGACCATAAGAGCCTCACTTATTTTGAGACAAGACAGAAGTAGCAATATGAAATGTACAAGTACCCATTTATAACCTTGTCTTTCTCCATCTTAAAATAGCCTATAAGTTACTACTTAACCACTTTTTCTGTATTTTATTTTGATCATCTGACACATAGTAAAAACTACTTTCATTCCTCAGATCAGTATTTTTGTAACTGTTAAATTGGTAAGACTGCTATACTGTATTAACTCATCTACTCCTTCGGTAGTACTCCCAGAACTTTCTGTTTCTCTCTGTGGTACTACTTGGTATATACTGGAAAACTTTTGAGCTTAGTGCTGCACAGTGTTAGTCATAGCTTGCAGTTTTACTGGGCTGTATGACAGTTCTTCCATACACTTCTCGTGTTTTTCAGAAGATGGCAGTATCATATGGGATCATTACAGTTTTGTGTATATGTTAGGGAACACAAACTGAAGGGGTTAACACACCAAATCCTTCTAGTACATCACAAAAATCCTTCCTCCATGGTAACACTAAATGAACTTATATGCACAAGTATAGCTCATATTAAAAAAAATAGTACCTAATTTCATCCTGCAGGTCAACTGGTCAAAATAAAAGACCATACAGATTGTATAATGTTCTCTGTGCTCTCAAGATGCACCAATTATGAACAATGAAACAAACAATGGAAAAGATAATTTGAAAATGTAGTCTTCTTAAAAAATTAAGCATCTGATAACCTTGCCTAATTTGATTACTTTGAATACCATAATTGGACGATCACTTTCCTCTATTACTCTGCTCTTGAATGCCAAGGATGCAGATGCAGCACAATCCTATTAATTATAATATCTAAGAAAAAGAAGAATAAATGGTTTTATGCATTCTTATAGCTTGCTGAGCCCTTCTTGAGAAGCCGCCAATTGTGCAGCCACTCAAGAATTTCCCAGCATTTTATGGAACCTGAAGGTTCATTATCGTGTTCACAAGAACCCTCCACTGGTCCCTATCCTGAGCCAGATCAATTCAATCCATACCATTTTATCTCTCTAAGATTCATTTTAATATTGTCCACCCACCTATGCTTTGGTCTTCCCAGTGGTCTCTTTCCTTCTGGTTTTTCCACCAATATCCTATATGCATTTCTATTCTCCCCCATTCATGCTACATGCCCTTCCCACTTTATCCTCCCTGACTTGATCATTCTAATTATACTTGGAGAAGAGTAAAAGTTATAAAGCTCCTCATTATGCAGTTTTCTCCAACCTCCTGTCACTTCGGTCCAAATATTCTCAACACCCTCAGTCTATGTTCCTCCCTTAATGTCAGAGACCAAGTTTCACACTCATATGGAACCATAGACAAAATTATAGTTTTGTATATTCTAATTCTTATGTTTTTGGACAGCAGCCAAGAAGACAAAAGGTTCTGGACTGAATGGTAGCAAGCATTACCCAAGTTCAGTCTCCTCTTAATTTCCTCCTCAATCAGGTTTTGATTTGTCATGGTCATTACCAAATATGTGAACTGGGCTGCGGTTATAGCTATCCTTAATAAATCCTGCAGCAGCATAAACAACAGACAGATCAACTACTCAGCTGTGACAGTTTATCAGAAACTGTAAGGAGAGTTGATTAAGGAGTTCTGACTGCTGTGTCCACTTTTGAGGACTGTTACTAGCCATTAAAGACCATGAAACTGATGTCAGTTGCATATGGCTACATGGAAAAATGGTAAATAGCCAAAAATAAGAGGGACTAAATTCCTTGTCTTCATGTGTACATAATCCCACCTGTCATTAATCGATACTGTGTACAGAGCACAAGAAGTGTTGCTTCATACTCTTACTGCACATACTCACCATTCAGTACACATGGGAAGATCACGTAGAAAGACAGTGTTGTGGAGCAGAAATATAACACCTCAGAGCAGTACATTAGAATTGTTACAACAAGGGAACAGATTCCCAAGCTGATCACTCTGCAACAATTGAAATCTGCATGAATTGTGGAATTACAATAAAATTATATTATAAGGATTCATTTTACAGTCCATTCGTGGAGACGAGAGAGTCCTCGTAAACAAATGCACGCGGTATCTCCTTCGTTCTTTGAATGAAATCATGCAGCGATCATGTGATGCATGTACAATTGCAGGGGCATCCAAAGTTCAGTCTGAATGCAGGTTAACGTGCGTCCGAATGCAGTGAGTACACTGAAGTAACTGCGCGCTTTGTCCACTCCTTGCTGTCAGCTGTAGCGACATGGGGCTTCCTTTGTTTATGCTAACTGTCTCGTCTCTGCGAATGGACCATAGGTCTGTAACTTAAATTCCCTTAGCCTTAATATGACCAGGCAAACTGTTATATTATGTCCATATTTTCTTATATTTACTGCCAGTAATGTAGGCTATATTTTTCTGCACCAGATTTGTGAACTGGTACTTTATTTCCTATATATATTCGTAACTCATGTAGCAGCCACATAATAATAAATAATAGTGATAATATGTAGATTGATTACTAGGTATGTGAGCATTGATATACCATGTTCTGCCTACCGTGATGAACCAGCAATGGTGAGATGTGACGATTTTCATGTGTGACGCAGTCTTTTGCTGTGGTAATTTCCTTTGTATAGGACATGAGTACATTTACATTGCATCAGGAATGTTTATATGAAGCTACAAAAAGTCACGAGGAAATTCAGAAGAAAGTTTCCTGGAGCGTGAGTTCAGAAACGTTATTCAGAATATTGTCAGTAAGTAGGAAATGGCATGTTAAAAAACAGGAAATCAGGACTTCAGTATAAATATTAACATAAAAAAAGTTAGATGAAACTGGATCCCAGCATTAATGTTTTCTCTTAAATGCATTGCTCACAAAACATAAGTATTGTGACATGTTGACCCCCTACCCCCCCAGCTGCACGTAGCGGTAACGTAGCGCTCGCGTAATAGGCGAGTAATCACCCCGCATCCTGGTAGCTATGCCCATGGGAACCACTACATAGTTATGAAACTATAGCCTTATAAAGTAGTTTACTTAATTTTTGGGCATGTTAACATATAAAATCAGAGACAAAGAAATGCAAGAAATCTACACTTTACACACAGTATTCCATTCCACAATGAAAGTTGGTGTTTAAAGAACCCTGAGTGTGGGGAGGATAACTGGCTCTGTGTTTTATACAGAAACAGTTCTGATGGGCAAATACTGCAGCTACTTATCATGAATTCAACAGACAAAAGTAGAATCCTATGGCGTTTCTAACAGGATTCTACAACTGCTCATTAATCCAGATATTAACAGTGTCTGACTGGGTTATAACTTGTGGTTTATGGCCACCTTATTCTCCTGAAATTACTCCATGTGGTTTCTTCTTGTGGGATATTTAAAAGATGAAGTTTATCGAACCAGTCCACACACAGAACTCAGAGAAAACACACAGTAAGAAGTGTCCTATATATCCAGAGAATGATTACAGCATGTGATCCAGAATCTGTGTAAGTGTGGAGATTGTATCTGAGTCCATGTGGAACATTTTCAGCATGTCCTGTAACACTGGTATGCCAGCTTCACTGTATGAGACTGCTGCACTTTTACTATGACAGAAACTGTCTGGGCAGGGAATGTGGCAATTGATGCAGTATTCATGCATCAGCTCAACCTGCAAATAATTTCCCAGTTCTTGTTATGCTAAAGTGTATTAAATGCTATGTCTGTGGTTTTGGCAGTCTTTTGCACTGTGTTGGATTCTGTGCCATTCTTAATGGAGTATATGCTAAGCACATTCTGGGTTCCTCAATGTTGGATCAGACAGGAAGCAGTAGCACAACACAGGGCAAATGATAAACAGTGACTAGCTCCAGGACAGGGATAAACCATATTAATTGTGGTTAAAACATTGTTATTGTTTATATTGCATGCAGTAAACAATACTCACGGTTTATAATGTATATATAATGTGCAATGAATTAAGGCAACAGCTTTCAAAATTGAATAAACTCCTAATATTCTTGGCAGTGTAGGATCCTCTGGAACAAAAATTCTCTATTAAGATATTGATAAACCTATAACACGTATGCTTACATATGTCAGCCTCCACAGGAATAACATTTTATGCACACATCCAATGGAACAGGGACAATGACTTATAATATTATGATACTGACAGATTCCATACTATGGTGACACCTCAAAGAAGTGTTGTGAGTATGTTTGCTCAACTATCCATCTTCCATCCATGTTCATTCCATCAAATTCTCCACAAATAAGAATATCTAACTAATTCTAAATTGTAATCAGCAGTAAAAAATTGTAACTATTTAATCTACTTATATATCAAATTGTTAATATTCAGAATTAACTTGACTTGTCATATATCATGTAAAATGATCTACAGTGACGAAATAAATCAATCAATCAATCAATCAATCTACAAACAGGTGTCTTAAATTAGGGAACAAAATGACAAAATTTAATTCTATGAAGGTATAGGAAAATTAAGTTTCCATAGTCAGATGTATGATAGTGACTGGTCAGCCCAAACAACACATGAACAGAGTCCTAAATATTGGTGGAATGACCAGCTGGTAAGGAGAACACTAAGAAAACCTGCCACATTCACATTTTATTCAAAACAAAGCCAAGACAGTTTGCACTGTGAAATAACCTGCTACAAAGCCAATATGTAAGTTGCACCACAGTCAGCATAGAAACTAGAATGATAAAAGTTTCTTGTACAGTCTGTAAAGCTGATCACACATGGGATAGTTTTCAATTTCTGTCCATATCTGCCAAAAAAATCCATTGGTGTTTTTCAATACTTGGGCGGTAAATGGGCAAATTAAATTCCAGTTCTTAGAATTTTACAAAGTCATTTACCATACTGAAGTCCAATAGTTTTCTTATATGAATGCTCGCCAAGAAATGAACGTTTTTCTATATAACACCGGGCAGCTGTCCCCATGTCCATGAAAGCAACAAACGCAATCCAACCTCGAAAAGCATATAACAATTTCTGGTCCATTTTGACTGTACAGTAAACTTTTCGATACTTAATCAACTCCCATGTAATTTAAACTCAATTTTGTATTTCAGTTATTTATATTAAATGCACGTGTAAAAGTTGTTCGACTCATATGGTGTACTACTCTCTGGGATAATTTAATGGACTGATATCAAATTTCCTACGAACGTCTGTAAGGTCTGTAATCTTCAGTACTTAACGTCACATAATTTACCGCAACCACAGATGTTTTACCATGTATCTGTTCGTAGACCAAAGACTACTAACGCTGAGTGGTGAATAGTCAGGGTTGTCGAGGTAGATCAAACCATAGTGCACATATTATATTTCTTGTCGTGCAACAGCTATGTTATTGTAAATGAAACAGGTCATTGAAGGTCGCAGTGCAAAGGACGGGATCTTGTGGCTCATCCTTACACACACATATACATATTGTAATGGAAATGTCCGTAATTATGGGTTTCGAATTATAAATTCTGATTTCTCGAAACTGAGTTTTGTGAACATGTGCTCAAACGTTCAAATTTACTATCACTTTTCTGAACGCATGCGAGATTGGGCCCTGTTCGCAAAAAAAAAAAATATCTGTTAAATCAACAGAAAGAAATAATGGATTTACCATACTTACGTAAGATAAATGCCGATGCAGTAATATTTTAGAAAATAACACATGTCATAAGTTTCTGCAGACTTGATCATCTTTATGTGTACTGTGAATTTGTTTCTATATAGTTTTACATTTTGTGAAAGGTATGGGGGTAACCGGTCACACTTCGGAAGAGCCAATATTATGATGTCATTGTACAATGTCAATGACGTAATACAACGGAAGGGTGTGCGCTTGCGTACAGTAGTGTGGTGTGGTGTTCTATCGATTTGTGCTGTTACGTTTGTAACGTTTGAAACGTTTGAAAAATAAACAGAAGGTAATTAAATATATTTAAAATGTCATGATGAAATCTCGTTCTCATTAACAAAGCTCAACCGTAATTATAGATTGCCTTATGGTAAAATTACATTAAGGTCGACACTATAATCCGAAGCCACACCCAAGTCGCTTTTTAAACTTTTTGAAGAAAATTTGCATTATTATTTCATAATAATGGTGCGGTATTTTGGAGCGTGTGTGTTTTGTTTGAAAAGCTTGCAATGCTAAGGGAAACATACGCTATGGCGAGTTATAGGTCTGTCACATGCAGTAAATGAGGGGGATTAAATTCATTCATTCTTTTATTAATCCTATTAATGAATTAGCCCATAGTAAATAAATGTATTTTTTTACATTAGACTAAATCTCCAGAAGAAACTCTGCGAATGTGGATTCCACGCACTGAATATAGAAATTATTAACTGATTACAGGGCTTCCAAGTGTGAAAACCTTAATATTATTGACTGCAAGTACAGCAATGCAGTACTTTTATCTGCACCACACCCCTCCACTTTTCACAAGGTCAAGAGAGAAATGGGTACACATACTGTTTAGTGGACACATTTTCATTTTATAGTGAAGAAGTGACTGTACAGAAGTTTGTGGTATACATAGGAAGAATTAGTAATTATTGTTAAACAACAGGTAATGGCATAAATAGAAATGTTTCTTAAAGAGGTACCAAACTTTTTAAAAATTATTTCAACTCTTGTGACAAAACCAAACTTTAGGAGAAGTAGAGTTAAGTTCATGATTTGTTTATTCCGTCTTGCAGTGCATACACTTATCTATCTTCTTCTCTCACTTTCACTACATGTTTCGGCATAAGAATGCCATCTTCAGGTGCTACTCAATTCACGTCAAACTAGCACATTGTATGCCTTGTATGCACTGCAAGACGGAATAAACAAATCATGAACTTAAATCAGTGCAACAGGACGCTAAAATATAACAAAGTAGAGTTAGTTTGAATGGGAAAATTGTGTAACTTCATGCGATTTGTTTAGCTTAATTGACCCTTTCCCAATTTCATCCACATAATTATGCCAAAATTGATGCTTAATAAGATTTTTTTTTTCTTGGCACTACAGCCCCAGTGGGCCTAGGCATACCGCCATTAACTTCTCCGTTCACTTCGGTTTTTCTAGATCTTACACATTCGGTAGGACTCCTTGGGCGGGTGATCAGCTCGTCGCAAGGCTTCTACATGTACACAAACACAGAAAAACGCACACAAACATTCATGCCCCGAGTGGGGTTCAAACCTACAATCCCAGCTTCCGAGTGAGCGAAGACAGTGCACGCCTTAGACCGATCGGCTACCGTGACCGGCTGCTTAATAAGATTTAGATTAGGCTAACTTAATCACATTACTTGTATTAAAGAATGAAGAATTGGCAGAATTATTTTCTCTTAGACTGAAGGATTGTACCTCCCCTCCCCAAATGTATGCTGAATACAGAGAGTTTGAACACTAGAGTATATTGAAAGCATTCATGTGGATAAGAAGGTGCACTTTATAAATCTATGGGTCATTGAATGATCAGACATGCTACAATATTGTGAAGATTGTTGTTTTTTTTTTTCAATTCAGTTCCTTTGTATCTTAGATTTATTTAATAGTTGCGTTCATATCCTGTAGCTGCTTAATCTCCATTTTAGACTACTTTCTTTAAAGGAAAACTATAGGCCTGTGGGAACACCTTGCTGCCTGTGTTTCCTACTTTTAGCTTTCAACCAGTTGGCCACTTTTCATTGAATTTGGTGTGAACATATGCCAATGGAGGCAGCTCAGACTTTCTAGTTTAAATTTTCTTTCAAGTGGTGGGTGCACAAAGTTGTTAAGTAGGAGCATCACTAAGCATGATTTACCATTAAGATTCTGATATATGCAACTTTTTCTCAGTCTTTTTTTATTTTTATTTAGATTGTTAAAGAATAACAGCGAAGCTATGAAACAGGTTAAGTAAAGTTTTCAGAGCAGTAACCAGTGGACCAGTGGAAACAGGAATATGAAATTTTGTTTAAATATAATATAAACAAAATTTGTACTTAAATAATAAAGAAAACAGCAACAATGATGATGACAATGTTCAAAGCAATAATGATAAAACAACAGTAGTAATTTCTAATATACAGGGAGGATTTTTACTTTGTTGACCTGTTCCACAGCACTGCTTTTTATGGCAACTGCTGAACTGCTGGCTGCAAGGCTGATGAATCAACATGCCTGATACCCAATAATGTTTGGAATGAAGTATTTACAATTCACAGATCCCAGGAGGTCTTGAAAATGCTGTCACTCTACACATGGATGTTTTTCACGATTGTTTTGTTAAAAAACAGAGATGCAACAATCCTTGCACTTACAGCCCACCAGACACCAACTTTCACTGGGTGGAACAGGACTTTGTGGGTTAGATGTGGAGTCTGTGAACTTCAGTAGGAATTATTTTGCATGTTCATGTATCCCTGCAAGTGAAACCACGCTCTGTCAGAAAAGAGTGTTAGTTGTGGATCAGTCTCAACTTCGACAACGACCAACTGCAAAAATGAATCCTGCTAGCTGAATCGCGTGGCTGCACGGTGTGCAAGGATTACTGTTTTATAGGGTCTAAGCTTCAGCAATTGTGTTGACACTCCAGTCTCTTGAACTAGACATTTTGGTGATTTTCTAGGTATATGTTTGTATGCTGCTTTGTCATCTAACTTCTCAGTGAGCAGTCTGGTGCTTATGTTTTTGTTTCTTGCTTATTAAGGGTCATGTTCTAAGTTTATTCACCAGACTCAGTTGTTTGTCTGCTGGAAACAGTTTCATCGTGAAATTTACATTGCTGTTTTCTCTATCACTCTCTAGCAGATTGTGTTTCACATAGCTGTCATACAGAAATACATACTGCACTAAAGTATGCTGATTACTGCTGCTTCCTGCTGACAAGTCATAAACTCCCACGCATCAACCGCACCACTCGCCATGAAGCATAATGCTGTCAGGCATTCAGCAAGTTAATTCCCTTCATTCCAAACATTATCAGCCATCAGGCATGCTGATTCATTAGCAGAATTTGTTTGTGCCTCGCGGCAAGCAGCACATCAGTTGCTGTGAAGGGCGGAGCCGTGAACCAGTCAACAAAGTTAAAAATAAATTCTTTGCCTATACATTTGCAGCAATAAAAAGAACTGGTGGCACAAGTAGAATTTAATGTACTATGCACAAGCCCAGTCCATTAGAAAAATTATATTTTTTACTGTTGGATTATAATCTTACATTACCTAAATGAAACAGTAGAAGATTTGTAAGAGGTGGAAGTCATATATCAGTAAGAAAGTAGCCTTTATGAGTTCTGCGTGGATATTGTCACTTCTGTGTTGGAGTATTTATTTTCAGACTTTGTTTCGTTTTGCTTGAATTCAAAACATTCATAGACTTCACAGCTAATTTTCTTTTGTTTCTGATACTTGCTCTTTCCTCTTTTTTTTTTATTCTTTTCCCCCCCAGAGATTTTAACCTGATACTGTTTTATGTTTTAGAGTTTTGATGCTAAACGTTTGTATAGCTAAGTTTTGCTTAGTCTGATAAATTACTGAAAGTTGTCCCCATACTTGTGCAGTCCACAGTTTGTTTCTATAAAAGACTGGAAGTCAGTTAATCTTGTGTGACATATTGATGTGTTAATAATTGAGTTGGTTGTATGTTCTTGAGCTAAACCCAGGAAATTCTTTTTCCTGTCGTGGCTTTAAGATAAGATGTCCTATTTCTGTGTTGAGATCTCTTAACAGGTTTTGTTTGTTGTAAGGGAAATTCAACATTTAATTGCCCTTTAAATCATCACTTTGTTGGAATATGTTTTTGTAATATTCGGTTAAGCATCCAGGGGTGTGTGTACACAAGGAGGTGAGTAATGCTGTTTCCTCTGTGAAGGCATCTCATAGTTTATTTTGCATACTGTTTTGATTTGGCCACACAGCTGAATAATATACAACACACAGCTGGATCAGCAGAACAGATTCTCATTGTTTAAATGGTTATATCAGCTTACAAACTCTGTGTCTTTAACCTTTGATGTGCGGAGTGCACATATTGATACACTGAAAAGTATAGTCGTGGCTTAACTACACATTCATGCATTTGGTCATTTAAACACGCACAATTCTAAATATTTTTAAATTACTAAAATTCAATGTAAGCACCTTTTTTGTTACCTTCTTGATGTATATATAGGCTTCTGCCTCCCCCCCCCTGGTCATTTAACTGGAGTGCACCCTTGTGTGGTATTCCTCGAAGCACCCGAGGATGCACACATTACATATCTTGTACTTCATCTGCCTTTCAGTTTCATTTTCCAGTAACTTTACATTGCTGTTGCATGATGAAATTAAACTGCGATATTCAAATTCACTGTGAACTCGGAGTAAAATGGATGCACTCTGTATCTCAGATATGATGCGTTTGGTTGTGACCATAGAGAGGGCTGTATGCTATTTTCTTGAGTGGTAATGGAAGGGCTCGGGGCTGATGTACAAAACGAATTTTCTCTTCAATCTCTCTTGAATTCCCATACTGTTACTTTCTATGCCTCTAGTCAGCAGTTGAATAACTGAAGAGTGTAGCAGGAATGCGAATCTTACAGACATAATAATAAAGCAAGTTTATTAGTGGTTCCAGATGTTTTATGGCACCAGAGGCAGCAGAAGTATGTCAAGTGTTACAAGAAGGAATGATTTTATAATGCAGAACCACTTTGTGAAAGCTCAGGAACCTCTTCAATACAATACGCTTATTTCCGTATTCCGTATTGAGGGGGTGGGTTTCCCCATGCACTTAGACCGGTTACTGGTCCATTGTGCGTCCCCCTTTAATTTCTACTGTCTCCATACCCTACCGGTACTGGTGCTTACTATCAGCCCCTTTCTGCCAGCGAGGTTCCAACCTCTTACTGGCAGTGGTATCTAATAGTTAGTCCCTTTCTGTCAGCGAGGTCGTCCCTCCTCTGGCAGGGGTTCCTAGTCCCTTTCTGCCAGCAAGGTTTCTACCCTCTACTTGTCAATGGTATCTAATACTTTAGTCCCTTTCTGCCAGAGAGGTCCCCTCTCCTCTGGCAGTGGTACCTGATACTTCCCCCATCTACCGGAGGAATTGGAAACTAGTTGGGCGGGAAACTTGGCCTAATTTTGCTCAGAGGTCTCCTAGAGACATGAGGTTCTTTTACTTGCCGTAAATCTACAACATGGGATCCACGGCTTAAAGTCCCTCCCGGAGGACTTGTTCCCTGAATTTTTCCACCCTTAAAAATTCCACGACCTCCGCCGGGTTTTTGAACCCGCATACCTTGAGTCATGAGAGGTGGGAACGTTACCCCTAGACTACGGAGGCCGCTTACTATACACATAAAAAAGTATAACTTTTTTGCCTAATCATATTCAAATATTATGTTACAACATGTGATGTTATGTTCTTTGATGGTAAAAACAAGGTTAATTGAATTCTTTTATCATAAAAGTTATATTAAATACAGCATTTTTAATAAAGTGCTTAAAATTATTTGCAAAGGATATTGAAATGCCCAACAGCAGCGGGCATTTAAATAAACTACCAGCTCACCCTGTCACCATTCAGAAAATCCAGCATTTTAAAGTTTAAGGTTAAAATCTTCTCAAGAGTTTACTGACAATTTTCAACAGACTTCTAATTAGTCCTCAAAAATTTTGCATGGCAGACATCCATATGAAGTTTAGTTTTGTCCATGCTCTGCTGAGCATTCCTGTAGCAACAGTAGCAGTGACTGCCATAATTCCTGTAAGTGCTCCAGTTCATGAATTTTTTGCAGAATGAATAGAGTGTAATGTATCTCTTCAAAAGAAAATCTTATTCAGATTGGAACACAATTGAGTTACTTTTGTTAATCCAGTAACCTATAAATGATAATGTCAGCCTCTTGAAGATTTCACTGAAATGTAATGGAGTACAGTCTTATTGAAAAATAACTGGCTTTCCAATCTTAGAGTTCACTGTCAGCTGTTAGAAAAACAGGTAGTTCCAATGTAATGTGATAAATTTGGCTGTAAAATAGTAATGTCTGATATTGTGGTTTTGCATTAGTTCACATCTAGCATTCATTTTTGGATTAATAAATGTTTTTTATAATACAGCATGAGTATATTCGAAGTTCCTACAGGATGGTTACCATAATACAAAGGCAAGAGTACCTGATCACAGATTTCAGATGCTGCCACGTTAGCATCACAGAAAACTGAAAGGAAGACTGTTTTAGTTCGTTCTGTTTAAAAATACAATATATCTCTAATGTTATGTACTAATTCTTTAAGTGTGATACTCTTTTTTTTTTATTACCTTGCATATTTAACTACCCATACTGATAGAGCTACCAGTGTTCTTTGGGAAGATTGGATTTTAATCAGTATTTATGTGAATATATTAATACCTGCTCTGTTTTTCTGTACAAAATATTATCAGTGCTATACTTTGACATCTGCCTTTGAAGATTCACATTCTTTTGAGAAGGTGAAATTGTGTTTCAGAGGATTCCAATATGGATCAGATAACGCCGAAAGAAGTGAAGATACTGGAGACAGCTGAGGATATTCAGGAGCGTAGAGAGCAAGTTTTACATCGTTATGGAGACTTCAAGTCTGAGGCAAGAGCAAAGAGGGAGAAGTTGGAGGATTCACGACGTTTCCAGGTAATGTAACCATAATATTCATGTCAGAAGAGTTTGGATGACCATATTTTGGCTATATTAGGTTAGCTTGTGTGAATGTATTGGAATATAGCCTGAGTCAGAAATGAAGCAAAAGTCTAGTGAAATGTATAATCGCTCAGCTAATGACACTTCCAACCAAGAAAATCCTATATCTTATCTATCTAGGACACGTAATCAACCTTTTCCCCCTATTACATTAAATTGTGTATCGTCAAAGGAAGTAGAAGATATTATAAAATCCTTGAAAACAAAAAATTCATATGGATATGATGGGATATCCACTAAAATTTTAAAAGTTAGCAGTCCCTATATTTCTTCTCCTCTAACTTATTTATGTAATAGAATGCTAACAACTGGCAATTTTCCACTAAGAT
Source organism: Cryptotermes secundus (assembly GCF_002891405.2). Taxonomy (NCBI): domain Eukaryota; kingdom Metazoa; phylum Arthropoda; class Insecta; order Blattodea; family Kalotermitidae; genus Cryptotermes; species Cryptotermes secundus. Next base: position 567,609 of record NW_019728499.1, on the reverse strand, counting down.
TAAAGTTCTCTGAAATAAAGCCCATATATAAAAAAGGTGATAAAAATGACACATCGAACTACAGACCTATTTCACTGCTCACATCAATTTCTAAGATCTTTGAAAAGGTAATCTATAATAGAATGCAACAACATATCAAGAAAAATAATATTCTTGCTAATGAACAGTTTGGATTTAGACATGCACGATCAACAGATGATGCAGCTTACTATCTTATTAATAATATCTTAACTGCTTTAAATAACAAAGAAATTGTGGGCGGTGTTTTTTGTGATCTTCACAAGGCCTTTGATAGTGTCAACTATGATATTCTGCTTTCGAAGTTGAATCATTACGGGATTAAAGGAAGGGCTTATGATGTAATTAGATCCTATTTATCAGATAGATACCAGAGAGTAATAGTTGTTTCTGACTCAATTAAATTCTACTCTAAATGGGAGCCTGTTACCGTAGGAGTCCCTCAAGGATCCATACTTGGTCCCTTGCTTTTCCTTTTATATATCAATGATTTGCCTAATGCCATATCTGATGTATCCTATCCAGTCTTGTTTGCGGATGACACAAGTCTAATAATTAATAATCCTGACACCCCAAGATTTGAAAAAGATATAAATATAGTTTTAGAAAAATTAAATAAATGGTTTAGTAGTAATTTATTACTACTAAATCCTACAAAAACTTACTTTCTACAATTTATAACTAAAAACACAAGAGTTTTAGATTTACATATACTATGTGGGAATAAACAAATAACCAATATGGAGGTTACAAAATTTCTAGGTTTGGTTATTGATCATAAATTGTCTTGGCAAACCCATATTGACCAAATGATACCCAAATTAAATAAGGCATCCTATATAATTAGAGTATTAAAACCTCTTTTATCCTTGGAGTGCCTAAAAACTGTTTATTTCTCCCTAGTTCATTCAATAATATCTTACGGCATAATATTTTGGGGGAGTTCGGCTCATGCAAAAATCATATTTCAAATACAGAAAAGAATAATAAGAATTATTACCAATTCGCGTAATATAGATTCGTGCCGTAATTTATTTAAGGAGTTACATATTCTGCCACTTCAGTCTCAATATATATTTTCTTTACTTATGCTGGTTGTCAAGAATAGAGATTGCTATATAACAAACTCTGATGTCCACACACGTAATACCAGATTTAATCATGACTTGCATCTTCCAGTGGTAAACTTAACGATATTTCAGAAAGGTGGATGGTATTCTGGTATCAAACTTTATAACCACCTCCCTCCAGAGCTTAAACAATTATCTTATGACATTCCTGGATTTAAAGTGGCGTTAAAGAAGTTTCTTATCACCAGTTCTTTTTATACTGTTGAAGAATACTACTGCTGGAAGAAAGATTGACACCTCATGTATATATTTTAATCATGTATGTAATTTTAAATGTTATTTTGATTTATGAATGTATTATGGTACTGTAGTTTTGTTGTATTTTGACGATGATGAATGTCTGATTATGTATGTATATTTATATGTTATATTGTATTATTGACTTGTTCTGTATCTGAGGCAGATGCCTCTATGGATTTTTTTGGAACTGTAAATAAATGACATGACATGGATATCAGTCTGGTAGCCAAGTGTATATGGCCAAATGTGCATATGAATGTTTAAATGGAAGGCACTGTTATGTGCTTTTATTTTTTCAGTACTTTAAACGAGATGCAGACGAACTCGAATCTTGGATATACGAGAAACTCCAAGCAGCTTCAGATGAGAGCTACAAAGATCCCACCAACTTGCAGGTAAGGATGGAATTTTTGTTTTTCCCCCCACCCCCCAGTAGTGTGGAGTGGTAAGATTCTGTGTGTGTGCATGTGTGTTTGCTTTACATATATCGTTTTGTCATCTCTAGTAGGCAGAGTGTACATACTTAACATTTGTTAAAAAAAGTTTATTTTATTCTTCCTTATTCTCTCTAGTATCTTAATGAAAGTTTATGAAAAAATGATTTTTTAATTTTGCAAAAATGCTATTTTAAAATATTCAAGTATACTGATTTCTTTCTTGTAATAAGGTATTATGAGAAACCTATTAATGTGAAGTGTAATCCACCGGGTGGGAAACGTATATTGGGACAATAAGAAGTACATAATGAGATCTGCCTTCCACTACTTCTCGTCTAGGCCTACTTATTTGATTATGCAGCACAACAAATTTTTCATTTTTTTCAGTAACTTATAAAATAAGCTGCTCTTGGCTAAATCATGTACACTGAACACAAAAGTGAGAATCAAAAAAGTTGTAATATGCGCAGCCTGTTTGTTATTCTTCATTCTTTTGTATGCAAGCCATAGAAAGTATATACCATGAATTATGCATTTTTAAATAATGACAAAAATTATGAGTACGGTAAAAAAATACAAAAGTGAAGATGTTTGGAATTGTCATATTAGAATTAATTTAAAAAGCTAGTTTTCTTTTACATTACCAAAACCTTGTTCACTAGTGTCATTTTACATTGCTTCTTTTAGGCAAAAATTCAGAAACATCAAGCTTTTGAAGCTGAGGTTGCTGCCCATAGTAATGCAATTGTAGTTTTGGACAATACTGGAATGGAAATGATCAATCAGGCACATTTTGCCTCTGATATAATACGCAGGAGACTTGGTAAGTTTATATGCATTTTCATACACTTTACTTGTCCAGTATTTTGTAAGGTAAACCATGTTCCACAGTGTTACACCATATTTCCATTTTACTGTTTAATTTCTGTATTGTACCTGTAATCCATCAGTCTTCGTAATTGTGGATGCACACATATTTCCAAAACTCCAGTTGTTGAATGCATATGTCCTGCAGTGCTGTTATTGTGACAAAATAAATTTTGTGATCTGAAGAAAAGTGGATAGGTGGGCGTTTGGGGTTTTGACTGCTCAGTTGATAGGACAAGATTCTGTCTCATGGCAACTTCTGGGCCTTGCTCACACAAGGAGATAAAGAACACTTGAAACACACACTCCACTCGACACTGTCACTCTTTATTACAGATGTGAAAGAGAATTACCTAGTACAAGGCTGTCCACTCCAGCAACTTAGCTGATTAATTCTCATTTACGCCGATCGTGTTCTTGCTTGCTGGCTACTTGGTCAGATGAGGTTGTATTTCGCTTGTAGTGACTTTGTGCTTATAGAATTTGTGTACTGGACTTGGGCAACACCAATTTAGTGTTCGGGACGTCCGAATATCGTGATGCTACTCTGTTAACTCTCCTTAAACGACTGTTCTCTCCAGAGAGGCAGAAATCTTGTCGGCTCTGGGAACACCTGGTTTCCTCCTCTGAATTTTGATGATTGGCTGCACCTATAAATGGGGTGTTAGTCTCATTTTCATTCCACCAATCCCTAACGAGATCCAAGTAAATTTGGGCCTAAGTACTAGACGGTCCCTCTGAGAGCTCTCAAATAAATAAAGGTACACTAACGATTGCTTGGCACGCCCCTCTGAAAATTATTGCGAGTCATTTCTGTCAAGTCTCAAATATTCAAAGACTCGTACCGCTGAAGTTCAGCATTGAAATTCCCAGAAAATGCAGTGGGATACTTCCTGTTCTGTTCTGTGTCTACAAGTTGCATGCAGCTTGCTTGTCCCTAAGAAAGACCAGATGTCCTTCTTGGTGCCCGCTGGTGCTGGGTCAATCGTGTATCATCCTTTGTTATCTGGTGTTACATTTCATTTATATGTAGTAGCTTATAATTAATACTGTAAATGGACAACATTGATGATGTTCCTTCATGGTGTGGTAATATTAATGAAATGCATATTGGTAAGTCTCCCATACTGAATTTCATTAAGATCTTTGAGATGGTTTGTTGTGTACGTGGAAGAGCTCATTTGTGGTCTTATGGAAACTAGGCTCTATTATTGATCATTGATCAGTAATGGATGAAAATAAGAATTTGTCATCCTATTCCTGTAAGTTACAGCTGAAGACCTAGTAATAAAGCAAAGCATAGAGTTATAAATTCAAACCATATTTCAAAATTTATCATAGCTCTTCATCTGAAACACAAGGTTTAGACTTGGAAGAGATTCAGTTTATATTTAAATTTGGATAAAATTCACAGCTGGAACTTAATAATTGAGAGCTCCAAATGGTAATTTCAAATTGATATGGCCACTTAAGCCTACACTGTGAAGCCCAACATAATTTGTTAAAAGAATTTTATTTAATGTTAAACAGATTGAAGGGTGTTTCACACAAAATTTATATAGTTTATGAGAACATATTGTATCATGTTCATTAATTCAATGTAATAAGCCATTTTTGAGGAAATGGCTGTTTATGTCTGAAATGAATTGTTTCATAAGACTTCTAAGATTTGATGTGTGACAGTACATGGAATATGCAGTAAGATTAAATTTTATTATATATAGTGGTTAATAAGAATGAAAAGACATAAGTTCAATGAGGGCAGAAGCCCTTTTCTAGGCCTTTAAATATTAGTAAATTACTAAATATGTGTTCTGTATAGTAGATTCAGGAACTTCGATGAATAAGCATTTTTTAAAATGGCTGTCATATGTTTTTTATTAACCTTCCAGAGGAGCTTCATCGTCTGTGGGAGTTACTTCTGTCCAAGCTAGCTGAGAAGGGAATGAAGCTGCAGCAAGCCCTTGTGCTGGTGCAGTTTTTGCGCCAGTGTGATGAAGTCATGTTCTGGATTAATGATAAGGAAACATTTGTCACCACTGATGAATTTGGACATGACTTGGAGCATGTGGAGGTGCTTCAGCGCAAATTTGACGAGTTCCAAAAGGATATGGTATCCCAGGAGTATCGAGTGACAGAAGTGAATGAGTTGGCAGATAAACTGGTAGTAGAAGGTCATCCAGAACGTGACACTATTTTGCACCGCAAAGAGGTAAGTAATTGGAAGGGGTTAATATGCAGGTTGTGTAGCAGTAATGCTTTAGAATAGTTTTTGGGAGGTGCTGAGTTGGAATCTCAGCCTGGACTGCAGCAGTCCTGCAGACATGTTTAACCCCCCCCCCATGTCTCTCTCCAAGCAGGTACTGGAATAATACCTTGAGTGGGTCACAACCATTTCCTTAAAAATCCTTTCCATTCATTCATTCTACCATTTGATGCTGTATACTCAAGATACTGTCACCATCACAAAGTAAAGGAATGAAAATATGTCTGAGCACGTTTATCATGATATCCATGCGTTTTAAATTTTCAGCTTGGAAATGGACACAGAATGTATTCCATATTATTTATATGTAGTCACAGAGCAACATTAAGCCAGTGAATTATATCCACTTTCTGTCTAGTTGCTTCATTAGAATTCCCATTAGTCACACTCCTCACCAGATATTGAGATGATTAGGTTGAGAAAGATTGAGGTGGGTAACATATAGCAAGCATGGGCAATATGAAAAATGAACACCAAAATTTGGTCAGGGAAACCCGAAGAGAAGGGACCATTTGGTAGACCTTGGCATAGTTTGGAGGATAATATTAAAATGGATATTAAACAGGGTGGAAGGGGATGGATTGGATTTGTCTCTTAGAATAGGGACCTGTAGTGAGCTCTTGTGAACATTTAATGGCGCTTCAGCTTACATAAGTTGTGGCGAATCCCTTGAGTAGCTGTTGGGCTGGTTTTTTCATTTCATTACTCCATTTCTTGTAGTGAGGGTTAATGATGTGACCATGAACAGATTTTTTTTTTTGTGATGTTAGATGCAGAAGGTTTTAGCAGAATATGTTGGACTGTATGAAACAGTAACTTTGAAAAAGCAAAATTTGTTCAACAAAAGCAGATTTACTCTGCAGGACAAAAGCTGTGCAAGGTATTTTAGGTCTACACTTTGAATGTCTACAAGTACATTTTCATGTGTTGTACAACATAGAATATATAAACTTCTTACAAAAGAGATACTTTCTGGACATGAACACTATCACTAGAACCATGCATAATGTCAGTTTTGAATAAAGAAATGCATGTTAAAATGGTTTGTAAAATGTGAAAAAACATACTGCATATTTGTTAGAAAAATTAAAAATGTTTAATGTTGACCACAAACTGGGAGTATAACCTGAATACAAGGGTGACCTGTATGCTTATGAGCGGAGCAGGGGAAAGTGGAAAAATTCATTTTTTTACCTATGTGAAGCTTGTGTATGTTTAGCAATGAGTTGTATTTGATTTCAGAATCTGGTTGTCAGTCCAATATTGACACTTTTGCTGGATTTTTAAATTTGTGTCACCTGCATGTGATTTTGGTATATGAGAAGTTTTTTTATACAGGGTGTCCTAGGAGGAATGTGCCAAACTTCGGGAGGGTGTTCCTTATGTTAAAGTATGCCGATATAACCCAAAACACCTATGTCCAAAGTTGAACGGTTACGGAGATAATGGCCAGAGAAGTGTCAAACTTTGACCGGGGTTACACACTTGTTGATTACAAAACAGATATTAAAACTGGCAGGAATATGTGGATTCTGTAATGTTAATAATGTACGTAACATCAAACCAACTTGTGAGTGACGGAAAGCCATAAAATTGAAGTACAAAATACTCGCTCGCCATGTCATAATTGTCCTTAGGTTTCCAAGCAGTATACATAACACATGACTGGCGTGCGATGACGTAATATGGCTGCGCTATGAGCCGACCACATAACTCTTATTATACCTACATTCACGGATAATCTCTTTTGGAATTTCGTTTCCATTATCTCATGTGGATTATTATGGGACCACGTATGCACATTTCGTAAATTATTTACACCGTCCAGGGTAAAAGACGCCTCATCACTACACATGACACATGAATGGCAAGCGCTGGTGTAACATGACTGACTGCATATTCTGCTATAAGCCAACTACATAAGTATTAAAATACAGTACCTGCTTTATAGTAATTGTTCAAAGTGTCCTCCGCCAGCTGCAATGCAGTTTTCGGCACGCATCATGAGGGATTGGGTAGCAGAAGCAATGTTGCCTGAATGGTGACGTATGTGCTCTGCCGCTGCAAAAATACGATTCCGCAGTGCTTCTCGGGAATCGACCTTAGTTTCGTAGACTAAGGTCTTCATGTGGCCCCAGAGGTAATAATCTAGAGGCGTAAGATCTGGCGACCTCGGTGGCCATGCAATGGGACCACCACGACCTATCCAGCGGTTAGGGAAGGATTCATCTAAGTAGTGTCTCACGTGCTGAGTATAATGTGGAGGAGCCCCATCATGTTGGAAGTACATTTTCCTCCTTATCGTTAACGGGATGTCTTCCAACAAACATGGTAACTCATTCCTTAGGAAGGCTCCATACGTGTTTCCAGTTAAATTGTTGTGAAACACAAAAGGTCCGATCAACCTGTTCCCAAGCACACCACACCATACATTCACAGAAAATCTCTTTTGGAATTTCGTTTCCATTATCTCATGTGGATTATTATGGGACCACGTATGAATATTTCGTAAATTATTTACACCGTCCCGGGTAAACGACGCCTCATCACTGAATAAAATGACGCTTAACAGTTCGGGATGAGCTTTTATCCAGTGGCAGAAATCCATACGCTGAGCATGGTCGCCTGGTTCCAGATGTTGTACCCTTTGATCATGGTAAGGATACAGGTCTTCGTCATGTAAAGTTCGCCACACCTGCATACGTGATACGCCGATGCGAGAGGCCATTCTACGAGTGGAGAGACGCGGACTTCTATCAATCATGCGAAGAATGTTCTCTCGTGTGTTTCTCATTTGTACATCCTCCCTTTCCGACTGCACAGAAACACTCGGAAGAGAACCAGTCTCACGCAATGTCTGGTGAATTCGCGTAAATACACTTCGAGATGGAATCCTTCGATCGGGAAAACGCCTTTGGTACTCTTCAACAGCAGCACGTGCATTGCCACCGCAAAATCCATACACAAAATGCATATCACAATACTCGACGTGTGAAAACACAAAAGGCATTTCAGCAACTCATCACACAACTAATTTACCACCCATTCACGACCCCACAGCAAAGTAATCTGTAGGCAGCGCATGAGCTTACGCTAGTGTGACTCGCGGCACTCAAGGACAAACAGATAAGGGTCTCAGCTGACAGGTACGTATAGTGCGTGGACCTGCAAGAAGACCACACTTTTCTCGGGCCATTATCTCCGTAACCGTTCAACTTTGGACATAGGTGTTTTGGGTTATATCGGCATACTTTAACATAAGGAACACCCTCCCGAAGTTTGGCACATTCCTCCTGGGACACCCTGTATATATATATGAGGAAGGAAGGGAATGACTTGAGCACTCATTGTATTTACATTTTGTGAGTCCACATGAGAACTCTTTGACTGAGCCACTTCAGTGGATTAATTGAACAGAAAATATTTTGTTTAGCCTACAAAAGATGTGTGTTATATTGTTGAGTGGTATGTTTATATGTTCTCTATTTAGGAATTGAATGAGGCATGGATGCGACTGAAGCAGTTGGCTTTGATGCGACAAGAAAAGCTGTTTGGAGCTCATGAGATTCAGCGTTTCAACCGTGATGCAGATGAGACTGTTGCATGGATCTCTGAGAAAGATGTTGTATTGTCATCAGATGATTATGGTCGTGATCTGGCCAGTGTGCAGACTCTCCAGGTAGAAATATGGATGATTTGTGTATATATCTCGTTCAGAATTTGTGTGTGGAATTAAAGGTATTATGTTGCTCCATTTCTATAATTTCAGCGTAAACATGAAGGTGTTGAGAGAGATTTGGCAGCTCTGGAAGACAAAGTGACTACTTTGGGACAGGAAGCTGACAGATTGTGTGGAATCCATGCAGACCACGCTGATCAGATTCAGGCAAAACGGGCAGAGATTGTTGAATATTGGGAGAGCCTTACAACAAAGGCTAAGGTTTGTTCCTTTTTATATAGTTTGCTAAGAATGGTGTATACACTGATTTAGGCAATGTCTACATGAGTGCACAAAATGTGTCCGTTGTAACGAACGTACTTTGCTGAGGTCACCACACGGTTGCAGAATGAGGTGCCTAGTTTTTTGTCCGCATTGGAGCCAGAAGAAAGTGTAGCATTCACCTCTCTTGTTTATTTCTATAACGGAAGTCACGACGTTCATTAAAACGGACGCATTTTGTGCGCTTGTGTAGACGCTGCCTTACATTATTTGGTTGACTAGGATTGGTTCATTCTGCTTCTTTGGTACATGTCCCAGCTATTGGTGAGCAAAATTTAAGATGTTGCAGTAGATCCATTTTTGGAATTATGTAAAAGTAATTGTAACTTGATTGTAATGAAAACTATAAGGTAAGTCAGGGTGAAGTGTTTTGAATGGGAAATTAAGAAATGTAGAGTAAGCATAAAATGTCCAATTTCATATTTAACGATGATTGTAGACAATTAAAGAGTTCCAATCTAAAGCTCTTGAAATGTGTAATGAAAATTGAGCAGTTAATATTTCACACCTCTGTTGGATAGTGACTGGATTCCCACTGCAAAGTCCTTCATGTTTAGTCCTGTGTTTCATCATCATGGGTGAAGTGGCACTGGAGAGGGTTTCTATGAGCCTCCCCCCCTCACCTGTTGTCATTCCACTTTTGGTCCATACTCATCTGTTACTATGTCCTGAGGCGTGCAATTGCTTTAACCAGGCAGCACATTGTCACATCTGTATTCTTCTAAAATTTAGGCCTTTTATAATGCAGAACATGGCTTCCTACAGAGGATGGAAGTTAGCTTTAGGTTATGTTGGTAGCAGAATAATTGTGCTTTTGCCCACAAAAATGAAAATAAAGTGTCTCATTAATCACCAAAAAAAGTTCCTTTTTAAGAAGTTTATTCAGTAAAATAGCAGATTAATCAGAATGGTTACGAAAAAGCAGGTCTTCAATAAACCTGCCTGCTTATTTATGATACAGCAGTAAAAATTGTTGTGCATTTCGTGATGACTCCACAGGTTGGTTGCAATTCTAATCTTATTCCATGTAACTGAAGAATTACTATTGTACATGATTTATTCCCTGTGGTACCGACTTGTGATTACAGTATAAAACATGTAGAACATAGCATCATTGTTTTACTTTGCTAGTGTGATTGAAGAATTGTAGCTTTAATGGTACTTAAATTTTGCCTGAGTGTGCCATGTGATAGACCTTGATTGGATACCTCCACATTCTTCACAAGTTCATAATTGCTGTCTCATATTGAGCAGCTGAGCTGTTAATTTCTTATAATTGCCTTAATTCTTATTTAGGTAATAAAGTATGATTGAGACTGTTTGGTCTTGAGTGGATCACAATCAGTGAAATTTTCATGCAATTTTTTAATGCAAGTCTAAATGAAACATTTCTACATAATCCTTGAAGTTAATATTTGTACAAATAAACATGAAACTTCATAAATCATATGGTATACTCAGGTCTGTTATGACAGATGTGACTGATGATGATGTGAATTTGATGTTTGTCATCATTTGATACCTCTGATGTAATTGTGCTTGTCATTGACGATGTACCGAATTTTATCTTCGTAATAAAACTCACGTTGCAGAATGCAACCCCAAACAATGTTTCTCCATAATCAAACTCAGGAATTTATTGCCTAATAAAAACAGCATTTAGGGAGTGCCTTTTTCTCCTTTGTGACACAACTCATTATGTCACTCATGTTATGAGTCACTTGGGACTCATTCCCATAGATTATGCTTGCCCTGGTGGCTATATTGATGACTGAGGCTTTTGAAATCAGGTCGATGGGTGTTTCTGATCTGTACTGCTACCAGTAGAGCTTCTTTAACACACATATCCATCCCAGTTCTGGAAAGCAAGGGGAAGGAGACAGCTACAGTACCCAAAGTGACAGTTGCTGCGTTTCCTTGGACAAAGGATCATTAGTTCTTATTGATGTATGACTGTATGAAAGTCTCAAAATTCAGTTGCGAGAGACTGAACACTCACCGCGGAATTGTTTGCATGACACATGACACTGTGTAGTTGAAATAGTATTATTAAGTAAACTGTCATAAAACAAAACAAAGTAATTCTGTAGAGTAATATGTTAAGATTACCTGTAGACTTTCTGAGGTCTGTAGAGATTTCATTGGAAAAGAGCTGTTTCTGTCTTTTTGTCACTTGTTGGTATCTGTTGCAGGAACGTAGACAGAAGCTGGATGAATCATATTATTTGCATCGTTTTCTGGCTGACTTCCGTGATCTTATATCGTGGATCAATGACATGAAGGCAATCATCTCTGCTGATGAACTTGCTAAGGATGTGGCTGGGGCAGAGGCGCTATTAGAACGTCACCAAGAGCATAAAGTAAATCCTACTATCCTTCTGTGATATCCAGTGACCATGACCTGTCTGAACTGTGGAGGAGTCATTTGTTACATTGTTGGCATTGGTATATGAACCATAAAGTGGCTGGGTTCAGTTCGCAGCAAAGGTTATGGTCTGCACAAGGTTCAATTCCAAGCAGATCACTCACCTCCATGTAGTGCCATGGTGAAGAAGCTGTGGCTCCACTCATTCATATGTCTTCATGGCATAGTACTTAAGCGTGGACAGATTTATCTTACAACAGCTTTGCTAGGTGATTTGTACAGTTGTGGTACATGGTCTCTTTATTTTGAGCATAGAACATAAATTACAAACTAAAAGTATTGTTTTGTGATAGACTATAATATATTACAAGTATTTGAGAACAAGGTGTTCAGAAAAATGTTTAATCTTGAGAAGTATGAAGTAAGTATACAGTTCGAGATATTACAAAAAGAGAAAATTGTGGTGTGTGGATGTCACCTAGTATTGCTAGAGCAGTGATGTACAGGAGTTTATGATATGCAGAACATGCATCTTGGATGGTGGAGACAAAAGGTAAATACAGAATAGAGGTGAGGAATCCTGTTTGCATTTGTTGTCAGGGCGAAATTGATGCCCGCGAGGACAGCTTTCGTGCCACTGCTGAAGCTGGACAGTTGCTGTTAGATAGAGCGCATTATGCATCAGAGGAAGTGAAAGAGAAGCTTGTGGTTCTTGCCTCAGAGAAAACATCACTGCTCTCAATGTGGGAAGAACGTCGTATCTTGTATGAGCAGTGTATGGATCTGCAACTTTTCTATCGAGACACAGAACAAGCTGATACATGGATGGCTAAGCAAGAGGTATGCTGCTATTACATTTCTCTTTGGAAACAGTATTGTATATTGTTGCAATTTTCTTGGCCTGAGAACAGTATTGTATAACTTAAGTATACTTTTCTCCATTCTTGTCGAATTTTTATAGGCTTTTTTGGCCAATGAAGATCTTGGTGACTCTCTGGATTCTGTTGAGGCTCTTATTAAGAAACATGAAGATTTTGAGAAGTCTCTGGCTGCTCAAGAAGAGAAAATTAAAGCATTGGATGAATTCGCAACTAAGCTGATTGAAGGCCAGCACTATGCAGCTGATGATGTAGCTCAGCGTAGAGCTATGGTGAGTGTCAGTCGGTGCCTTGTTTGAAAGTTCACAGAGCATTAGCTCATTGGATCTTCCCATTTATAGCCATACACATTTTCTGTGTTCCTCGCTCATTGTAGAAAATGTTATGAATATTGTATAACATAATTACACGCTTATTGTTAAGTGTTCATTTTATTTTATGCCTGATACGCTATTCACTTTTACTTGGATATTACCAAAAATGTAGGGTAAAGAAGGTAACAGTAAACCTGTACAAACAGCTCCCCCCCCCCACGGATAGCTGTGGAAATCCTGCTTCTGCTTAGAATTGAGACATCTAGACGAAGGAGCCACATATAAGGGAAAAAGTCAAGAATTTTGTGTTTCCTATATTTGCTGCATAGAGACTTTACTGTAGTTCTGATTTATATATATTAATTTAAATGGTAGGTGGTGTTGCAGACAGGAACATATTGTATCAAATAGTTTCTTTTTTCAGTTGCTTGAGCGTCGCAATGCTTTGCTGGAGAAGTCTGCTCTCCGTCGAGCAATTCTAGAAGATTCCTATCGCTTACAACAGTTTGAGAGAGATTGTGATGAGACCAAGGGGTGGATCAATGAGAAGCTTAAATTTGCTACAGATGACAGTTACCTAGTAAGGAATTTTAGTTTTTCTTTTTGAATTTTTGTAATCGTTTTGTTTAAATCTTATACAGATTCTTGCAATTACAGGAGTGATGTAAGTAATGTTCAAATGTATTTTATCAGTAAATAATATTTTTTCATTAGGATCCTACAAATCTGAATGGGAAGGTTCAGAAACATCAGAACTTTGAGCAGGAACTGAATGCAAATAAAACCCGCATGGAAGATATAACTTCAACTGGACAAGAACTTATTGAGGCCAATCATTATGCAGCAGGTAATAAATGCAGTTGATGAAAAATGATTGAATTGCAGTCAGATGGTTAACATCTTTTGTACAATGAGAATTTTTCTGAAATTTTAATATTTGTAATTGCATTAAAATCTTATATCGTTAGTTTTATCATATGAGTATGGGTAAAAATAATGTTTGTATCAGCACAGTCTGTTTATAGATGTACTGTATGTTAGAAGTTTACAACATGTTTCAGCCTTTTGGCCATCATCAGGTATTGTACATGTACTTTTAATTTGTAAGATTTGAGGCTTTCACGGCGGTGACTATGAAGAAAGCAGTCTTCTGGGATTTTGCACCGTGTATATGTGGTGTTAACCGACGTTTCGGAGGAACGTATCGCCTCCATCTTCAGGGTAGAAGAAAAAATATATAAGAAATCTGCAAGCAAAGAGACCGTGAGAACCGGTAAAAGCAGAGTCTTCCTCCGTTCCTCCGAAACGTCGGTTAACACCACATATACACGGTGCAAAATCCCAGAAGACTGCTTTCTACTTTTAATTTGTTTGCTTTTCTCTGCATTGGCCCTTGTCTGTATGTGGGGTGTAATTTGTGTTGTCAATCATTTACTCTTTTTAATTACAATATTAGAACATGAAGTATGTGATCATAATGTTTTTTATTTCTTAGAATTCCTGAATTATAGTCTAATTAACAATTTTTAATTGGTTGTGAAGTAGTTTTTGTGCTGTGTTGTAGTATAGACTGCTCTTGCATATTTCATCATTGTGCATTTTGTAATCTTTTAATGTATAGTACATATACGTAGACTGTGTTGGCAGAAACCAAAGTAATAAATATAATGCAACACAACATGATGTGACAGTATAATATCTTAAAATGGTTGCTGAATGACCGAAATTCATTCGTCCTCTTTTTTTTTTCTTTCTTTCTTTTTTCATTGATTTTTGGGTGTAACTCTTATTTTAATGCAGTAAACAGTCAAAATTTTGTCCTTTTAAAAGGTGTGTTTTTGAAGAAAATGGCTCAGAATCTGCCCCCTCCCCCCATTTTTTTTGCTGGTGGGGTAGGTCTAAGTCCCTTGTACTGTGGCCACTTCTGGCCTATTGTACCAGCCCCAGATGATAGGTGAGGGTGATTGTGGAGCAATTGGTGGAATGAAGATTGGCAGGGGAAACTGAAATACTCGTAGAAAACCTGCCCCAGCGCCATTCTGTCAACCACAAATCCCACTTGACCAGACCCGGGATCGAACCCAGGCCACTGTGGTGGGAAGCCAGCAACTAACCGCTTGAGCTATTTCTGTCAAGTCTGTTCATTCAGTATTGAAAGGATTCAAAACTACTTGACTAGTTTAGTTCATTCTCTGTGTGATAGGCTGACACTAATTTATGTGTAACTCTTTTGATTATCTTATTATTTTAATTGTTTAAATGAACTTATTTTGTAAATTTTATTGAAATTTAATGTCCAGCATTAATTCTATAAGTGTTATATACAAAGTTCATTTACTGTAATTAAGGTCTTAATTCATGTACTTTTTTTTTTTATTAATTCAGGATGTTGCTTATTGCATCAAGATCCAATGTTTCCAATAATTAAGAATACAAGAAAGGGTGGAATTTACAACTAGTTAAGAGTGCTGTTCATTATTTCATATTGCATGGAATTTTGTGCCACTTAATTTAAGTAGCTGATACAATATCAGTGAATTAAGAATATAGTCAGTAAATGCATATTTTTTAATGTGTCATGTCATGTCATGAAGATAACAGTATAATAGTTGTAAATCCAGTTAACATTTGTGACCACAGCATTTTTGGATTGAAGATTTATTGTGTGTGGTGTTCAGATGTCATGGTACAGTAAGAATTATAAGAAGTGTTGAGTTCATACTTCTCATGCAGATCGAATCCAGGCTCGCATGGACGAGATTATTCAGCTGTGGGAAACACTGGTTGTGGCAACAGACAAAAAGGGCTCAAAGCTGCAGGAAGCATCTCAACAACAGCAGTTTAATCGAACGGTGGAGGATGTTGAATTGTGGTTGTCAGAAATAGAGGGCCAGCTCATGAGTGAGGACTATGGAAAGGTATGTTTGTGATTTATTTTTCAGCAGTCATATTGTGATAAGTACTGTTTTGTGCTGTGAGTGATATACGACATATCTCCAGTTCTGATGGTTTCCATTCAGGAGGTGGAGGTGTGGCATTGTCCTTAATGCTGTATTTCTTGTTTTCTGCTGTTTTGTATGATTATTCAAAAAGTAGAAATCTTTTCACCAAATTCTGGTTGTTTCATATTGCTGATTAGTATGTGAACTTGTCTGTTTCTAGGACTTAACTAGTGTGCAGAATCTTCAGAAGAAGCATGCATTGCTTGAAGCAGATGTTGGCTCTCACCAAGATCGAATAGAGGGAATTAGGGTGGCAGCTAGTCGGTTTGTAGAACGGGGTCACTTTGATGCTGATAACATCAAAGCTAAAGAGGTTTGTATTATTTTTCAGATGAGGATATGAATACAAAATAATACTGACTTGCAGTTTTCTTATATGGTGATAATCTGTTATTACAGTAGGTGAGGAAAGAAAAGAATTAAAATATACAAATTTATTTTTTTTAAACTTGTCATTGTAAGGGCCAGTCAATTGATACGGATCATAAATAAAGTATTTCAGCAGCTCTAGTATAGCTATGAATACTGAGCTCCATCAGAGTCCGTTAAGTAGTTTTGGAAGTGAAACATGAGAATGGACAGAATTTATTTTAGTAGAACAGAAACCAACCACATGTGACTCAGCAAGATGCATTATGTACTCATATGTTACTGCTGTGTTGTGTAAGTTGCAGCCTTCCTTCTGCCAGCTCTCTTACATAAAGACTGAGTGTATCTGCACTAAGGGTTAATGAGTTATATGTTATGCAGTTGTACAGTTGAATGCAAAAATGAAAAATCTTTTGCATGTGACACAAAAAATGGTTGATAAACTATCCACAATAGACTTACCATGTTTAAGATTAGTCTCTTTATAGATTACATTATCATCAGGCACTGAAGCTTATAATTAACGCTGTTGTCAGGAAGGTACAAAGTCAAGTTTCATCTCAGTATTCATGTACCAATAGAAAATTGGACACAGTAATTAGTACTTTGCTCACAAAATTTTTCAGAGTTATTCATGATCATAATATTGAGGGATGTATTATTCATTACTGTGGAATGCTTAGTACAATTAATATTTGTAAGCAGGTATGTTGATTTTATTATTAATCATTGATTCCTGTGTGTTCCAATGTGGATGTTTTGTGTTTCTGACCCAACTGAAATTGGCAGTTGTTATTTAACAGAAAGGGTATTTTATATGATATGTTCATTCAAAAGCAGCAATATTCTAGTTCAGAAGCAGCATTCTGGTGTGGGAGGGGGGCGGGGGGCTGAAAGAAAAAGCAAAATTTGTTGTTCTGGTCATTCTGTTAATTTCAGTAATTACAACCTGCAAATAATACTGCTATAAAAATCACTTAGGTTAAAAATTATCCATACTTTTCAGTCCATTAAATCATAATTGTTATGTACGACTCACTGTATTCAAGATGATTGGCAGGATGTTAAGAAAATTAAGGCTGAATACTGTAATTTGCTTGGAGGCAGTATGGGAAACCATGAAAATTCTGTTGATGATATTTGGTATCCTTGGAGAGATTCGAGCAGAGCTCCTTTAATACAAGTGAGATACTCTACTGCCAAGTCAACATATTTAATAAAATAATTTTTTAAGTACATGCACTCTACATTCATAACATTACATTTTTAGAAAAATTGCCACTTAAAAGTTTAATAGAGTACATGTTTGTTGATAGTTAGGTTTTCCTTATTTTGTTGTAATTTTGCGAGGGTGGTGGGAGTAACAGAATGAAAAACAATTGTAAATTACAATCATATGTGTTTCCAATATACATGGAGCTCTCTATCTTTCCTTCCATTGTGTAACTGTTTGACGGGGAAGCATTACCACTTGTTTTAGGGAATTCTGAAATGTTGACTTCAGATAGTTATGATTTTAAAAAATTCTAAATGTTATTTGAGGAAGTATTGTACTCGTGTAATTATAATGACTGCCACTTCAGCTTACAGAAAATTACACAAATGCAGGAGAAGAAGTGGGGGAAGGAAGGGGACAGAATAAAATAATTTCCTAAGATGCTGGTATTGAATTGTTCTTGGGTATGAGGGAGAAATGTAATGCGAGAACAGTTATCTGCTATTAATGTGTTCCTTATAATGCTTTGAATTTTTGTGTTCTTTGAAAAAGTAGATTTAAAATTTAGTTTGCTTATCTGTTGTTGTAGATTGTGTGTAATTCGGAGTTCATACCATTTTAACAGGTTATGCTTTATCTAGTATACAGTTGAAAATTAAGCAGATAAGGTAGAGAAATAACCTTATTTTAAGAAAAAGAGATATTTGTGATAGTGCAGTTCGAACACCTGAAGTACAGTAAAATTCCAGTTGATGTTGATCTTGATCGTGCTTTTGAGCCTTTTTCACCACATGGAAGTGGGCAGTTTTGATATTTCAGAAGTACTTAACTGCTTCCATCTTTGATCCTAAAGATGAATGTAACATGTATTTCCAAAACGTGGTCTACTTCCATGTGGTGCAAAGATGCAAGAGCAGCAACAATGTACTGAAATGCCATGAAGGTCTAAAATCAATAAATTTACTATTCTGTATAATAAAATATTGAGGTTTCCTAAATAATGTACTAAATTAACCAGGTTGCCTTGACTGAGCGCTACTCTGCACTCCAGCGACCTATGAACATTCGTAAACAACGTCTTTTGGATTCGCTTCAAGTGCAGCAGCTCTTCCGTGATGTTGAAGATGAAGAAGCCTGGATCAGAGAAAAGGAGCCTGTAGCAGCGTCAACTAATAGAGGCAAGATAAATTCATTTTGTTCCTTTCATATTCTTAGTCATTTAATCTTCAGTAATTTTCACTTAAGTAATGCAACTTAAATTATCCTTAGGCAGTTAAATTAAAGGACCATTTATTTCAGTGAAAACTTGGATATGAACCTAAATTTTTTTATTTATGAGCTAGAAATAGGCTTTTTTTCCAGTTTGAATTTCATACTTGTGATGTATTCAGGCCGTGATCTGATTGGAGTGCAGAATCTGATCAAGAAACATCAGGCTGTGTTAGCAGAGATAAACAATCATGAAAACCGAATTGCAGCAGTCTGTCAGTCAGGGCAGCAAATGCTTGATGATGGTCACTTTGCTAGTGAGGAAATCAAACAAAGAATTGGCACCCTCAATGACCATTGGACGCAACTCAAAGAGAAGGCTCTGCAGGTGAGTAAAACAATTCTGCTATATTCTATATGGTGTATGTAGTGTGTGTGTTTATGTAGTCAGGTGGAATGTATGAGGGGTAGGCCTTCTCGGCCCTTGCACCACGACCTACAGTGGTCTGTTGTGCTTTAGTTAGGTGGAAACTATTTCCCATCATACATGTATTGTGTTTACTCAGATACCACTCTCTCTCTCTCTCTCTCTCTCTCTCTTTTGGAGTGGGATGAAGATTTTGCTCTGAAACTCAAGGTCCATGTCATGTTTAGGGTTAGATTTCCTATACCTTCTGTCTTCACTGTGTAAATTGGTATGTTGGTTACATATTCCATAGCCCTGTGCTTCTCTAAAATCTTAGCTTCCCGTACAATAGATGTCCATTTACCTCTCATTTTGTCTTCATATTTTCACCTTTAGTTCTCAAAGGTCATTCTTTGCGTTTACCACCCATCTCATTCTGAGCCTTCCATTTTTCTTCTACATAATGGCTTGCTTTAAAAAATGTTCTAGGCCACTGTTGTTTGCACTTTCGCAGGTACTGCGACTTTCTCCTTTAATGTCAGATCAGGGATTTCAGAGAAAGCAGTGCAAGCCACATCCAAAATTCCACAGGTTTTGTTTCAAAATGAATGTGTATCAAGCAGCATGAGCTAGCTTAAGTTAGTTACTATAGGATTCTGACGATGGTGTATAACACATTGATATATTGGGTTTTTGGACTTTATCCATCGTCCTGGTTTTTAAGATAACAAATAAAAACACTTCGTTTCGGAAACTAGATCTGTTTCCGTCCTCAGGTGAA
>NW_019728499.1:525030-548009 GCF_002891405.2 Cryptotermes secundus | reverse complement strand
CCAGTGATTGAGGCTAGCTCTTTCTAACGGACCCAACTGAATAGGTGTTTTCCTTCACCTGAGGACGGAAACAGATCCAGTTTCCGAAACGTCGTGTTTTTATTTGTTATCTTAAAAACCAGGACGATGGATAAAGTCCAAAAACCCAATATATCAATGTAGCTTAAGTTAGTTATTTTATTTCCGGAGGTAACAGGGAATGCTGGCAACAACATGCCTGTGTTGAAGGGTTAGGGGGCATTCTGATGTAAGAAGGAAAGACATGGCCTTCACAGGAAGCCATTGTATTATGTTATGGTCCATATGTTAGATGTTAATATTGTGAATTTACAGGTGTAGCTAACGTAGAAAAGCTATCCCAACTTTTACAAGAGGCTGAGTTTAAAACAAATCATATCATTAGTGGAAAATGTGTAAATGAGGTTTGTTTTATTAGTTGATTAGCATGTTCTATATGTGTACTGATTTTAATTTGTCATTTTTTGTAAGTCCTTTATAGAGCACTGAACTGGATGGAGACTTCTGAATCATTATATGGATGTTCTTTGCTTATCACTTTCTGGTTTTCATCCACAGCGCAAACAGGACCTGGAAGATTCATTACAGGCACACCAGTACTTTGCTGATGCAAATGAAGCTGAGTCGTGGATGAAGGAAAAGGAACCAATTGTATGCAACACAGATTATGGAAAGGATGAAGATTCTAGTGAAGCTCTGCTTAAGAAGCATGAGGCTCTTGTATCAGATCTGGAGGCCTTTGGCAACACCATTTTGGCCCTGAGGGAGCAAGCACAATCTTGTAGGGTTAGTATTTTTTACTGTGAATGTTAAATCAGGAAATTGTTTGTTTTTGTTGTCATTGTTGTCTATGACATTCGTTTGTAAAGACTTCTTACAGTAGCATCTACTTTTTCAGCAACAGGAAACACCAGTCATCGATATTTCAGGCAAGGAGTGTGTGATGGCCCTGTATGATTACACAGAGAAGTCACCTCGTGAAGTTTCAATGAAAAAGGGAGATGTACTTACTCTTCTGAACTCGAACAATAAGGTACCTGGATGTCATATCTATCTACTGTATACTTTTATTTGAATTTATTAGTCGACTGTGGTTTGATTTCTGTAAATTGTTTGTAGGACTGGTGGAAAGTTGAAGTGAATGATCGTCAAGGTTTTGTTCCTGCTGCCTATGTGAAGAAGATAGAAGCAGGTCTGTCAGCATCGCAGCAGAACTTGGCTGATAAGAACTCCATAGCAGCTAGGCAGAACCAGATCCAAGCTCAGTATGATCAGTTGCTGGCCCTTGCTAGAGAGAGGCAAAACAAACTTAATGAGACTGTCAAAGCTTATGTGCTGGTTCGTGAAGCTGCTGAGCTTGCTACATGGATTAAAGACAAGGTAACAAATGGTTAAGGTTTTCCTCTCATTTCTTCTGTTTTGGGAATGAGTAATTCTCAAATTGTGGACTTACGCGCACAGTGAAGTATTTTCACGTTCTAAACTGTGTGTAAAATAACTGCAGTGAAATCAGAATTTACTCTTCCTGCATTAAGAGAAATCCCATATTTAGGGAATATTTTTTTCTTCTCACATTTGAAGGCCAGCATAGACAGGGTGTTATTTTCCCATCGTTATTGAATTTCAGTTTAATAAGCTGGCCCCATTTGATGTAAGAAATATTTGCTTTTAGAGTTCAGATCTTGATTTGTGATTGCAATTGTGAATGAAACAACAGTCAGTGTGTGTTATCCCTGCCAAAATTCATTGTTACACAGTCACAATCTTTGGCAAATGGCATCACATATTGAACCTGCACTGAAGCCACACTGCTTGCAACAGCATAATTACTTTGAGTAACAACTTTCCATGTTTATTTCACTTCATTGATTATTTTAGAAATGAATTTGATATTTTTAAATAATTGTTTTTATTTGTGTAGAAAGTTTAATTACTGTATGTATGTGAGGAAATTATCATAATTATTTGTGGTAAGTTTTATAACATGACAGGTTTCTTGATTTTATAACCACATTTAGTGGAGAGTTTCTTCTGAAGATGTGTAGGGATTTTTACTGTAGAAAGTTCTTATTCTGTAAACATCAGGTCTGTCATTGATCATGGTCTGAGGAGGTTGGTTTGCTTTTCGTAGTTTCGTGTTGCATTATTCAGATATCATGACCGTCCTACAAAATTATTCAATTCATTCAATTTTCTGGGAAGCAGAAAATTAAAAAAATTAACTTATCATTTAAGTCTGTTACCATTACTTTCTTCATTAAAGCTTTTCCAGTGTAGTTTCCAGTGCATAGTTACAATTCCCATGCCACATACTGCATAATGGTCAAAAGAATCATGTGTTTCATGTAGAGATATGCTACATAACCTGTTGTTAATTCTGTCTGCTCTTAGAGGGTAGGCACACATGGTTGGTTGAATGTGTGGGCTAGACACTTAGGGTTATTTATATTTAATTTTCTCATAGTTTATGCTGTTCAGTATTACCTTATTGTCCCTGACACACTGCTTACTGTTAAGAATCTCTTCATTTATATGGTCATCATCATCAGTTCTTCAGGATAAAATTGCTTTATTAAACCACCTACACTGTTGTAATTGAACTTAGTTATTTACAGGTACCATGCCCAAATTACCACAGAGAAATGGTCATTTAAGTTTATGCTTTAACAAGCTCTACACATTTTCTTTCTGGAAATGTTTAGAGCAAAAAGCTCCTTTATCTATTTCAAGGTTGTGCTTATAGCTATAATTTATGAATTTTGGACATACGAGTATGTAATTCATTTGCCATTTGTTTCGTTACTGTGAAATACTTCCAGCTGCTATTGTGTTGCTAAAATTGGTGGGCTGGGAGAGAAGCCAGCCACAGAGGTGTAGGAAAGGGCTGAAAGTGTTAATGTGGTATATCAGATTAATTACAGACAGGCATTTTGTCCAGGCAATTCCCTCATTATTGATACTATGCTTAAAAATTATAATTGAATAGCAACAGTGATATTGTTTAAGAATTCATTAACTTTAATATACACCTTTTGAACTTTAATTATTGTTTAAATAATTCCATGTGAAAGTATATGTCTTTATATATTTTTAGAACAAACGGCTTTCTCTGGAATTAGATATGACAGATGTGAGATCTGTATTAATATTTAAAATTTTCCATTGATTTCCATGAGCTGCTTTAACCTGTAAAGAACTGATTATATAAAATAAATTGAACTAACCAAAAATGAATCGTCAGTTAAAAAGAAATAGGATTCTTATGTATTGAAACATGTAATAGTATATTATATTCTTGTTTTATATAACAGTGTTTCAGATTGCTTCATATTTTATATCTGTTCCTGATATCTTGAAGCACCTAAATATATAAGATTGTGCTGAATTTGCATGAGTGAAGCTGCATGTCATTGTTTATATGGCATCACATCCAAGAAGACTGCTTTCTTCATCTGAATGTCGTTGTTTGTTTAATTTTTAGGAGAATTATGCTGAGGTGCAAGTGGCTGATGTGGGTGAAGATCTTGAGCAAGTGGAGGTGATGCAGAAGAAGTTTGATGATTTCCAGGCAGATCTTAAAGCCAATGAAGTTCGTCTTGCTGAAATGAATGAGATAGCAATGCAGCTAATGAGCCTTGGGCAGACTGAGGCAGCACTTAAGATTCAGACGCAGATAGAGGTGAGCAGTATTGTAGGTTTATACGGTTGCGCAGGATGCTGACTTGTAATCATTCATGAAAAGTACAAAATGTCATAAAAGGGTACTTACTTGACCACTAAATTTAGTTGGTAAGACAGACTTATGTAACAGACGTAATATGTTCAGATGCAGGTTTTGTGCTAGAGGCATGACACTTTAAAACGATTAAAAAGTATTTTTTTCTGGATGAGTAATGCATCCTAGAGAACTATTTTATTTTCCTTAAAACTGATGCTAGAAATGTAGTTATCTTATTGCCTGGTAGATGTGGTAGTAGGGGGCACTTACCCTTCTTGTGTCCATTCCAAGAAGTATACTGTAATTATGGTACAAATGTAATTGATATTTTGATGCTAATTATCAAAATATATGAGAAATAAAATTATCTCCTACATGCATTATGGTCCTTTCAGCTAACTGGAAATTTTGTCTTTCATCCATATGATTCAACCATCTGCAAGATTATTAGGTTCTAGATTGAAATATGGAATTATACTTGAACCTGTATTCTATGTTCAGGATCTGAACCAGAAATGGACATCACTACAACAACTTACATCAGAACGTGCCACTCAGCTGGGCTCGGCTCACGAAGTGCAGCGTTTCCATCGTGATGTAGATGAAACTAAAGACTGGATTCAGGAGAAGGACGAAGCATTGAACAACGATGATCTGGGCAAGGACCTGCGCAGTGTGCAGGCTCTACAGCGCAAACACGAGGGACTTGAAAGAGACCTGGCAGCACTGGGAGACAAGGTAACAAAATTGTGTCTCAATCAGTTAACAATGTTTTCCTTATTGAGAATTTATAAGAACATCAGCAGTGAGGATTCTTGTGACTGTCTTGATCACTTTGTTGTGCGGCAGATCCGTCAGTTGGATGAAACTGCTAACCGACTGATGCAGACACACCCTGAAACTGCAGACCAAACATATGCTAAACAGAAGGAGATCAATGAGGAATGGACACAACTGACTGCCAAGGCCAATAGCCGTAAGGAGAAATTGCTGGATTCATATGACCTACAGCGCTTCCTCAGTGACTACCGTGACCTCATGTCGTGGATCAATAGCATGATGGGGTTGGTGTCAAGTGATGAACTGGCTAATGATGTAACAGGAGCTGAGGCTTTGCTTGAAAGACATCAGGTAATGATATAATTCTTATCAAGAAATCAGTTCACAAAAGAACGTCAAACAATTTTCCACATGGTTATTGTAATAGGAAGATTCTCATCACATCAAGGGAATGCAACATCACATGCCTCTTAGATTGCTTTCATTTTTTCGGTGATATTTACGTTTACTATCACTTCCCCTTCCACTGATAAGTCAAAGAAATTAAAACTGTATAAATGGCATCTTTTCTAAATATTTTATATATTTGGTTCTTGGTAATTTTTTTACAATATACGTGATTCATTCACATAGTTCAGAATGAAGATGGCATGTATTGCATGGATGTAGAGGACTATATATGCATGCCCAGTACTTCTGTTTATTGTCAGGATGGATTTCACAGAACTTGAAGACAAGTATATCCATGTAAATATTCATATCAGTAGAGTTATCTAGGAGTGAAGTCAGACTAAAGAACTTAATCAGCTGCCAATTACTATTTCCGTTTACTATATTAAATACAGTTTAATCTTCTCCAGTCCACTAGATAGAGAAGAAAGGTCAGCTTAATACAGTACCTCTGCCACTTTACCCTTTGGGATAGAGCCCATATTACCCATTGGATAGGAGGCAGGGTGGCCCCAGAGCCAGTCTGGATACTATGGAGAAAAAAATCTGTTGCCTCTGCCAGGAGTTGAACCCCAGAAATCCAGCCCAGTGGACCAGATGCTATACTGACTAAACTATCCCAGCTCTTGTGATTACATTTTGATATGGTCTTGCAGCTTAGACACACACACACACACACACTCGCACACCTGTTCATAAATGTGGTTCATATCTGTCTGTCATATGAAGGGGAACAAACACCATGGACACTTCCATATCACTATGTTGTTATTCATTCATTACAAAATACTGAAGTGTTTGTTGAAGTTACAATAGTTCTATTTTATAATACTACTTTTTTGTTGTTTTTAATGTTTCAAAATTTATTCTTATTAGTGTCAGTTGCAAAAATAATTTCTCACAAAATTTTAAATATTTCAGTTACTTTTGCAGTGATATATTGAAATATTGTTGTTCAAAAGCAGTTATTTATATTTTTATATGCCTGTTGGACATGTAGAAAGGTGATTTCGATGTTCTTTTCTTGTAGAATCACCGAGCAGAGATAGATGCCCACTATGGGGTTCCACAGGTACACTGCTTGTCTAGTGTGCAGTGGCCAGTTGGCATTGTGTAATGTTTTGTATGCAGTGTAACAAAATTAGGTTAAAAACAATAACATTAAAGAGTATTATACTAACATTACATTTCATACAAGGCATGTTTGATAATAAACACCACCTACGTCAGAAATAATTGCTCATTGATATTTTCATAATTTTAATTACCAGACACTAACAGTCAGTGTGTATTCGAAAAGTGAAACGTTATAACATTGCTATCTTAATTGTTAGTGGGGTCCGAGTTACTCACCTCTGTTGACAGTATAAGTTGGATGCATTGCATACTTTTAGTACAAATATTATGTTTCTGAACATTATGCATCATCCTGTTTTTAGATGAAAACAGGGCACTGGATGTCAAGAAATGTAATATTTGTATAATGAACCATCATTACAAACATTAAGATCTTAATTGCATTCTTTTGTTTGTTAGATAGTTTTGCAGTTCTCTGTTTGAAATTTCTTTTTTGTCAGTTGTGTTGTGTTTATTCAATTTTTGTAACTTGTTGATTCAGTCTCATGCGATGACATAACGAAGTTATTGCTTGAAGTATGCAGTTTAGATTTCCTGATGTTAAGGAATGGAAATTTCTATTCTGACAACTGAATAAAAGGAAAAAGTACTCCTTTCATATTTCTAGTTGCAATCTGCAGTACTGCCTGAAGTTGTTACTGAATAACACAATACAACATATATGTTAACATCACTGATGCAACTAAATTGACTGTTTGTTTTGTAGGTGAATGTGCCATATTGTGTATCATAATTTAATGAAAGCTCAAAATAAGTGGTTATAATAAATTTGAAATCCTTGAATATTATATCCTTCTGGAATATCATGCCATGTAGTGTGGCAGAATTTTACCTTTGTACATCCCAGAAAATATTACTCCTCTACCTGAGACCTTACAGTTTGAATTCTTGAGTGTTAATGAGTTTTCTTTTTTAATGCATATGGTTTTGTTGTTTCAGGAACATCGCACTGAGATTGATGCACGTGCTGGTACATTCCAGGCTTTTGAACTTTTTGGTCAGCAACTCTTGCAGTCTGGTCATTATGCAAGTATTGAGATCCAAGAAAAATTGGAGAGCATGACCGAAGCTCGGCAGGAGCTTGAGAAGTAAGCCATATGAAGTTTTACAGTAATTTTATTAAGTCTTGGTTATTGCAGAGCACAAGCACATGTCTTGATTACGCTTTTCCAGGGCTTGGATTGCACGTCGTATGCAGCTTGACCAGTGTCTGGAGTTGCAGCTCTTCTACAGAGATTGTGAACAGGCAGAGAACTGGATGTCTGCCCGTGAAGCCTTCTTGCAGGCAGAAGAAGTGGACTCCAAAGGAGATAATGTTGAGGCACTCATCAAGAAGCATGAGGACTTCGATAAGGCCATCAATGCCCATGTAAGATATGTTTATTTGAAGGGCATCTGTGTATACCTCTGTTTCTGCATCTCCTCCATAGCAGTTAAGTCACATCTAAGGGTGTTTTTGTGGGGGAACGGTGGGTGGTTACTGTGCCTGAAGAGTCCCGTCTTCTGAGATAACATTGTGTATTGCTGCCTGTTTCATGCTGGTTTGAGCTAGGTTTACTGTTTGACTCTGAAGATGGTGGCCTGTTTCTCCAGAATGTCGATCGGCATTCACTGAACTGCATGGTGTTATATCCCAGAAGACAAAATTTCGCATTCAGAAATGTCTTCCTTCATCTGCACAGTCTGTATTGTAAATGTGTGTAAGTTTTAACCTATCTGTCAAGACTGTTGAGAATTTCTTCACTGATATAGTGAACATCATTAATTGAAATAAAATCCCTTTAATAGTAATAAGTTCAGTTACAGGCACTCTTCAGATCTTCGTAATTAGTGGGCAGTGTTCGTAGGTTTTATAATATGTTATTGCTTAAATATGCAAGAGTTAAGTTCAGTTTACAAAAACAGATCTGTATTAAAGTTTTGTATAAATAATTTAATTTGAATTGCACTCACAGTTTTATACCTAGGAGTGGTCTGTCAGAAATGAGATTTAGCAGTTATAATTTTAATTTCCCATTGATTTTAGTTGGATGCTGTTTAGTAGGATACAGAATTTATATCAGGTTTGGTTTTTAGGAAGAGAAAATAGCAGCTTTGCAAACATTGGCAGACCAGCTTATTGCAGCAGAACATTATGCTTCACAACCAATTGACGAAAAGCGGCGTCAGGTCTTGGATAGATGGTGTCACTTGAAGGAGGCGCTTATTGAAAAGCGCTCCCGCCTTGGTGAGTCACAGACCCTTCAACAATTCAGGTATGTTCAACTTTTATTATACAGATTTTTTTAGGCACAATAGATCACTGTGGTCGTGGTGCAAGGGCCAAGAAGGCCCACCCCTTATACATTCATACAGATTTTTAAGTTTGGTGACCAAGTTTTGCATGCAGAGCATTTAAATTCAGCTCCTATCAAGCCTAGTGTTTGCACCTAATACCGAAACATTTTGCATTTCTTTGGGGCCGTTCTGCTTATGTATTGTGAAGAAGAATCTTTGGTTTTGGGAGTTGCTGTTTGTGTTGCAAAGGCACAGACATGGGTTTGTATATAGGCTGACATTGCATGTTAAGCAGAGAAATAAAATGTGGTTGTTATGTTTGTGTCAAGGACAAAACTGATAGGAATCCTGTCCTGTCAGAGGTATGATTATTTACAGTTTAACATTATATTTCTGAACATTAATTTGAGTTACTTTAATAAATAAGTGCTGCAGTACAAATGAATCCCTGGTTTAAAAGTTTATTGTTGTTTGTATAAACATGCAGAAAAATGTAGAAAAAATATCTAACAAACCAGAGAAGGGAAAGGAAACTTGAAATTTATTAGAAGAGTATGTTGTTGATATAATTATTATATCATTAGTAAATTATAGAACTACTTGTAATGAAGGGATTATGTATGTAGTTAATTAAAGAAAGCTGAGCAATTTAAGAGAGTCAGGTGGTGTAAAGTGTGTTTTAAACCAAGATTAACACTTATAGAAACATATTTTTGCATATTATGAGATAAAATTTTAACATTCTTTGCAGTAAGAAAGTGTGTCACAAACATGATTGGAAAGTTGTGTTACATATAAAATTTATATTCTAATATGTAAAAGGATATAAGACTACCAGTGAGTGCATGAGGTTTCAGAATGAATGATGGGGTGTGTGAGAAGTGTGCTCAGGAGAGGAAATAACAAGAGAATAGAGAAGAATGCATAATGGTGAACTTTATAATTTTTACTTCTCTCAAAATATTAATGTGTGATCAGATGAAAAAAATGAGGTGGTTTGTGTGTGAAGTGTTCATGAGAGAAAAGAAGTGTGTGCAAAATACTTGTGGGAAAACCTGAAGGATATGGACTCTTATAAGATGCAGGCATAGATGGGAGGATTATGTTAAAATGGTTAGGGCAGGAGGATGGTTAATGGATTTATCTAACAGGCTTTTCTGAATGCAGTAATGAACCTTTGGTTCCCATAAAATGTTGGATATTTCATGTTTTAACACGTAACTATTAGCTTCTGAAAAGCCACTGAGCTTCATAGTGTTGTTGGTATTTTTTCTTTAATGTATGTTCATTATTTGACAGTTTCAATGGAAACTTGCAGTGGGGCCTGCATGCTCGGCTATACTACACCATTATTGCAAAAAATTTGATTTGAGTAAAACAGTGTTGTCAAATTAAAATATTTTCAGCCGAGATGCAGATGAGATGGAGAATTGGATTGCAGAGAAACTGCAGTTGGCAACTGAAGAGAGCTACAAGGATCCAGCTAATATTCAATCCAAACACCAGAAACATCAGGCCTTTGAAGCAGAGCTGGCCGCTAATGCCGATAGAATTCAAAGCGTACTTGCTATGGGCCAGAACTTGATTGATAAACATCAGTGTGCAGGTTCTGAGGAAGCTGTTCAGGTTCGTTAGCTTGCGTCATAGTGTTACCTATTTTAGTGACTATAGATGGGTTTGGATTGGTAGATAGATTTATTGAACACCTACAGGTGGTAGGCACAAGTAACTGTAACACTGTTTCTGATTTCCACACTACAAATCACCCCAGACTGTCTTCTCAGGCTACTTTCACTAGTTGTTACTTGGTAACAACTCAACAATGGCTATTCCTCTGCAGTGTTTGCGCTGATAACAAATCTTAACAGTGGAGATTCTTCAGCTTCTGTGGTTGTGCAGTTTTCCACTGGTTAACACTCCATACCTGAACTCTTCTCACACACACTAACCAACTACTTCACTTCACTCAACTAAACTGCTGACAGTTCTCTGCAGGTCAGTTGGTGTCCTCGTTATATAACCTTAGGGTGGACCAAACAGAAAATGCTTCCAACAATCCTTCTATTGTTGTCATGGGTGGTTGCCCAGCAACAGACTGGATATCTTCTCTGTGGGAATGTGTTTACCGAGTCATTGCGATTATTGCATAGCAACAGTACTACACATTACAGTATAATATATTTCTATATTAGGAACGTGCCTTTTCTTCCTTACTGAAATGCAAAATGATTACATAGTTTTAAGTTTTGTATTGTTGTCAAAGTCTTGTGTACTTCCCGCAGCTCTGCTTCCCCTTGCCTCAGCCCCTGTTGTTTCTATCTTCTCCTTCATCTGATATTATAATTAGTTGTTTCCATGTATAAAACTGCCATTAGTATGTATTCTCGTAAAAATCTTACTCCACTTCCCTCCTGATCACAGAATAGTGGTTGGGGCAAATGTTTTTTGTATATGCAAAGTACAGTGCCAGCTGGATCATGACAAACTGACAAGTACAGTGTTATTTTGAACACCNGGGCAAATGTTTTTTGTATATGCAAAGTACAGTGCCAGCTGGATCACTTTACTGTACCTTAACCACACAGGCTCAGCTGTAACTTAGCTAGGAATGACAAACTGACAAGTACAGTGTTATTTTGAACACTGACTTCACATCTGATAGGCATTTTGACTAAACATGAGTTCATACTCCCATCACTTAAGAGCTGTATGTTAATGTTAGTCCCAATGCAACTTCAGTAAAGAAAATTTTTCAGAGGTATTTCCTGATGCAGGTCAGATATTTTGGCTAGTGAATCTGATTACAGTTCTCAGTCTAGTAATGCAGTTATTGATGATGGATGAAGTTCTGAGCGCAGGTGGCTGTAACTAGCTTGGAAATGTGATAAACAATTCTGAATTTGGAGAATCTGAACCAGTTGAGGACTGTGACAGTGTAGATGATCTGGATAGCAAAGACTGTAATGGACAAAGTAGATTAACTTATCGAGAGATGAGGTGTTTATTAGATAAGTGGGAGTAAATACATTGGTGGAAAGAAAAGTCAACTGTATTTCTGTCCAGAGGAGAGTTAACATTACATTCAAATGTGGGAATGGTACTATGGAGAAATTGACTGATATTTGGGCAGAATCGTGACATTTGGTTTACCAATCAGAATGCTATGTGAATCTACACGTCTGTATTTGTTTGCTTAATTTCATAGCTTGTTTCTTACTATGGCATGTTAAGAAGAGCCTAATTGAGCTCTCCAGAATAGTAATGTTAATTAAAAATTTGATTTTTAATTGTAGAATGGTGTGAAGCTTATTGAATGTAATTTTAAATGCCGTAGGCTCGTCTTGCATCCATTGCCGACCAGTGGGAGTACCTTACTCAGAAAACAACTGAAAAGACCGTTAAACTGAAGGAAGCAAACAAACAGCGTACATACATAGCTGCAGTTAAAGATCTCGACTTCTGGTTGGGAGAAGTAGAGTCTCTTCTCACATCTGAGGATTCTGGCAAGGATCTTGCATCAGTGCAGAATCTGATCAAAAAGCATCAGCTGGTTGAGGCAGACATCCAAGCCCATGATGATCGCATCAAAGGTAACATTAAATCTTCATTATATTTAATCGCCATTGCAGTTCATTGTGTATATGTTATGCTTGCTCCCCATTTTGGTACCAACATGACAGCTTTGCAGACATCTGAAATGGGAGTAACATTGGCAAAACCAGCCATACTAGTACATGGTTTCCCTTGAAGTGTGTGACAGTTGGTGTACTCATCACAGTATCACCCCTTGCATGGGCTTTAGTTCACATGTGCTACTTTTCATGGGCTTGTTTGTGGATAAAATTCAGGATGAGACTATTCTTGTCAGTTAAGCAGACTCTTGATATGGAGAGGAGAAAGTTTAATGAACACTGTTTACCCAAGAGAAAACTTAAAGTGTAGGAATGGCTTGACCTGCAGTTATGCATCATGATCAGCTGCATGGTTGTTATAGAATTGGCACATTATCCATCTACATATCATTTTGATGTGGACAGTAGCCGTAGTAGGTACAAGAAAGTATTGTTTCAAATAAAAGTTGTGTCTGAGACCGCAGTTTGTGAGTCATGCATATTACACTTCTGTTTACCATGAAATGTAATGAATATGTTGTTTGTATTTACAGTTTCCACTTTTTAGCAGTTCTTAGCTTATTGATGATGTATTATAAATAATCTCTACCATTGAATTGTTTGTAATGGAACTGATTTATTATGCAACAAATTGTGCCATGCATTATGTATAGTACTGTCTTGTCAGAAGTCCACTGCACTGAATGTCATCCGATGTGTTCCACTTTTTCACATGTTCATGCTTAATGACTAGCTCAGAATGTTTGACTAAAAAAGGTTGTTGTTTATGGTAAAGATCAAATTTGTTGCAGTTGGGTGTTTAAGTGTATCTCGTACTAGTAGCTTTATTTTGTGACCACTTTTGTGATTGTGTGTTACTGTTGTTAGATATGAATGCTCAAGCAGATTCACTGATTGAGAGTGGTCAGTTTGACACTGCCAGTATTCAGGAGAAGCGACAGTCAATTAATGAGCGATATGAAAGAATTAAGAACTTGGCAGCTCACCGCCAGGCAAGGCTTAATGAAGCTAATACTCTACATCAGTTCTTCCGTGACATTGCTGATGAGGAGTCATGGATCAAGTAAGAATATGATAAATTGAAGTCCATTTCTGATGGTCATAGATTTATATTGTAGAATTTATTCTTCAAAAGGAAGATTCTGGAAAAACTTGACACCTTTGTTAAGCAGTAATGATCAATTTGATTTGTTTCATTCTGGTCTGTCACACTAACAATTATAAATACAAATCAGTCCTCCAATGTGACATATATAAGTTTTCACATAATAAAAACTTATATATGTCACATTTGACGGAGTGATTATATTTATAACAGTAATGATCAGTAGAATTTACTCTTCAAAAGGAAGATTCTGGAAAAACTTGACACCTTTGTTAAGCAGTAATGATCAGTATTGTAATAGTGATAATTTTGAAATACAAAAATGATCATCCCCATTGTTTTGATGCAGATTGTAATAATTTGCATGCCTTGCCTCAAAAACATGTTGATCCTCCATAGTCCGTTATTGAACAGTACTGATTAAATCATCCATTTGAGACTTGAACATTCTGAAAGTGCTGAAGAGGAATTCATTGTGTGGGTCAGAGCACTGTTGAGGATCACACCCTTCTTGTTACTTCATGGGTTGCTAGTTGGCCATGATAAAATTATGTCACAGAAGGAAACATTATTTTACAGGGAAAAGAAATTATTGGTGGGTTCTGATGACTATGGACGAGATCTGACGGGTGTTCAGAACCTGAAGAAGAAACACAAACGATTGGAGACTGAATTGGCATCTCATGAGCCAGCTATCCAGGCTGTGCAAGAGGCAGCAGAAAAGCTGATGGATGTCTCCAATCTTGGTGTCCCTGAAATTGAGCAGGTTGGTTTCAAATAATAAAATCTTCATTTAAGAAAACTTGGAGGTAGAGTTGTAGGCATGCTGTATATATGTATGTGTGTGTGTGTGTATATATATACACACACATACATACATGCATGCAGCCACAAAGCAGTGTTGCAATGCACTACAGTGGATAGGTTGAGGCACAATATGATGCCCTGTCAGTTCATCTCTCGTCACAGCAAGAGGCAGTTGTGTGCAAAAAGTGTACACAGAACTATGGCCTATATTGTGAACTGCAGTTAAATGCACATGGCAGAAATTGAAAATGTAGCAGTTTCAACAGGGGGCAAACATCAGGTTCTGCCAAGAGCTAGGCAAATCCCCTAGCGAAACATTTAACATGACATTCGCTGTTGCTACACAACAATGCCCCTGCACCTTGCTCTGTTCTTGTCCAAGAGAAACTGGCAAGACAACGGGTCATCGTTTTTGCCACACCTTCTGTACTCACCTGATCTCACACCATGCGATTTCTTTATCTTTTACCTCTTGAAAGCAAAGGTATGTGGTCGTAGATTTCAGTCGTCCGAGGAGGTCGTCAATGCCACAAGAGACCGTACGGGAATTTCCTGCCAATATATTTCAGCATGTTTTTGGCAACTATATTAAAGTTGGCAGACTTGCCTAATGGCCAACAGCAACTATTTTGAGAGCCGATGTGGATCTGTGTACGTGTATGTGAATACCTTGTAATATGATGCAATAAAATCACAGTCCACGAACTTAATGACTGTACCACGTATGTGTGTCTAACTGTTAAGAAGTGTTTCCTTTTTGGGTTTGTGTGTAATTTATGATTATGTAGGCACTCTGGGTAACTCTGGCTGGAAATGCAGATTGAGTTTAGCAGACTTTGACCAAATGACAAGAGCAACTGTTGTCAGAATTATGATGTATGTTTTAACATGCCAGCAAATATGATTTTACATTAATGTCCATTGCAGAATATTCAGGCAGCTGCCTGAGGAAGGTTAATGTATAACTGTACTTTTTATAGACCTTATTTGAAGTTTTCATGATGCGTGGTGGTCTAAATGAAGAAGAACCAAAATCAGATTTTGTTACTGAAGTTTATTAATTACAACAGATATTATTCTATGAAAATTTGATGAGCCAAAGTGTTTTGTTGCGCACAGACAGGAAACTTAAATCACATTCAAGCATAAACCAAATTCAGAAAAATTATGAAAAATTTAAAGCTAAACTGAACTCTGTTATAGTACCAGAATTCAGAATTGGTGAACAAGTCTGAACAATTTTGTCTTTACTCATGAGTAATTGTGAAAGAATTTGTGTAAGGGACGGATCACAAGCAGATGAAGATCAGTCTTTGTAAGGTGGTTAACATTATAATCTGCCAATGAATTTGGTGGAATTGGACATTTTAAATAATGTTTAGGTTCTTTAGGTTCCTTAAAAGGAGGGAAATTTCTTGACTGGCAAAGTGACTGTTGTCTTATCACAGACTCAGTTCCATGGAGTTGGTTACACAGCACTTATCCTGTAAAAGTTAAAAATCCAGTACAAATACATTGTATCTCCTCAGAACACTAAAACCTTTGTGTTCAGCAGAGGTGGTTTATTGTGGGTGTCACTTGGACGTTTTTTCTTTATTCAGCGCCTGAAACTTCTGAACCAGGCATGGGCTGAGTTGAAACAGATGGCAGCCACCCGAGGTCAGAAACTGGATGAGTCCCTCACCTACCAGCAGTTCTTAGCCAAGGTTGAGGAAGAGGAAGCTTGGATCAGGTAAGGCTATACAGGGAATAATGTTGCTTCATTGTCTGATAGACCAGACTGTGAATATCACAAAATTTTCAAAACTATGGTTTTTTATAGTGGAACTGTCTCTGTTGATTTCAAATGAATAACAGGAGTTAATTTACTCTCTTCAAAGTCTGTGATATTGTAGGCGTGGCAAATGAAATGTCATGCTTCACATTAATACCACCTTTCAGAAGTACAGTTTCATTAGTGTAGCCTCAAAATCTGCTTCAGTTACATGACAAGAGGTCAGTATTTTGCTGTAACCTAAATTCATAAATGCACAAACCAAAACCAGCAGACATCTAATCAGCATCTTAATGCCACTTCTGTGATTTGTTGATATATGCTTGTCGGCTGTGAGGGAAGTGAGCAGCAGAGAGGAAGAGCTGCAAACAGCTCTGAGAAACAAAATACATTAATTACTTCACTGGTTATAACATCTGTCCAGAATATTGTCCAAATTTGAGTCTGTACACCAAATTCTTGCTAACTGTAGTACCAGAGTTGGGTTTTTGATATAGCTGTTGGGAATGTTGACATAATTTTCAGTGTCAGGTATACTGTGCTTGACATCAGATTTTGCCCTCAGTCAGCTTTCATCTTCCTTATTACTACTGTAAACCAGCACTTAAAATTGTTACTCCATTCTCATGCCTCATGAGTCCATCCCTGGGCAATCTTTATTATTCTCTTGGTCTATGTTCGCAGTCTTGAAGCTTGTTTTGTTGTTTTTGGCATGAGCAGAGAAAGGCTGGAAATGTGAACTGCAGTTTTTGTTTTAGTATATTCTAAATCGGTATTGTGTTATGCTGACCCAGTTATATGGAGGCCCCCCCCCCAAAAAAAACCCATGATTTTAGTCTGCAAGCAAAGTATACTGACCGAGTGACCGCTTCTTGTCGGCGAAGTTTTATGCCAAGTTTTGCGGACAGAGGGTGTCGCGTGGTCAGCACAATGAATCCCCATGGCTGTTGATTTCGGTTTTCTAGACCAGAGCCATTATTTCCTTATCATCCTGAGGCTGACTGAACCCCGTTCCAGACCCACTACTTCTCAGAAAAAATCTGGTAGTGCCGGGAATCGAACCTGGACCTCTGGATCTGTCGCCAGCAACACTGACCACTAGACCACAGAACGGGGCCAGTTCTTTGGCTGTACTTAGAACATGGCTAGAAGAACTGAGTAGGTTTATTAAGTGCAGCTGTAGTGCTAGCAGTTGATCCAATCCCTCCTCCTTTCCCCTGTTGAGATGATATATGACAGCACTTGAAAAATAAAAAAGCTCATATGGCATTACTGTTTTTTTTTTTTTTATGTTTTCATGCAGAGACTAGATCAACTGCTATAACCCTAATACCTCAGAACTGTGAATGTAGCTGTATGTCAATGGTGTACTTCAGATTTCCACTGTTAGTATCTGTAGTTGGTCAAGTTTTATTGTGACATAAAATTGTTGACATTCTGGGGGTATGACCTAGTGGTGTTTACTCTCTTTAAGCGAGAAACAGCAGCTGCTCTCTGTTGAGGATTATGGGGACACCATGGCAGCAGTACAAGGTTTACTGAAGAAGCATGATGCCTTTGAGACTGACTTTGCTGCTCATCGTGACCGCTGCACTGATATTTGTAGTGCTGGTGAGAAACTTATAGCTGATGGTAATCATCATTCTGACAGCATTGCTCAGCGTTGCCAGCAGCTGCAGGTTAGAATATATGTTTTAATAGAGCTCATTTTCCTGATACATTACATTTTTAGAAGAAGATTCAAATTACCATCAAAGTATATGTAGTTTATGTTCATATGTTGATTATATGCTGTTGAAACCCAGTGTAATCTGTGTATTTAGTGTGTAATGGAAGTTGCATGACAGGTTAGGTTTTCACAAAGTCTGTGCACGATGGGTGACGCACATGCTGACCCCACAAAACAAAATGCAAAGAATGGGTCTGGCATTACAGCATCTCACAGTCACTACCACGATGGACACAATATGCTAGCCTGAATTGTCACAGGTGATGAGTCTTGCTCCAAGCGATTTCCATTTATTCAGCCCTCTTAAACATCATCTTTCAGCTGAACATTTTCCCAATGATGAAGCTGTAGAAAGGGAAGTCACCACCTAGTTCCAACAGCAGCCCAAAGAATTTTATGCTGCTGGTTTTCAGGGGCTTGTGAAACGATGGGACAAGTGCCTCAATGTACAGGGAGATTATGTTGAGAAATAAAAGCATTTTTCAAATCAGTACTCTTTATTTGTTTAAGTTCTATATCCATTTGTAACTTACTTATTGACGACTTACCCTCGTATTACATCATTCACTTCATCACACAGAGTAGAAAACTCTTCTGTGTAAGAAAGTGGGTCAAAAGAAAGAGTAAGCTCTTGTTTAATTGGGTCAAGTTTATAGCATATACAAAATTTAATGACCGTTGTAGGTTGTATTTCCTATGTTTGATTATTCCATAATTTTAAAGAAATCAGAATGAGTAAGAAAGAGTGACTTCCTTGCACATAGATTGTAGTTACATGTGACCATTTCATTTGTAATATTATAGACATAGTTTTCCCCACTTTTATCTGTAGTGGAATTCTTTTGCATGTGAATAGTCTTTTGAGATGTACTGGTGTTTCTCATAATGACGTTTCATTGTGTGTACAATATTTGTCTCCAGGTAGAAGGTTTTTTGGAGGTAGTTCATTGGCAGAGAAAAGGGGTGTGTTTCTATGCTTAAAAGTCTCTTTTTTGTAACATGGAAATATGGAACTGTTCAGTATTTATATCTGACCACACAAATATGGTCAGAATTTTTGCAGAATCTTTGTTATGTTACACATTTTTTTTTAATTAATGGCCTTTTTTTTTGTGTGTGTACAGAACAAGCTGGATCATCTGGCAGCACTAGCAGCACGCAGGAAGGCCAAGCTTATGGACAATTCTGCATACCTACAGTTTATGTGGAAAGCAGATGTTGTGGAGTCTTGGATTGCAGACAAGGAAACTCATGTTCGTTCTGAAGAATTTGGACGTGACTTGTCTACTGTACAGACTCTTCTTACAAAGCAAGAGACATTTGATGCAGGTGAGAAACAGTTTAGGGTTAATGTAATCTGTCTTAAATTAATTGTGGCAGGAGGACACATCTGTTTGCATGATGTTTCTTTGAGTTTCTAAAGGCCATTTAGAAGATGGTTGCATTTGTAGCTGTGCTGACAGCAGATGTCACTGAGCTATGGATTGAACTGTGAGCATTCATTTATCATTACATATATTTACTGTCCAGGCAGAGATTTAAGTCTCCATGAGCAGACATTACAGAAGTAAAGTGATTGTTCACTAGCAGATGTGAATCAAATTGTTTTTTCCAACATGTTTCAAATGAAACCAGTCCATACCTTCACACACTCATTTTCTGGCCACACTTCTTAACATTGTGTTCTTAACCATGTTAAATCCTACCATCATGTTTCTGAACCATATTTTTAAATTTTTCATTTCTCATGTTTTCTATAGACACTGCCCGCCTTATTCTTAGTTTGATTCCCCTAATAATATTTGGTGAATAATAATGAAGCTTCTTATTAAGCAGTTTTCTCAGTCCTTTTGTAGACTTAATGGTAACATTATGTTTAACAGGTCTTCACGCTTTTGAACACGAAGGCATCCAGAACATCACATTGCTGAAGGATCAGTTGGTTACAGCTAGCCATGACCAGACACCAGCAATACTTAAGAGACATGCTGATGTTATTGCCAGGTATGATAGTCTCCTCCCCATCCTGTACTGGTACTGACTTAACCCAATGTCTTCATAGTTAACAGTTACCTTCCAGTTGCCGAGAGAGAGAGCTTGTGACAGAAGTTTTAATACAAATAAGAATTTGGCTCTTATAAATATGAATTTTGAATTTCATTTCCTTTGTTACAAACTAAATATGATGTGTGATGCCAGATTAACAATTAAAAAATCTTGGAGAACATGCTGACAGCTATCAGCAGGAACCAGTGATGATTGTTTTATGATCTATTATTGTTATAACATTTCGCTACTTTTTCATTACATTCCAGTTAGATTTGTAAGAATTACATTCTCAATCCTCTACCAGTAAAGTAAAGGTATCCCTGTAACAGGCCGTGGAGGCCCATAGGGTTGTGAGATGTAGAGGTTCCCACATTTTCTAGACAAGCATAGTTGGTTGAGGCACGGTGCTACAAGCCAGAAGGTTGTGGGTTCAAGTTTCGATGAGGTCATTGGATATTTTCAATTGACCTAATCCTTCCAGCCTCACTATGGCCCTGTGGTTGACTCAGCCTCTAACAGAAATGAGTACCAGGAATATTCTTGCAATATTCTTGGCATAAAGGGCGGCCAGCACGTAGGTCTGACAACCTTGCTGCCATCAATGAGCCGATTATCTAGAAAATGTGGGAACCTCAATGTCTCACAGCCCTGTGGGCCTCCATGGCCTGTTACAGGGATACCTTTACTTTTTTTTACTATACTTTATCCTCTACCAGTAGTCTGGATGTGTCTGCCTGGAAAATTATTTCATAAGGATATTTTGTTTAACTTTCTGGTCTGTATCCTGGATTCAACCCAGTGGAGTTCATTGACCACTCATTGGTGAATATAAATGGGCCCTTCCTCCTTATGTCTGTCTGTCTCTCTGGTTTTTATTTGAAGCATAAAGTTCCTCTCTTATTAAAGTTTTGGAAAATGTTGGGAAGAGGGAATCTTCTATTAGGATATTTGTTAACAGTACCACTGTGTGTTTGTGATTTATCCATTTCGTTAATTTTGTAGCCACTGAGTTTATAGTTGGCACTAACTTTGCCGACAAGCAGCAGTTGCTTGGTTGGTATAGTTCGCTTGCGGACTAAAGCCATGGAGTTTGTTGTTTTTTGTTTTGAGTTTATAGTTACTGGCTCATATTTTTAGCTACACTTTGTAGTGACACAACAGTCATCAGATCTTATTCCACATTTCCAGACACATTGCTGCTGTTTAGTGAAAGTATTTGGATGCTTCACATTTTTTGTGATGATTGTTGATTGATTATATAGTATCATTGCTAATGTATATATCTGCATTAGGTGATATTATTGTCATATTGATCATATGGATATTTCTGGGGGTGAAGGAGTAATTGTGTTTCCTGAGGCAGATAATGTTGAGTAATCTTCATTTTATTTTTTTCCTGAGGGAGACAGTTTCCTTTTCTACTTGCTTTACCAGGTCTTTGCTTCTTGAGTGGAAGTTTAGGTCTGTCCACATAATAGCGTGTAAGGGTAGACTGATGTACCAGGTTCTTGACCACTTACTTTATGACATGGATGTGTCTGCCGAGATTTATTTTTGTGTACTTAGTCGTGGTGTTTTACATCTGTCCTGTGTCCCTGGGACTGAGTAAACTGTGTTCAAATTTGGTAGTCTTTGCATATATAGTGTTATAAAAATTCTTCTATCTCAGTTATGTGCATAAATGATATATACAGTTACAAGAATGATTTGTTACTGTTCTGATTTATGAGTGTATACACAGCAAGTTCGTTCCCCACAGTAATAATCTTCAATTATATTGAGGAGGTGCTTGATTCAAATTGTGGTTGGAATACGATCCTTCCT
Source organism: Cryptotermes secundus (assembly GCF_002891405.2). Lineage (NCBI taxonomy): Eukaryota > Metazoa > Arthropoda > Insecta > Blattodea > Kalotermitidae > Cryptotermes > Cryptotermes secundus. Next base: position 526,709 of record NW_019728499.1, on the reverse strand, counting down.
GACTGAGGTTTCTTTGAATTTTCTTCAGTCCCTTCAAGCTGGGTAATATCTTAAAATAGGCCACAACCATTATCTTCCTTATTCCTTCCAATTCATTGTTCAGTAATCATCCCACCACTTGATGCTGTGTAGTGTGAGGTACTGACAGTGTCTAATAAACTATAGATATGTAAATACATACATACATATATAAATGAAGAAATGAGCTGTTTTGATATACATTCCTTTGATTCCATTCAACTTTCAAATGCCTCTGCAAGATAGAGCACTAAACGAAGAGTGGCAAAACTTCATCCGCCAAAGAATGGGAATATATTTAAGCATTTGTATATTTTTGAAGTAACGATTCAAACAGTAGACTTTCCTCCTTCAGTTGATACCAACTTGTGAAAAATTTTAGAAAATTACTTATGCAGAACACACACTTGTGATGGCAACATAATGTATGGATTTTCAGGTTTGAGCAAGTTTGACAGACTTCGAAGGGTGATGCCATTTTTTAAAAGCTAAATTTTTGTTACGCAGACTTGTTTGTAGTCTGGAGTCTGTTACACTGAATCAATTCATAATGTTGTATTTTAGCATCCTGTTGCACTGAATTTCATCGATGATATGTCTGCAGTGTCCGTCTTATAGTGCACTCAATTTCACTTATTATTTCACAACATGTTTCGGCACTATAGAGGAGACATATCGTGGACTGAATTAATCCATTGGAAATTTATGGATTATGTTTCCCTTTCCTGCCCCCATGCCCTTGCAGTTATCAGTGCTTAATCACCATTACAGGTTTCATATTCTCAAAGTTAATAACAGAAATCACAGTTCTTTTTTCATATCGTGTATAGCTGTTTTTGGAAAACGAGGAACAATACAGTCCTGAACAAATACCATATAATTTTATAAGAAACGCTGTCAGAATTGTTCAGGTAATGCACGTGACAAATTGAGCTGTCAGCAAGATGTGAGACATGTCATCAGTTTAATTTCTTTTAATTCTCTATGACATTTTCCTAAAAATGTAAGTAAATTTTGTCAGTAACATTGTGAGTTATTTATATTATTTGTTGAGAAAGTTCATAGAGTTTTGTAGTTCTGTACTTCTTAGGAGCTTTGTGGAAATTAACACAATATATTTCTCACTCTTTAGATGGCAGAAATTGCTGGCTGATTCAGATGCCCGTAAGCATCGTCTGCTGCGGATGCAGGATCAGTTCCGCCAGATTGAGGAACTATATCTGACATTTGCTAAGAAGGCCTCAGCATTCAACTCTTGGTTTGAGAATGCAGAGGAGGATCTGACAGATCCAGTCAGGTGTAACTCTATTGAGGAGATACGAGCTCTCCGGGAAGCTCACGCCCAGTTCCAGGCATCACTGTCATCTGCTCAGGCTGACTTTGAAGCCCTGGCAGCTCTTGACCAGCAAATCAAGAGTTTCAATGTAGGCCCAAATCCTTACACATGGTTCACCATGGAGGCTTTGGAAGATACTTGGAGGAACTTGCAGAAGATTATAAAGGTAATTTTTGTACCTCTTTTTTTTTAAATACAGATTTGCAATATGGAACTTTGTAGGGTCAATAACTGGATTTTGTATAAAAATATGGGTCTCTGGTTATTGTGAATCTGTACTTTCAAGTGCCATGTCTATTCCAACAATGTACAGACCTTCCCCCCC
>NW_019728499.1:506518-524991 GCF_002891405.2 Cryptotermes secundus | reverse complement strand
ATATATATATATATATGTGTGTGTGTGTGTGTGTGTGTGTGTGTGTGTGTGTGTGAAACAAATTTGGAGTTTTGTTTTATTTAGTAGTATATAAACAAAAAATCTTCTGGATGTCACTTGTGTTTGTGTCCACAAACTGTGAGATGAACTGAATAGAACTGTTGTCCTTTGAGATATGTTTGAAGGTTGTCTTATGTAAGAGAAATTCTGAACATGCTTTAATTCCATATTAGGAACGTGATATTGAATTAGCAAAGGAAGCCCAACGCCAGGATGAGAACGACAAGCTGAGGAAGGAATTTGCAAAGCATGCGAATGCTTTCCACCAGTGGTTAACAGAAACCAGGCAAGTAAACCATAACCATCTCAGATACATATGTAATGAGACATTTCGTTCAACATTGACATATATATATATATACTCATTGTATATTGTATATATACATTGTATATCAAGTTATTATATGCAGTTTAAATTCTTGGATTCTGTTGTACCTAATATATTATCCATTTCTGTTCCAAACAAATGATGTCTGCTTTCATGTGACCATCATCAACAGGTACCGACTTCTGGGCTGGGACGGGTGAATATCTTTATTCCATTTCAGTATAAACTAAACGGTTTTCAGTATTTAATTCTACTACCCAGACTTTTTAACAGTTTTTAACTGCTCTTGGAAATTTCTAATTTTAACACTTTTCTAATAGCCTTTATCACAGTTTAGGTAGGTGTGATGGTACACAAAAATTACTTCAGTTAAATTTTTCCACAGAGATATTTCACCATACAGAATTTCAGGGCCTTGCCCTATTAGTTATTTTTTTTTAAAGAGGGTGGGTTTCCCCATGCACCGCAACCAGTTTGATCTATTGTGCTTCCCTCTATGATATTCTACCAGTCTCTTTACCCTACCGATAAATGGTGCGTACCATCAGTCCCGCCAAGCAAGCGAGTTCGCCCACTTGTTTAGCAGTGTCTATAATGCTTCCCCCATCTATCAGAGGCCTTAGAGGCTATTGTTGGGCGGGAAACGTTCTGGAATTTTGGCTCAGTGATCCCCTTTGGTGATATGAGGTTCTTTTACGTGCCGTAAAGTTACGACACAGGACACACAGCTTAAAGTCCCTCCCAGAGGACTTGTTCCCTGAATTTTTCCGCCCTTAAAAATTCAACGACCTCCGCTGGGTATTTGAACCCGCGTACCATGAGTCATGAGGTGGGAACGTTCCCTCTAGACTATGGAGGCCGCTGGCCTTGCCCTAAGTGGATGTAATCTTGCTCCCACCTGAGAAGTTCACATGGCTACCATATCAGTATTGTCATGAATGAGATTTACAAAGCCCCAGTTGTGTGTTGTTCTGCAATAACATAATATTCATAACAAATTTTTTCTGATTGAATGTTATTAATAGGGCCAGTAACACATGGGGATGATGATAAGTGTAATAAGATCTGTGTTCCTTATAAAGTGGGAAAAAAGTTCCATAACATTCCAGTAAATTCTATAACTTTTATTTGGACACCCTCCCATTTGATGAAAGATTAAATCAGGCTTAAAAGGGATCTAGCCTTTTATTTGCTGGTGCAGTAATTTTGATATTATTTGTAGATCTCTATGCTGTGATGTAATGGCACAATACTATTTCACATTTTGTGTGGGTATGTAATCAAATGCTGTTTGAGCTGTAACACAGTAACAGTATTATAAAACTGACATTCAGAAATATTGAAATGATTAATACTGATTAATATTTATAAGAAGTGTGTAAAGACTGATATTTTTAAATTATATAGTGGCATGCTGCTGTTAATTCATATTGTGTATATTTTATATATGTTTCACTTTACAGTAAATAGTGTAAATTTAACACTTTGTATAGAACTTTTAACAGCATTAACTACTATAATACGAAGGGGGACCCAAAAATAACCAGAACCGACCTGTTGCGCGCGCATGCTTTGTAGTTATGAGTTGTGCTGCTAGGTGGTGTTAGCTGGGGGTCTCCCGCGACTGTTAGTGAGCTGGCGTCAGTCTGAGTTAAGTGGTTTAGCTGTGGTGCTCTGTTGTGTGCGTTCCTGTTTCAACCCTTTGGCGATTAGTGAGATGGCCAACCAGAAGGAACAAAGAGTGTGCGTGAAATTTTGCTTTCTGTTAGGGAAAACTGCAGCCGAGACTGTTGGGATGCTTCGGCAAGCCTTTAATGATGATGCTTTGGGGAAATCACAGGTCTACGAGTGGTTTTCCCGTTTCAAATCTGGAAACATGTCAACAGAAGACATGCCACGCCCTGGGCGTCCTTCGACAGGAAGAAATGACGAAAACATTGCTAAAATCAAACGTGCAATTGATGAAGATCGTCGAAAGACCATTGACCAACTTTCTGAGGAAAGGAACATCTCATGGAGCACGGTCCAGCGAATTTTAACCGAAGGTTTGCACATGAGATGGGTGTCTGCAAAATTTGTTCCTCGCTTGCTCGGAGATGACCAAAGAGAAAACCGCGTGAATGTTTGCCGCGACTTGAAGAGTGAAGTGCAGAACGATCCAGAATTTCTTAAAAGAATTGTGACTGGCGATGAGTCTTGGTGCTACGGGTACGATCCAGAATCAAAGCAATCATCAAGCCAGTGGAAAACTCCAAGCAAGCGAGGAACAAATTTTGCAGACACCCATCTCATGTTCAAACCTTCGGTTAAAATTCGCTGGACCGTGCTCCATGAGATGTTCGTTTCCTCAGAAAGTTGGTCAATGGTCTTTCGACGATCTTCATCAATTTCACGCACACTCTTTGTTCCTTCTGGTCGGCCATCTCACTAATCGCCAAAGGGTTGAAACAGGAACGCACACAACAGAGCACCACAGACAAACCACTTAACTCAGAATGACGCCAGCTCACTAACAGTCGCGGGAGACCCCCAGCTAACACCACCTAGCAGCACAACTCATAACTACAAAGCATGCGCGCACAACAGGTCGTTTCCGGTTATTTTTGGGTACCCCCTCGTATATATAACATGAAATCCATGCAGTGTGTTCTACTAAATTTGTGTGGCTTGAAATGAGTTTAAATTTTGAGAAACCAGAAGTAGCCTTAAGCTGGACTGAGTTGCTTCTGTAGGGCATAGGGTTTGCCTTCACTTATTTTATGTAATACCAGCCTTTTAAAAGCTCTGTAAATAATGTAGCATGTAGTTTGAAAGCTTAAGTATTTGAAGTTATGTTACATTTGACCTACCATGCAATGGGGTATTAAGAAGTTGACAAGCACATGCAGTGGTCATAATTAAGACCTTCAGTTATTAATATCGTGTTTGTGATTAATTTGTAAAGGCTAAATACATTAAAAGAACAGAGCATTCCCCCTCTCCCCCACCCTCACAATATCAACTTGGACTTTACTGTTTACAGAACATCTATGATGGAAGGATCCGGTTCTTTGGAACAACAGTTGGAAGCTACCAAGGTTTGTTGCCAGTTCGTTCATTGACCTGCTAACTTTCTCATATTGCATTTCTTCCTCAACTAGCTATACCAATGCAAATATGCTGTCAGAAAATATTGGATTGAAATATCACAGTATTTTGGTCTTATGAACAGTGCTGGGTGTCATATTAGACTCCACCTTTTGTATACTACTGGTAAAAATAGACACTTGTGTTTTCTCAAGATCTGTTTATGGATGATAAACATAAAACTTAGAACACTGACTTTCTTTTCTGTGGTCAGATTTTGAAAATTTGTGATTTCTTTCCTAAAAAAGCTACTCCCCCCCCCGACTTACCTTTGAGTGGAGGTGATGATGGAGGGAAAGCAGTGGGTGAAAATCAACACTTAGCTCTGGTCTTTTCTTCTCGGCATATATTTTAAGTGCCCTGTGACTGTTGTTACATGTTCAGTATTATCTGCTGCTTTACAGTAGTCCAGGCAAACTAAACCATTTTAGGATTTGAGGTTTTCACAACAGTGACTGAGATGTAGTACCATGTAGATCTTGTGTGAACCAACGTTTTGGAGGAATGTATCACCTCCTGTAGGATAAAAAATCTGCAAGTGAGGAACCAGTGTGAGCAGGGGGCTAGAGACTGAGCTGCCAGTCGCAAACACCCAGCTATATGAGAATGGAGAGAGGGAGAGTGGGCCACGTGGGGTGGAGTCTGTAGAGATGAGGTAGGAAGCCCAGGCAAGCAAGTAGCAGAGAGTAGGCCAGACCAGGTAGAAGAAAGTTATCGGGGGTGGGGAAAAAGTCAGGGCTTCCGAGTGAGCAGTGACCCAGTAGCCTTGGGGCTAGAACTGTCGAGCATGCACTGACCTGTGCAGCCTTCTAGATCTGGCGTCGTATTCAGGAGGTTTCTTGAGGGAGCAGATGAGAGGCTTACATAACTTGCTGAACAAAAACCAACCTGTCTGTTCATATTGTTAAGCTGGAGCTCAATCTCAATGGCCTTCCTAACGATGTGATCCGTGTATCGGGTTTTAGTGGTGAGGATGGAGGTACTGTGAAATTGAATGCGGTGTCCCAAGTCAGTGCTGTATTCAGCCCCAGCTGACTTGTGTGAATGTTCTAGACAGATGTGCTGCTGATGCTCCTTCAACATGGTGTCCAGGAAACGGCCTGTCTGCCCAGTGGAGACCTTGCTGCACTCATGGGATTCTGTATACACCTAGTGTTCTTAGTCCTGAGTTATCTTTGACTGGCCAGAGGAAACTAGATACTTCCTTGGGTGGCAGGCCTGCTGACTTGATGTTGTGTTTGGGACAGCACTCTGCTAATTCTCTTGAATATAGGCCCGACAAAGGGCACGGAGGCGACAGTCTGGATTATTGTCAGGCTGACTGATATTTGGATGATGGTTGAGGACTTTGTGGATCTGCTGGTATTTGTAACTGTTCCGGAAAACATCCCTAAGGAACACCAACTGCTCATGCAGGCATGCAGGCTGAGGGATGATTTCAGGCATAACGCTTACAACGACCACCGGATCCACAGAGACCTCAACCATTGTCCAAATATCAGTCAGCCATTTGATAATTCAGACTATTGCCTTCCTGCCCTATGTGTCTCAGGAACGCCAACTCCACATGCATGCATGCTCAGTCTGCTAGCCCCCTGCTCACACTGATTCCTTGTTTGCAGATTTTTCTGTCCATAAGATTGAGGTGATACATTCCTCTGAAATATCAGTTCACACAAGATCTACACAGCGCCACATCCCAGAAGACTGCATTTTTATTAAACAACACATTTTTTCAAAATTTTTCCCTCTTGACTTGTGTTTCAAAAGATCAGTTCTTGTGAACATATTTTTGTTGTACATATGACTGATGCTGAAAGTTCAGTAAGTTTCTGGAACAGGAAGGTAGTAGTGTATATATGATCATTTTTTGTATAATTATTTATTTATTAATTTTTTTGTAGATGTTACAGCTTTTCATTATTTATGTGCAAATATTTTGCCATTTTTATGTAGTTTATTTTTAAATCCATTCCAGAAATATAGCAAGAAATTTAAATCCCTCCTACCTGTAAGGAAGAATTTACTTTTAAAGCAAGGAGAGGTTTGCAGTAGTGCCATATTTTCATGCTCGTAGGTTTCACTTTTTGTTGTAAAGCTTCAGTCAAAAGAAAATAGTTGGTGCCCTGTATGTAGGTTAGTCTATTTTCATTCATTAAACTAAGAAGAAAGCACGTACTTCCTTTTTCAGGGTTTTTTTAGCCCATCAGTTCATACAACCATGCACTGATCTTAAACAAAATTATAGCAATTGAGAGGTAAGCTGTAAAATGTTTTTATGAAATACAAACATATACAGTAAGACCTCACTAATTCAGACTGATTGGGAGCTAACCTTAGTCCACATTATTGAAAGTCTGAATTGTATAAGTGCTATTGAAAATATGTTGAGGGAAGTCATAAAATGGACTTCATGTGCCCTTCTAGGCAATACAACTTTATTTTGAAACTTAGATGGCATATCATAAAATAAATTTACTTGTCATAAAATGTAAAAATGTAAGTTGTGACATCAGTCATTTAAACATTTTAGGTAGCAGTGATGTGATCACCAAGGTCACGTTGCTCAAAAAACTGTTGTATGACTTACTGCAAATTCGGAATTAGTGAAGTCTGAATTAATGAGGTTTCACTGTATTTAATAATATCATGGCAGAGCATCAAAACCTGTATCTCCCATGCATCACACATCTATTCTGGTGCATGTGCTGTCTCAGCAGGCCCCAGCACACCTGGAATCACACTGTTCACACTCTGAATCACATTACTGTTGAGTATAAATTCAGACATCAGGTCTGCAATAGCAGGAGACTTAATCTGGCTGATAAAGATTAAAAAAGACTGTTTGCAAGGTGGTGATTATGATATTTTGTTTATACATAACAAATTTTTAAGGAAGGTGTGAGGCATTTACATAGATGTGTTGCAAACTACACTAATTATAGAAAAATTTCAAATGAATAAATAGCATATGTATACAAGGATTGGAACTTTAATAGTGGCAACACTGCTGTAGAGATGCCTGGCAACGGAACCAAATAATGTCGCTTATACCAGACGTTAGTTACATACCTACCTTACATCAGAGCAAATGGACTCTCCCTTCCCACATCACGCACATGCGCAGTGACGAGAAGAACAAAGCCTTGTCCTAGCTGGTGGTCTAATGTAGTGTTGTCACGATGTTTTCGAAACAGGAACAACGGAGTTGGATAAAGATTGAATGTGCCAGAGGCCATACAGCACAACAGTGTCATCAAGGTCTTCAAGAGGCTTGCGGGGAATCTGCATTGCCTTACAGAACAGTGGCAAGGTGGGTAAAAGCCTTCAACGAGGGATGCCAAAATGTGGCAGACATGCATTGGCCAGGTCGTCCTAGTGTCAGTGAAGAAGATGTGTATGCTCTTTCCATGTTACTGTAGGGTGATCAACACCATACGATTCGTGAGCTGGCCCAAGAGACGGGATTAGCACATATGACTGTGCTTCACATTCTGAAGGAACACCTGGACATGAGAAAAATTGCATCACAGTGGGTTCCACATGATTTGATGGAAATGCAGAAATTGCTACGATACGACGCTGCTCGTAACCACTTGGAGCGCTATGAGCGCGAAGGAGAGGCTTTTTTACGCCGTATCATTACGCTGGATGTGACATGGACCAAATCGTATGAAACGCCAATCGAACGAATGACATCATTACGGGTCACCACGAAAATCAAAAGTTTGTCAGAACCCCAGCAATGTGAAAGTTATGGTGATTCTCGTGTACGACTGTGATGGTTTTATCCTAACGCATACCATTCCCTGACAGCAGACTGTCAGTGCACAGTATTACTGTTCATTTTTGGAACAGAACCTGCGACCAGCTTTGAGAAAGAAGTGGCGACAGTTTCTGCAGAAAGTTCCAACCCTCGTAATTATAGAACAGACACATAGGCACATAGAAACATAGGCCTGATTACAAAAGATTGTCATCTCTTCAATACCGTACTCAGTTGAATGTTATCAGATACGGAAACAACATTATTTCATCTTGAATGGTACATTATATTAATTCAGTAAGATATATTGTGACATGGATGGCGCAACAGGAAGTAGGTGTCATGTGAACTCTGCGTTTCCACGAGTGACATCACGTACCCCCACTCCTCCCATCATTACACAATGCTCGGTAAACACCCCTCCCTGCTAGGCTGTGATGTCACGCAACAGGCAAGTCCATGCAGTGACTATTGCTAGGCAATGCATAGGTAGAAACACCTGACAACAATACCTGATATCTGTTGCCGAGCAGCAGTGTTCTCTGTGCCGAGCCTAAATAAGGAGCAGTGAACACTATTCAGTAGTAGTGAATATTGAGTAACTAGAGAGTTACTAGTGTCCAGTATCCAGTATGAATTGAAGTCCAGCAGCTACGAGTTGGGTTGTATCGAGTGCATGGCAGGGACTCCAGCAGGAGAAGTAATTGTGATAATGCAGATGGCAGTAATTGTGTAAGTGTAAGAGCGAGTGTTCAATAAATTCGTCACATACCCAACACGTGACAATATTATATGTACAATAACAGTGCTGATAAGAAAATGGAAATTTTTGTGGGGAACCTAGAAGTACAGACTTTTCTTTCATAAAACATGCTTGTAACATAAACATTTATGTCAAAAGTTTCATAATGACATCTGTATCAACTTATTTGTTACCTGACATTCTGATTTTCAGCGTAAGGCAACTGAAGTGCGCGCTCGGCGCTCAGACCTGAAGAAGATAGAGGATCTGGGTGCTATTTTGGAAGAGCATCTGATTCTTGATAATCGGTATACAGAACACAGCACAGTGGGTCTAGCCCAACAGTGGGACCAACTTGATCAGCTTGGAATGCGTATGCAGCATAATCTGGAACAACAGATACAGGCACGCAACCAGTCAGGAGTGAGTGAGGATGCACTTAAAGAGTTCTCCATGATGTTCAAACACTTTGATAAGGACAAGAGTGGACGTTTGAACCAACAAGAATTTAAGTCTTGCTTGCGAGCACTTGGCTATGACTTACCGATGGTAGAAGAGGGGCAACCTGATCCAGAGTTTGAAGCTATTTTAGGTGAGATTATAAAATATTCTCTTCTCTGCACAGTTCTTGTTAGGGTGTGTTGTATAGCTCCTTGTCAGTTATGGGTCCACAGAAAGACGAATCCTGGCAACAAGTTGTTTGGTCTAGAACGCTGAAGAGTTGAACGATAACATCCTGAGTTACATTGTTTCAGACATAGTAGACCCCAACCGCGATGGTTACGTGTCATTACAAGAATATATGGCATTTATGATCAGCAAAGAAACCGAGAATGTGCAGAGCTCAGAAGAAATTGAGAATGCCTTCCGTGCCATTACAGCAGGTGATAGGCCATATGTCACAAAAGAGGAGTTGTATGCGGTGAGTAAGCTTCTGAGGGCACTTACATATTTTCTGGAATAAAAAGAGAAGATTGCCCTTATTACAGACATTATTATCAATGACATTTCCACTTGTGATTGTTATTTTGAAGGGTTTTTATTTTCTTCTGTCCCTCCAAAATCTTTCCTTTTGCATGTGTCTCCAAACAGTTGGCTTCTCTTTACATATCCCTTTATCTGTGTGTTCTGAGTTATCCTTTGTATGCTAGTAGGTTATCTTAATTTCATTTGCTTGTCTGAATTACTGGAGTTTTGGACTCTGTCCATCGTCTGTATTCTAAAATCTAGAGAACACTATGTTTTGGAAACTGGCTGTTTCCATCTTCAGGTGAGGGGGAGACACCTCCTCTGTTGGGTCTCTTACAAAGAGCTAACCTTAGTCGCTGGACTACTTGCTGTAGGTATGTGGGAGATTTAGGCATAGATGAAGCCAATATTTTAAGATAATGGAATAGAGTGTGGGTGTATAGACTGAATGTATTTGGTCCATTGGTGGGCTGTTGTGAACATGACATTGAACCTTAAAGTTCTGTAAAAATTATGGGGAGGGGAATTTTGTTGACCAGCTGGGTAACTGTTAGCTTCTTAAGAATGGCTGTGCTTCATGAAATGAATGAGTGGATTGGTAGGTATTTTGTCATTGTGTATTCACCACTCTAGTTTTTACTTTCATAATATTTCTTGTAAAAATGTTTTGTATTTCCTATTCAGTGAGAATTTATTCAGAATTGTTTGTAGAAGATGAAGTGTTTTAAAAGAACCTGTTAAAGTGGCATGGCAAAGTAGCGTACAAATGCAGTGGAATCCCAGTTTAACGAACCTTTGGGAGAATGGCGTTTCTTTCACAGAATGGAGATTTTTGCTAATTTATAACATTTATTTTAATTCCTGCATATTTCAGTAGAAGAAAGGAAGAGAGATTTCAGATCCAAATGGTAGCACACAGATAAAATGTTTTGTGTTTCACTTTCAGAACCTCACAAAGGAAATGGCAGACTACTGTGTAGCACGTATGAAGCCATATGTAGACTCCAAGACAGAGAGGCCAATTCCAGGCGCACTGGATTATATAGAGTTCACTCGCACACTGTTCCAGAACTGAACACATGCTTTGTAACAGTTATCAAGTAATTCTTGTAACCTCTCATCTGGTTCAAAGGTCATACATAATTTATAGGATAGAAGCATTTTAACATGGAAGCAGGCTTTTTATAAAATTATAATGTTAGATTTTCGTTATTGTCTTATGTTTACAAAATATTTCAAAGCATGCTGTTGAATGGTATAATTTGTGGAAAAGGAGTGGAACAGTTAATTTATAAACTTCCACAAAACAAATCATTGAGCAGCTCAGGCTTGCAGTCATTTCGAGAATGAATTGAACTGTTAAGTATTCATATCCTTGCTGATAACATTTTTATTAGTTGCAGTTGTAACTGTAGGCACGTGTCCTCATTGTTTTTGTGGGTGTAAATTATGTTCATATTTGATTAAGGTGCTTACAGTATAATTTTTGTGTCATGCTTATTTCTGATCATCTGTGGACTGTGTGTGTATACATATATATCCTGCAAACTGTTCAATTTGGAGAGAACTTTTGCAGATAAGTATGACAGATTTTGGAGACTGAATTTAATACACACTGCTTGTACACATCTTGCTCCATTGTTAAAATTACAGGCTATTTGCTTCATTTTAAATTTACATACTAATGCATGTCTAAAATAAAAACTCTGAAAGGCAAACTCTCTGAAAAATCAGGTAGTAGGAAGTGAGAAATATATATATATACATTAATATAAGCTTTGTTATTGTAGACAATTATTGAAAGCTATTTTTTAAAATATAAAGTGCAGTATGTATTAAGGTACTATGTAAAGTTAAGGAGAAGAAATACAAGTATTGCTACAGGGTGTAATGTAACTTGGTATGATTTTGTGGTATGTGCTGCAGACATGCTGAATTACTATACAGCCTGTGTATTAAAACAGTGAGCTGCCAGTTTTTTTGTTTTTTTAATATATTTATGTTGTGTATTAGGCTTGAAATGCTACGCTTGTAATTTAGTGATCTTAAATAGTGCAAAGTTGATCCATTTAACAAAATCATATATTAATGAACATTTTTGAATAGCCACAAAATTATTGACCGTAAACTCCAGGTGTATGGTAAAGGTTCACATGAAGTTTTAGGTTCTGTCAAAATGTTGCATGCTTGTTAACTACAGATTGTTTGATGCTTAGCATATTTATAAGGGCAGCTTTGAAATAAAGCAATATTTTCTGATTTGGAATAAAATGTTTCTACATAAATAGTTCCCATACCTTGTGTTTCTTAATATTTAAAATAATTTAGCAGTGAGATGCTGTAATCTTTAAATGTTTGATGGCATTGAAAATTGAAAGAATAAGCATCAGTTACATTAGAAAGTAATATTTATTTCACCTGTTGTTTGCAATTTAATACAATTTAAGAGAGGAAAACTATATATGATACATTTAGAAAGAATTTAGTATCGCTTTTGTCATCTTGTTAACCTAATTCAAGTGCTCATATACACTCAGCTCTCAATTATCCGGCATAATGGTGGGGATGGAAATCACGATTAATCGAAAACCCGGTCAAGACAAATTTTATTAAAAGTAGTACTGTAATACTGTACCTTCATAATACTATAGGCCTACCTGTATTTAAATTTATTCAACCTCATTTTTATGTCATCTCAGAGCCTATTTAATACTTTTTTACATTACACTGAAGTATGAATTAGTTATTTCAATCACAGTCTTCAACAACATCCAACACTTTTTATGAATATTCACACTTAACACTTAAAAAAATTTAATATTGTCGTCTACTTTTTCGCAGCATTTTCCTTTTTCTGTTGAATAGTTAACACAACATGCTTCCTTTTACACCCTGACATTTTGCTAACGCACTTGAAGATCGATACAAAGAAACTAACTTGGGCGGTGTATCTGTCCTTGAAACTTTCCACAAATCCTTGTATTTTTTCACCCCTACCCTAGAACATTGTGTTAGCATAACGGGACCAAAAAATGCAGAGCTCAGTTCACACTAGTGCGAAGATAGTGTTACAACTCACAATGTGAAACAGAAGTGAATGAATATTAAACAACATATAAGCCTCAAGAAAGCCCCGGTTAAGCCGCAAACCAGTTTATCCGCCCCCGGATAATTGAGAGTTGAGTGTTTTGGTGGTGGAGGAATTTTGAAGAAAGAATTAAGTTAAAATACGAGTGAATGATGAAATCCTGGGAGTAAAGCGCAGCTGATGCGTAAGGCTGACAGCCTTACCGCCATCTTTGAGCTGATTGTCCAGATAATGTGGAACCCTCAACGTTTCACAACCGTATAGGCCTTCATGGCCTGTTAAAGGGATAGCTTTACTTTTCGTTTACTTTACCTTCATGTAGTATTTACTTTTCATGTGTAGTCAGCCCCATGGCCAGTGCAAGGTACCTATTAAATGACATTTCAGTGTAGAGTGTTGCCAAACCAGACATGTAATTGGAGAACATTGGTCTTGAAATTCTTTGAAGAAAGGAAATTTTAACCTTAAATTTCACTTCTCGGATTCGAAACTAACACGTCTGTTTTTTCACTGTGTGATCACAGTTTTCTTTGGTACACACTTCAGAAACATCCAGTCCTAACACCATTGTTCCAGTTCAGATATTCTTCAGTGCATCATTTGTGCATATGTTGATGCACTTTTTAATTTTCATATAGAATTTCTTAGGTACAGTTCTTCATAAAAATGTAACTTTATTTCCTGTTTCTTCATAGTAACCCACATAATTCTTTTCTGGTAAAAATTGAACATGGTAATCGTTCTTTGCCTTACCTCCATCATGGCACATTGGCTCCAATTTATCTGCAAGTAGTTATTAAGAGTCCTTTACATTTGTCCAGCAGTCTGTATTATGATGTTTTGATGTCTTCAATCACACTGATATGATAGTGATTAAGTACACTCAAATGTGAAGGCTAAAGGAATTATTTAAAGAAACTGATGTTACCTAAAAACCTGTGATTTTTCCTATAGTTTCATATGGGGGTCTGGCATTAAGGGAAGAATGTAGATTGAGGGTGTTTGAGAACAGGGCACTGAGAAGAATATTTGGGCTGAAGAGGAATGAAGTGACAATAGGCAGGAAAAAACTACATAATGAGTAGCTTCGTAACTTGTACTCTTTGCCAAGTATATGTAGAATGAAGTCGAGCAGACTGAGATGGGTAGGGTATATAGCATGAATGGGGAGAAGAGGAAGGGTATTGGTGGGAAAGCCAGAAGGAAAGAGACCGGTAGGAAGACCAACATGTAGGTGGGTGGATAATATTAAAATGGATCTTAGGATGGAGTGATCTGACTCAGGATAGGGACCGGTGGCAGACTCTTATGAAGGGGGTAGTGAACATCCTGTCGTCTGGGGTGCAACGCCATGTGTTCTGCTGAAAGCGTTTTGTGGAACGTGCTGCCTACATCTTAAGGGTTGAAGAAAAGCCAAGCAAGAAACCAGCATGAAGGGGGTAGCATGCAGAACTGAGGGAGGAGTTGGTTGCCTTTGAAGTACACAGTGCCACATATGAGAAGACAGGGCGTTTCATAACCGTTGCTTTGAGAACCTGAAATCGCACACGGTAATGAACCTTCGGGTTCCATAAAATGTTCGGAAATTTTTGAGTAGTAAATTTCACTGATTGCTTCTCCATGGAGTTGGATTTTATATAATTTCAACGTTTTCATCTTTCAGGTACAAGTGAAGACTGATTACACCAGTTCACATACAGTTTTGCACAAAAGGAGTAATTTTAAGTCCAATATAATAGTGTTTGTAATTATTTATTGGGAACTTAGAATAAAATAGAGGTGGGTGGGGCGAGAAGGAATTGGGGAATTGCTGTATTTTCGACTGAGTTGCCGCTGTCGGTCATAGTATTAATGCGCTACCAGTAGATGGCAGGACACGAGGCCCGTTTATCTGGAGCATCTAGAGATGATTATTTGCATTCTGCTTTAATGATTTCTGTCACCTGGAGTGGAACGCCGTATAATATGGTAGTTGGTGTCTCTATCTGCTTGAGTACTGTTTAGTCTTTGATCGAAATGTTTGACCGTGGTTAACTTTATACATGTTGTACCCCTGCAGCAGAAGTGTAAAGGCGGTAAAGGTTGTGGTATAACCGGCCGTGGAAATTTTAGAGGTTGAACGAAAAGGAAAATGCAGTTTGGGTGCAGTCCTTCGCAATGCAAAGAAATACATTCTCACTTTGTACTATTTTTAAATCAGGCAGTAAAGTGGGGAAACTAGAACTGGATTCGCGTAATGAGTGAACTGCTATCGAAGTAAAGACGTAAGTTATATTTGCGTTGGAAGAGGTCAGTGAAACGGGTTAGTGGGCCTGGAGGTGGAAGCGGCGAAGATGAAGGAAGCCCTCAAATCTTCGAAAATTACATGGCAGATGTATTTAATAAATATTCATTTATAGAGGGTTGTTCAGTGATTTGATATAATCAAACAGGCATGCAGTCTTAAATCCCCCCCCCCATCGAAAAAATTTACTGGAATGTATTTGTCACATTTGCTGACTGATGGGTTTAGAATTATTTCTAAGGGGCGTGTTTTATTTTGATTTTTTTAAATGACAGCGTGAATAAACCACATGTAAATTTTAACTTGTTTTTGAGTTTTGGTTTGACCAAAAGTATATGTATGTATGGACAGGGCCAGCAGGGCTCTGTGACACCGGTAATTAAAGCATGAATAGGCCTCATCCCATAAGGCTGATTTAGGATTTAATCCTTAGATCAAAAAAGACCAGCAGAACGGAAAAAGCCGATATAGAGAACAAGACTATAGTACAAAGGTGAATTTCTTTAGGGTTATTCAGACCTTTTATTGACTCAGAATTTATGCCATTTAATTCTGCAGTTTTGATACTGTTAGCTTTGCATTTATTAGTGCCATAAGCAATAGATGATATGTTTTGGGTTAGTGTTGGATGGGATGGTGGACATGGGGTATATTTGTGTGTGGGGTTGGTTTAAAATGTAGCACAGCTGTTCTGCATATTCAGAGGTTGTTACAATTTTTACCATCATCAGGTTAATTTATATTTAACTTCTTTATTAAGACCATCACAACTATATCAAGGTCAGTGCCTGGTTTTGGCAGAGCCTTGATATAGTCACAGCTTGACGGTCTTAATAAAGAAGTTATATATTATAACACAACAGGATGCATGAAATGAAAATTAATTTATATTGTCACAGAAATGCTGGCATCTTAATACATCTTAATACATGGAAGGAATTCTACAGTCATTCTACAGTTTATTAGATTAAATGGAGCACAGCACTGCTCAAGAGTTGGTTTCATTTGTATGTTACAATCTTCTGTGTGTGTATGGCGTGGTCATTGCCCCTTCCTGGAAGTACTAATGGTGCACTATTTCTACCACCAGCAGCCACATTACTTCTATAAGGAAGAGGTGCAGAATCCTTATTTATGTGGATCACCATGTGATACTTCAACCAGTTGCAGTGTCTAATGAAGGGGTGCACACCACCAGCATTCTGTGTTATGTCACATGATTGATTGATTGATTAATTGATTGGTATAAGTAGGTGAATAGGTAAGTGAGAATCGAGGAAACAATGGCTGTAGTACAGTCATTTATCAATTTATACAGTAGTTTCATTCTTGAAAATGGGTATGGAAATCAGATATGATTTTCCTCTTAGAAATAAAGGAAATGGTAGGTGTTGGGGGAAACTTTGCCCCAGTACTCATTCAAACATTCTGTCTTTCAGTACATTTTATTGTAAACTGTGCTTGTAATGTTTTGCTTATCTATTGCTGGTACAAATGAAGAATGAAAATTGAGTCTTATAGTTGGTGAATGTTACTTTTAACCAAGACTGGGAACTGAAGTTGAAGTATAACTTTGTGCTTGGTTAACTTATTGAGCAAATGTGTATTTATGTACATATTAATCCTCATTACAAATATGTTAATAAGTTTGTACATTATTTTTATTCCTTTCACAGTCCAGTATGAACCACCTGATCATGAATTGCACAGATGGGAAGCCATATAGGTTTTAAATGGCATGACTTATGAGGAAAACTGGAAACACAGACTCTCCAGACGTGAGGATTTTATTCACAAAATCAGCCACTTCAGAGTTGATTCTGATTGGTCTGGAACCCATGGAACTGTCAAACTGTAGTAGTAGTAGTGATTATGTAATGAAGGCGGAGAACCGTGTCCTGTCATAAAGTTGTATCATCAGAACTGCAAGGTTTGGATTGTATACCTGGTGCTGATGACTCATTACTTGATAATGCAGAACCTACTAACAATCTGCTAAAGGAAGATAGTTCTTTCAAGTGGAACATAGCAACTACTTCTCAGAAGATGGGTAGTGAAGTAGATGCTGATAGAAAAATAGAATTTTGTTCCAGCCCTTCTTCATTTCCAGATAGAAGCATTGATGATGATAATTTGACAGAAACAGAATGTGCTGAATCCTACATATTGCCTGAATGTCAAAATGGAAATGGGAAGCCTGGTGATAGTGAGTTGTTTGTGGTTAGTTTGGATCCAATGCAAGTGTTACCTGATGGCAATATGATACAAAGAGAAGGCAGTGTATATCCATGCAAGAAATGTGACAGAACTTTTCCTCTTCAACAGCTGCTTGTCCTCCATGAACGTAACCATTCACGGGAAAGGAAATATAAGTGTGCTAGTTGCAATAAAAAGTTTTACACCAATGGAGATCTACACAAACATGAGACAGTGCATTGGGAGGATAAGCCATTTTCTTGTGTTGCATGTGGGAAATCTTTTGCTCGAAAAAATTTACTCACTCGGCATGAAAATGTGCACAGGGATAAGAAACGAACTTCATGCAGCTATTGTTCTAAATTATTTCTTTCACTGGCTGAGCTAGCTGAACACGAGAAGGGCCACAAGCGGACCAGACGGTTCCAGTGTAGGTTTTGTGAACAGAAGTTTGCTGCAAAACATTCCTTGGCAAAGCACGAGAGTCGTCATCGGGGAAATGATCTGAAGTTCACATGTGACTATTGTCGGGAAATGTTTTCTTCTCATGCGAAACTTTCACGTCATCTGGTTATACATGCAGGCAGTAAACCATTTCCATGCAAGGTGTGCACCAAGACATTTTCTCTGAGCCACCACCTCACCCGACATATGCGTATTCATTTTTCAGAAAAACTATTCAAATGCTCTTACTGCTTAAAATTATTCTCACGCCGAGAATCCTTGGAGATACATGTTCGTAGTCATACAGGGGAGAGGCCATACCCATGCAAAGTGTGTGGTAAGTGCTTTCAGTCCCATACACAACAAATGCGACACTCGAAGATCCACACAGAAAAACCCTTCCTGTGTTTTGTATGCAAGAAAGCATTTTTAACAGAAAGTGAACAGGAGAAGCATTCCTGCACTTTCAGATCAGGTAATACTAAAACAGCGACATCCTTGGGAAAGCTGTTTCTTTGTACCATGTGTAAGAATCCCTTTGCTACGAAACCAGAACTCGAGGCACATACTTGCAAGATTACGAAACCTTCTGTTCAAACAGATGTATGTGATGATAAACCTTTCCTTTGTGCTTCTTGCAAGGAAACTTTTGTGTCTGAATCTGATTTTGAGAATCATATTTGTACTCCTAAATCTGTTACTTTGGTTTCGCTATCACAGGTGCACAAACCTTTTCTCTGTTCTGACTGTAAGGAATCATTTGCTACAAAAATTGAACTTGAAATGCATTCTTCAGTTCATAAGTCAGTTGTTGTCGTGGCAGTTGTAAACTCAAACAGGCCTTTTCTGTGTGCTGATTGTAAGGAAGACTTTGCTTCAAAGGCTGACCTTGAGGAACACACTTTCACTCATAAGTCTGTTGCTATGATGACAATGGTGGACACTGATAAGCCCTTTCTTTGTGCTAAATGTAAGAAAACATTTGCAACAAAACCAGAGCTTAATGCACACACATGTAATTCTAAATTTAGTTGTAAAGAATAATAGAGATTTGGAAATTATGGATAATATAAAATTTGTTTTAAAAACAATTCATTTTAAACATTCTAAACAGCAAAAGTGAAGCAATTAATCACTTATTTCAGCATTAATCAGTATTTTAGATCTTCAGAAAAACCATATACTTCAAATTTTGCCAGGTAGAAAGTTACAAAGTGATTGTATGTATTTATGTATATATGCACTGTATGTATCCATGTGTGCAAATATGTTTGGATGTTTTCCGAGTGTCTGATGATGTAATTAGCGTAAGTAATTAATGCAAGATTGTATTTAAAAGAACATTTCACTCTGTTAGCACATGTGATATATGACATTGTGTCTTCTTCATTGATTTTGTTATAGTTCTCTCAAATTTCCTGGCACAGTAATTGAAACTCACTTCCTGCTGATCTTTTCTCTTCTTTTGTG
>NW_019728499.1:505108-506506 GCF_002891405.2 Cryptotermes secundus | reverse complement strand
CGGCTAATGTTGGTCTTTATGCATCGTCTGGTATATATAAGACAAAAACCATAACGTTTCGGAGACCGGATCTGTCTCCATCCTCAGGTGGGTGGGGCAGGGTAGACCTACTCAGTTGGGCCTGTCAGAAAGAGCTCAGTAGGTCCAGTGATTGAGACTAGCTCTTTCTAACAGGCCCAACTGAGTAGGTGTACCCCGCCTCATCCACCTGAGGACAGGGACAGATCCAGTCTCTGAAACGTTGTGGCTTTTGTCTTATATATACCAGACGATGGATAAAGTCCAAAATAAGCCTTATAGTTCTGTACAGCATACACCATCGCTAGAATCCTTTCAAGTCTATTCTTGTATCAAGTCTGGAGCAAGAGAAGACCAGGAAATTGACCCTCTAAATCAGTTCATTGACATGGGAACCAGTCATGTAGACATTACGTTTCTTAGAATTCACTGCTGTTTGAAATCATGAGATGTTTCAAATCCACAAGAATGGATATCTCCCAATTAACAGTGTTTCAGTAGCCGCTCTGGCTGATCGTGTATTCACTTGCATTGTGACTTAAAAGCTATAGTTAGCTCACTATAACTAGAAATATGAGAACCATTACAAAACCTCAAGAATATGAGGGTGGAATAGAATTGCAGATGTGTGCTACAGTCTGGCCCAGTACCATTGCATAAAAAAGAAAAGCATTCAGTTCACTATATAGCAAGTACTGTGACTGGTGAATATGCTAGTGACCTTCTGCAAGAGTAGTCATTTTAAGTTCTAATTTGTAGTGACCGTTGTTCCATAGTGAGTAAACATATTTAATTGTTATTAAATGTAAGTGATTTTTGGAAGATGTCTTGGTTATCACCAAAGTGGAAGGAGAAAAACTGCAGAATTGGATGGTGATGGAAGCAGTGTTGCTGGCGGTATTGGGTAATTGTATGGGATTGTTGACCTGCAGAATGTTGGTTAGGAGTTAGAGGTAAGTGGTAATGTTTTAGGCTCAGGTTATACAGGCAGCTGTTGCTATGGAATCACTCATACCTCTGGTTATAACGAGTCCAGTGCACTTTGTTTTGATAATGATTAGAATCAGTCCATCAGAATTACTTTTTCAGTTGCAGTTTCCCATGCTATTTGAATATATTCTATAAAATTGGTTCAGTGTATGTATTTTTCAATAAATATAGAAAGTTATTCTTTGAAATAAACATTTTGCTATGGGAATTTGTTATTAACTGGCATTAGGAGATAGCCTCCAGCATAAATTCAGCTTCCCGTTTCATTTTGAAGTTTTTCATTTTTTTATTAGTGGGTTTGTGTTATCATTCTCCATAGCTCTCCTAATTTTGGTTTAGTTCACAAACCTAATTTTTACTTTCCACTGGATCAGTGTGTTTATCGTCATC
>NW_019728499.1:491260-505101 GCF_002891405.2 Cryptotermes secundus | reverse complement strand
GGGGGGTGGGTGTTCCTTTTCACATTGTTATATATGGATGTGTTATTACTATATACAACATTTTATTGATGATATTATATTAATTATAATTAAAGTATAAATTAAGGAACATTTTCATGTATAAGTGATAGAGCAGACTGTGCAAGGTGGAACTTGCCCAATATTGTAAACCGGACTTTCACCAATGTTATTTACACCAGCAGTAAGTCAACTTCTTTTGAACTGGAAGACAGAGAAAACTGTTGATACTTTCGCTTTCAAAGCTATTATTCTTAGACCGCTGACAAACATCTGCTAAAGTTCGAGTGAGGCAAGATCCAGAGGACATACGTGTTGAAAACAGTAGAAGGTTCTAAAGACTTCATATCTGTAGCAATAAGTGAAACTTACGGAAAGTCATGTCCTGACTGACACATATAAATACGGCAGCCAGAACACCCCACCCCAACTCTCTGATCTCGAGGAGACCTGTGTCCATGCGTGGAGCAGCATTATCTGTGATCAGGAGTCGGCCGCTGCCATTACTCAGGCAGATTTGTTGGCAAACTTGTTCATTGCCTTGCTAGTGCATATTTATATTATACAATAAATACCTTAGCCACCACAACTGCAGTCATCAGAGTACCCGGCATTGACTCCCAAGGGAACCGCTCGCCCTGCCAACCTGTTCCACTACTGGATACTACATTGATCCCAACAACATATTTCAAACTGTGCACATATGTTGATAAAGACGGACCCAGTTTACCTGTCAGGTAAGAAAAGTTCCTGCACCAATATCTGTATACAGTTTGAAATCTGGACCGAAGTATATGTTCTGTTTGTGAAGTTCATTCTTGCTTGTTACAAACAGTTACTTTACTTTCATGTTTAATAAAGTACTGTCTTTTGATTTGTGTGTTCATTTTGCAACAAAAATTGTGAACTATGTGTTTGTACTATGGGTTCTGTAAATGAATCTGCCCATGACGAAGTGAGAATATTACTGCAAGGTGACTGGTTTAATATGTGCACTATAAGAAATATTATTGTAAATATTATAAAAATTTACTGCTGAATAAATCCAAGTGCCTAGCTCGTAGTATACAAAACACAAGATGCTAGAGTATTGATGAACATACAGTTTGTTAATGTTTCATATCTGTTTAATTTTCTCTGTTTATGACCGAGCATTTTTAGTTGATCTAAGCTTTATGAATACATTATTAGTAACTTCTTCGTGTGTACTTGGAACAGTTTTAATGCAGTATTATTAAATTGTAAATGTATAATAATCCAATTGCTCATGAAAGTTACAGTATCTACCTGAAAAGCTAAATTAATTGTATTTCTAATTCTTGTTCATTGTTATACAAACTTGGGAATGTTAAAATTGTTCACTAGATGCTTGGCATGTATGTGGATCTTTGTCTTGCTTTATAGGCAGTAAGGTGACTGGCTTCATATCCTTAGTAATTTTTGGAAGTGTATGTTCATATGGCATGGACTGTGAGCTATGCATGTAAAATTAACCTCACTCTATTTACCAATACTTTCTGTTGGTACTAAAAACATTTTTTTCTCCGCTCCCCGCACTTTTTTTGTTGTGGTCTTCCTTAAGGTGGGCTCAAGGTGCAAGATGCTTTCTGTTAAGTACTTAAGCATCACATCATGAAGGCATTTGGGAGGTAAAGATCCACACATATTCTTAAACTCTGCAATAGAGATCAGTAAGTGTCAGCTCCACATTCTGGCCACTTTACTCTCATTGCCCTGGGTAGTGCCCAGAGACAGTGTGGACACAAAGGTGATGAAGAGAAAAGTCCTGGCTGGGAATAAAACCTGATCTCGCAGCCTATAACCAGTCACTTTACTGGTTGACTGTATTCTGAGTAATGTGAATTTTTGCTTTCTCATCCTAAATGTTAATTTCTTCTAGTTTCCTTAATCTGATTGAATTGCTTTAGTTAAAATTACTTCCTTTATGTTGCAGCAGTAAAAGGAAGTTAATTAGCTAATCTTTGTGATGTTGCTTCCAGTCATGCTTATTTCATCTTTCCACTTCTAACAGGGCTACTTTCTTACTGCAAAACTTAAGAACTGTGGACCCCCACCTAAAAGAGCACCTTTCATCTGAATAATTTTTCACAACACAATATATGAAAAGATAGGAATGATGTTGCAGTCATCTTTTGAACCACTTCTTGGCTCATTCAGAAATCTATACAACTTCATGGCATAATGCTTAATTAAACAAAGGGACAACTTTATAGTCCAGCATGCACGGAATTAAGAACATTTAAAATGCACGGCTAGCGTGTTTTGAAAGTCTAATAGAGAAATGACAATGTACCATCATGGTTTTATGGACCAGGAAAGAAAATATAAATATCATTTGATTAGTATAATTACCTGAAATTTCTTATATAAATTCTTTTATGTAAATGTCCTCAGTGGGCCAGGTTTGTTTACATAAAAAACAGTGTAACCCCCCTCCCCATCATTTTTTTTCTCCTACCCAGTCTCTTAGGACTGTCTAGATATGGTATTGAAATTGGAATGAATAGTGTATGTTAACATAAGTGCTTTGTTTTAGTGTTGTAAAGGATGTTACAGCATGTAAAACAATTGACAGTGCATATTTTGTTATGTATTTAGTACTAGACATTCATTCTACTTTTTAATAATTTGTACACTATTAAAAGTTCTGACACTAATATTTCATTGTGGCATGAATATATCGGTAGACGCAGTTCATATGTGAAATCTGCATTCCAAGATCCTGGATATAATAAATCACTCTCTAATAACCTATTTATTTATGAGTGAGTAATTATTTGGTATAACCATATTGGCAGTAAATGCCTCTGAAAGTACTAAATGGAGAACTGGGTGGTACAAAAAAAAATTATATTTTTAAAAAAGTAAACAACTGCACGGATTTAAATGAAATCAAAATAAATTTCGAAAATTTGCATATAAAACATTTATTTTGTTCAACAGATACATTACATGGAAATGTATTTTTCATTCTGAATAAAAAATAGTCATTTTTAGAGTCATGCTGTCAGAATTTGAAAGTGTAAGTTGACACTATGGTTGAATTTGTTAGATTACCATATTTGTAACAAAGGTAAAAAGCTAGTTTACAAAATCTGGTGAGAGCTGTTTCAGTCTTGTAGTCACTGCAATGAAATCCTGAAAATATGTGGCCTCTTGAATCACAAGATAACATCTGATCAGCCATTACCCAAACTACAAGATGGGTTCAGAATAAACCAAGGACGTGGAGGACCCATACAGCACTGATTCTCATTAAAAAAAATAATTGCAAGTTAAATGCTTATTTTTATCATTCAAAATGTAAATATTATTTCCTTATAATGATTCAGCCAAACTAGTATATCTTTCTGTGAATGTACTTAAATATATCCTACACAGCTTATATGAGTTTCATTCAAATGTTCAGAGTCTTGGTATAGCCCTAAAGACCAAAATGAAGGTGGCTAAATGATGTACTGCAGGACATC
The DNA here is from genome assembly GCF_002891405.2 of Cryptotermes secundus. NCBI lineage: Eukaryota > Metazoa > Arthropoda > Insecta > Blattodea > Kalotermitidae > Cryptotermes > Cryptotermes secundus. The sequence goes on along the minus strand of NW_019728499.1, from coordinate 501,592 downwards.
AAAATTTTAAAAGTAACAGCTTGGTGAAAGGAGGCACAGGACAGGGATAGTTGGAAGGCTGTTATCAAGGAGGCCAAGGCTCATAAAGTGCTGTAGTGCTAGATAAGAAAAAGAAGGTATAGGTGTTAAGTTGTAATATCAGATTCAGAAGATAAAGTCTTAACAGTATTTCAGCATTATGAATATTCTTCCAATATATTAATGTAAGTGATAATATTAGACTATTTGAAATCAAACTGAAAGTTCCTTGTCTGAGGATGAAATAACATATACAAGAACTAAATATTAACGCTTTTAGCCATTTGGTAATTGCAGTATCATTTGGAACGTGTGTACTCATGATAACTTCATAATCAAATCATAGTGTACTGTCTGTTGATGATCACTGCAGTTTCTGATATTCATAAACACAATTAACTGAGAAAAGAGGATTGATAGATTCTAACATAACATTTCCGTAATAGTTAATTTAAGAATGCCCCAAGTTTTCTATCTAAAATAGTTTAAAAGAGGTAATATGATTTATTATTTGAATTTTAATTGCTATACTTAAAACTTAAAAAAACAAAGTAAACCATGTAAATAGAAAAAAAAATGGTGGGTGATCTGTAAATGTGGTTGATATAAATAACCGAAACTGTCTGCTGTTAACTTCAAGGAGTCTAATAAATGAGACAAACCAAAGGAGTTCTGTCTTCTGAGATTAATGCTATGTAATCTGTTGAAAGTCAACTGACATTTTATAGGAACATGCCGCCTCCATCTTCAGGGTCAGAGAATAAGTCAAGCAAGAAACGAGCCCATGGCTTATACTTTGACCCTAAAGATGGAGGCAACATGTTCCTCCAAAATGTCAGTTGCCTTTCAGTGGACTACATGGTGTTATATTCCAGAAGACAGAACTCTTCATGCCCACTGCTGTGAGAACCCCAGTTCCTATCAAACAGACCAACTTATGTTATAGGGTAGCTAAGATTCACATTTTTAAAAGTATTAGACTAAAGAAAATACTCCTCCTAGCACTGAATTTGTTTCACTTTACAGAAATGGAGAGGATAATGGGTGATATGCTACATGAATGCTTCAGAGTTTAATTCAACTTGTCACTCTTTTGTTCTCTTTGATGCACTAAGCTTCTAGGACCAGCTTATGGAATATCACTTGAAATTGCTCATGCGGTCTATAATATCAAGTTGAGTTCCAGTGTATTCCATTGCAGAGAAAAATGCCTGTTTCAGACAGGTCTGTTTATAGTCTTTTCACAATTTTGACAACTGAGCTGTTTTCCAGATCATCCTGCAAAATACTCAGTGGTCGTTTTTCTGAACAATTCCATGCTGAACTTGAAAAGCAGATTAGCTGAAGTATTTCATCCAGTGTTTTCAAGCCATTCCATCTTCATCTTTCTTATTGTCCAGTCGCTTCAACTGTGGAAAGATTAAATGCATCCATTATATTTTTCATACTCGACATTTTGGATGATCAAAATGGGCACCTATTTGAACTTCACATTTTACCTACATCTGTAATAAAATTAAAATTTGACGTATGTGAGAAATCATAATCTGCATAAATACAGAGTGATTCAGAAAGATGAACACAATTCCAATTGACTATATTTCCTGAACTGTATGTTGCATTTGAATTCTGTAAAGTACATTTGAAAGAGGATGTTACAAAGTTTCTAATACTACCGCTAGTGCCCTCCATCACTGGATCCTGGGCCGATCACGTGTATCAGAGGAGAACGTGGAGTGCATTCGAGTGAACTTTGAACGCAGCCCAATGAAGTCAACCCGTAGTGCTAGTAGAGAACTTGGACTATCGCAAACAACTGTGTGGCGTGTACCACCTCTTCCCACAAATTTGAATGACCTAAGAAACTGTATCACAGCTGCGGTGAACTCAGTGACGCAAGATATTTGTCATCGAGTGTAGGATGAATTCAGCTACCGTCTAGATNGGGGGGGCACATTGAACATCTATAAACTTCCATGTATGTATAATCAAGTGTAATTTACAGAATTCAAATGCAACATATAATTCAGGAAATATAGCCAATTGAAATTGTGTCCATCTTTCTGAATCACCCTGTAGAATGGTTGTCATATTACAGCAACATGGTGCATGGTCCAGCTGCTTGACAGTTCAGTTTTTCTGTATAATACTGTCTAGTCACCAGCCTTAATATTGGAACTTGAGAATACCCTATTCCTGGAAGATAGGGGTTAATATATTATTCATTAATTGGTTGTTTTGAGTGATGTATTTACTTTAGTTGCTGGATTCAGTTAAACAATTAACTGGATTAATATTTTCATACAGTCAGTTCCATGTTAGCAGGAGCAGGTTATTAATTCTTGTTGATAATATTATTAACAGGGAAGGTACTGTACTGATTGACTTTTGTAGCATAGTGGTAACTCTTTGTATCTCCTGCTTTGGTGTTCAGTAATTCTGTATCACAGACTGCAGGACTTCAATTTGGGTCTCAGAATAAATGGCAGCTAGTTCTCTACAATTCATGTGACTAACTGAAGTTTACATTTGCATGAGCTTCATTCTTCATGAATCAACTTTCTGATTCCATCTGGTTGCTGGGAGATGATATAATGAGGCAGATTCACAAGCATCAAGTCAGTAGCCAACTTCTTGATTTCATACTGGAGCTGTTTTAAGTGGAGATTTTTTTTTAACGATTTGTGTACCTCCCTCCTGCTCAAGCTATCACAGGACTAATATGAAATATTGTTACTGACTGATCACTAATGACTACTGGAAGAAGACACATTCCTTGACCACAAGACTTTCCTGATTATGTGTAAGTACTCGATGTTACAAAATGTTTCCACATAGTTACAATTTGAGTCAAAACATTTGCAAAGAATGTTTTTCAAAATGTAATGTTTCTGACTTGCTATGAATTTTCATTCCACTAGCTCAACACAATCTTTCAGCAGATGAAACACAGTGGTAGATATGAAGCTTCTTCACACCATCTCTCACTGCATAATTAGTACTTATGATCAGTGACATTCTCAAGTGAAGTAAATGTCGCTGCCATGAAAAGAAGTAGAATGAACTGTACAAACATCTGCAGGTTTTTAGTTTCAAAGGTTTTTATAGACAGAAATATGTGAAAATGGTTTATTCTTTTAAACATTCTGATTGCATTAGAATTGTCCAAGACAGCTGAGAGATCTGTTTCAAGAAACACAGATGGCAATTAATAGTCACCACGGGCTAGACATCCAGTTCTGGATGGCATGCATAAAAAGAACAATTAGAGTATTCTATACTAATACATCAAATTTTTAAAGACAGCATTCATATTCCACTTTTATGCCACACATTTTATAATGTAATAATTATCATGTATCCAGTTTTACCACTACTGTAGTTCAGGGGTGGGAATTTCTTAATCATGTATTTGCCTGATGATGGCTTTAATAGCCGAAACATGTAGCTGAGCCATTCTTGGCCTTGACCTTGATATTGTTGTATTGTGACAGATTTTAATAAAGAAATTGAAGAAACTCCACCTATACCAACATACTGTAATAGCTGCAGATTTGTATTGGCACACCATGCTGGCAGGTGGAACACTGTGTACATGCTGCATACAAGGAGTTGGTAATTAAGCATGACACAACTCCTCTTTGTTCTGAACCTGTACCTGCACTGGAGTGTATTCTGTGGTTATCTCCCTGGGAACTGCAGCGAAAGCGTGCTTGTATATCAAGGCAGCAGAGATCCCTCCAAGTATGGGGCCCAGCCAATACACCTGTTTAACAAGTTTAATTCAGTTAAAAAATTAACAGTTTCATAACATGCATGCTAAAATCCTACAAATTGTGTAATTATAAACATGCCTTTCAGCCTCATTTACCTATTGTAAGATCCTTGGCATTTCACCTGTCTGCATATTAATGCAGCTGCTCACCATATTTGATTGTTTTAACTCAATGTGAAGGGTTGGTTTGACAATTGGGTAGACTGATGAATGGGAGTTTCGTGACCATCATAAGAACTTTATAATAGGAAATAAATGCTTTATAGTATTACAGAACTTACAGAGTGGCATGTTCCTTGTGCAACAAGAATACTGCACATAAATAAAGTTGTGAACTACACATATAAAACTGAAATTGATAAATACTTTCATACTTATTCTTTGTTGGGTTTATGTTCTGCTGGTTACATGTCACATTCCACTCTGCATAATGCCTCTGTTCATGGTTTGCGGTTTTCCTTGGTAGTTCTGTGTTACTATGTTTAGCGTCAGTCAGGAAATTGACTAATTTTGTGGCACCCACATTCACAAGAACGTTATGGATTTCACTCCTTACCAAGCTGATTGCAGTCCACACGCATGTACAATAGGTAAAATTACAGAATAATTTGTAAGTAAATAAAGTAAACAGTAAAAGTAAAGGTATTCATGTTACAGGCTGTGGAGGCTCGTACGGTTGTGAGATGTTGAGTTTCCCACAGTTTCTAGACAGTCTGCTCATAGATGGCAGTAAGGTTGTCAGCCTTACGCTCCGGCTGCCCTTTACCCTCAAGAATATTTCTGGTACTCATTTCTGTTAGAGGCTGGGTCAACCCCAGGGCCATAGTGCGGCTGGAAGGTTTAGGTAAATTGAAAAAAATCCAATGACCTCATCAGGATTTGATCCTGCGACCTCCCAGCTTGTAGCATATTGCCTCAACCAAGTAAGCTACCATGTGCCTGTAGGTACATATTGATTTCTAGATTTTTGTAGACAAGAGGTAAAAGATTCTAAGCTGAATGGTAGCACAAATTCCCTAAATTTAATATGATATTACTTTAATGGTGCATATCATTTTGATTTATTTCTGCCTTTCCCAAATATTTTAACTTTTCCACAGTTTCTGAGGATTTATTAGATGCCTCAGTACCATCACTTTGCCATTCTGGTGATAAAACATGCACATATACATAGTTTATTCTGCTTTTATCTCGTGTTATTGTACTGTTAGTCTTTGCCTAATGAATTAACATCATAAACACCAGCACCTGGTTCAGTCTGAATCCTTTCTCAGTCTGTTGAATTTTACTGAATGACATATCCTAAAGTGAAGTTAAAAGCATTCCCTCATTTCAGAGTCCCTTTCAATCAGAGTTTTCTGGAATATCCGATTGAGTGAGAATGTTGNTCACCGCCGTGAAAGCCTCAAATCTTACATGTTGTGAATTATTTCTCCCTTATCTCTGTCTTGAAGTTTATGAATAGTCAATGCACTATATACATTTCCATTATTTATCTTACGTAGTACTTGATATATGCAGAACATTGTGTTAATAGGGTATCTGTTATGTAAAAGTCCATATTGATGATCTCAAATAATTCTCTGTTCTGATATAAGAATGTTATATAAAACATTTATATGAAATTGATAATATTTTAACATTTTATATTAAACCTGATTAAAATCTTGTATCTGTTCATGGAATTCCATATAAAATCACATTCGATCTGTCAAATGTTACACTGATCCATGAATAAAATGTAAGAACACAGTTCTTTCACTGTCCACTATAATTCTGTCACAAAACTGGCAATAAACTTACCCAGTGATTTTCCCATATTCCTGTTATTATAGCAGAACCAAGGGTACGTGCAGGATTCATACTGGAACCTGTATAATCCAGCTGTAGAGCACAATGAAAATAGACTTAAATGCTTGCATTTTGTACAGTACTTATCTGTGCTTTAGAAATGGGAGCAGGAAAGCTGAGCTATGCTAGTGTGATTGTAATGAGACATCGAGAGAGAAACAAGAAGTACAGAGCATCAGGTGGAAGAGTGCACTAAAAGGTGACAGAGATGAAAAGGATATAAAAAATAAAACAGGATTTAATAAAATTCAGAAGCAGTTAACAAGAAGGATTGCTATTTGTTTTATAGTTTTAGACAAGTCTTACGGAGAGTAACAATGAATACGTATAATTCCATGGCAAGTATTATAGCCTCTTTGCTAGGGTTGGGTGGAAAAAGAAACAATTTTCCAAAGTCTGGATTATTTCCACTAATTTTCCATTCAGCATATCAGAAAATTATGAATGCCAGGAATTTGATTGAAGATGTAATTTTTTGAACATTCAACTGTGGACAGCCCTTCAGAGTATGTTCAGTATCTTCATTTGGAGTCTCTGTCATCCATTTGTTTGGATTAAGTTTGGATAATAACCAGAGTAATTATATAATTTTAAATATAACTAAAACAATGGACAGTGCTCGACATAATTTTATAAAAGATTCAGTGACTGATTTCAGTAGTGTATTTTTTTGAGAATTTAATTAGTTAGATTTCTTGTTATTGTTGGACAAGATATCTACACTTCCCCGCATGACATTCATAGAAGTAAATGAGCTTTTTAATTGTTCGTGAAATGGGTTAATGATACAAAAGAAAATGAAGGAATTATACAGATTACAATAACATATAATAATTCACTGAGATCTTACAAGACCCATATTATGAGTTCCTTTAGGAAATGCAAAGCGAGTAACCAATGAGCCATTATTATTCAGAGTTCAAATCTCACTATGGCAGTGGCACTATAACTTATAGGGGATTCATATTGATATGACACAATCAAAATTTGTACTTACTACAGCAAGGTGTCCCATGGCAATGGTAAGTCCAATGGCAACAGGAGCCAGGCCCTTCACTTCAGAGCGGTTCACATCACACACCCCAAACACTACTAATACAAGCACAAATCCAAGGAAGTACTCAATACCAAAGCCTTGTATAGGTGTCACGCCATCACTTAGTAGAGTAATGCCCAATTTTTTCTGTGATTCTAGTGGAGTTAGAGCCTGTAACAATTCCATGAACATTACTGTCGTATGATCCCATCTCCTTGTCAACCTGTTTCCACTGAAAAAAAAATTAACTGTTGTACCTACAGCATTTGTAAATGAATGCTGACCAATATGCAGTATGATAACTGTCAAGCAGTAATGTTTAATTCAGTATAAAAGTCGACTTCAGGAGCTTTATAAACATATCTAACTTCCTAATCAATTATCAGAAGAATTTATTGGGGTAAACTGATAAAGTACACTGGGAAGAGAATTCTTTATTTTCTTCACCTGTAGAAAGAAACGAAGAAACTATATCCTATATATTAAATATAAATAGTCTTAAAGCTGTATATTATTCATATTATCATTCATTGGTGAAATATGGAATAATATATTGGGGAAATACATCAGACAGTCATAAGGTCTATGTTATACAAAAGAAAATAATAAGAATAAAGATGGGAGCGGGCCCAAATCATACATGTAGAGATCCATTTAAAAAACTTGACGTATATTTGCGTTCATTGATGGCATTTGTTGTTAATAATTTGGATAAGTTTCAAACCAATAACTCTGTATATGTGAGTGGTACCAGAAGGAATGACCACCTTCCTATACCTACAACACATTTATCATCCTATCAGAGAGGGGCGTATTATCAATGAACGCAAATATACGTCCATTGATGGCATTTGTTGTTAATAATTTGGATAAGTTTCAAACCAATAACTCTGTATATGTGAGTGGTACCAGAAGGAATGACCACCTTCCTATACCTACAACACATTTATCATCCTATCAGAGAGGGGCGTATTATCAATGAACGCAAATATACGTCCATTGATGGCATTTGTTGTTAATAATTTGGATAAGTTTCAAACCAATAACTCTGTATATGTGAGTGGTACCAGAAGGAATGACCACCTTCCTATACCTACAACACATTTATCATCCTATCAGAGAGGGGCATATTATTCAGGTGTCAAGCTATTTAACACTCTGCTGTCAAATATCACAATTTTTAAAAAATGATAAAGAGCAATTTAGGTTTGTTTTACAAAATTATTTGCAAAGTAACGCATTTTACTCTATTGATAAATTTGTCGAGCATGCAAGGGACTTAAGAGTTAATAAATGGTCTGTGTGTGTGAATTATATATTGTTGAGACTTGCTTGTTGTAAGTGTAGTAGTATGTATGATGTCTGTTTTTGTTATGAATTTTAATATTTTATAATTGTAACTATTTTAATGATACGGCTTGCCAGTGTGTGTGGAATGGCAAGGTGTGAATTTGACAGTAGTTTTTCCATGACCCATGTGTGCTGTCATGACAACTTGAGCTATCTGTGAGAGGCCTGATTATATTTTTTATTGGACAAAGGATGAATGATGTGTAATCATCATGAATTTGTAATATGTGACATGTTTTATATCCAGCTCTACAGGGAGATGATCGGATCCATGAAGTGAAAATAAATGTAAATGTAAATGTAAATGTACTGGGCGGAATATAAACCATCGCTACAATTCTGCAAGAACTTGCTCTGTGTTCTGGCAGGGATGCTATATTTTATATTTTATTGATATAAGTGGGACAACTTCTCAGTGTCCAAAACACTCAGACTTCTGCTAAGTTTACTGTGCACCTTCAGTGTTGCATGAGCTTCTTAAGGAGCACCAACTTTAGCTAGAATCAAAATTCTCCAGAATGAAGCTCTCTTAATAACCATTAGCTCTGCTCGTGGAGAGTGAAAAATTTGTAATCTATGGGCAACAAAGTTGGGCATTATGGTTGCTGACCATCCAGACAGCAGAGACATTTCAGTACACAACTTGACTTAAGAAATCCAGATATATACTTGTCTCATGGCAGTATCTGCCTTGTACCTGGCATTATATCCTTACATCCCTACATCCAATTTATTACAAGTATTTTTACTGTTTGTCAGAGTTTCTGATTTGTTATTGTTTTAACCTTTAAACGCTGAGCTTTTTAAGTGGTGGTAAGCTTGAGTTGGCCGGAGTTTATTTAAATGACTGCTGCTGAAGCGCGTTTAAATGTCCGTTCCTGTTAGGGCGTTTAAACAATTTTAAGCATTGTGTTTAAAAATGCTGTGTCTAACACAATTTTTATGATAAATGGATGGAATTAACTTTGTTTGTATCAGCAAAGAACATAGTCTCGCATATTACAACGAAAGATTTGAAAAATTTTATACAAAAAGTTATACTCTATTTTCATTTTTTTTTTCTTTTAATTTTGATGTGTACTGCAAACTTGGTGTCCCAGTTATTCAACATTATAAATTCGTTTCTGTTTGTAACACTTGACAAATTTTAGCAGTCCCTGGTGCCATAAAACAGATGGAAGCAATAAAATCATTTGGTTCTCTGTTGGAAAACCTTACACCTTTGTTACACTCTTCAGATTTTCGAATCTTTCGACTAAATGACTGAAGAATGAAAGCATGGATATTCAAGAAATGGCTAGAAGGGTCCCGTCTTCAGTGCTAAGACCTTCCGTTATAGCTGCAAGAGATTATTGCCCTTTCTATGGGCCTGAAAAGACAGCTGCATCGTGGCTGAGATACAGAGAGCGATCTGTTTTCTGTGTGTTCGTAGTGAAATCGAATACTGTAGTTTCATTTCAGCCTATATATACATCAAGAAGATAACAAAAAAGGTATGTACATCGAATTTTACTATATATTTTTAACACATTAATCTGCAGAATCTGCAATAAAAGTACTGGCTCATGGATGAGTTTAGGCATAACTCATACGTATATTCTCTTTGTTGTTATTCACTTAGGTATCATTTTAATTCCTCGATTAGGGTTTTACTCAAGTCGGTCTGGTAATTACTAAATTTAAAAATAAATATTTAGGACTGTGCATGCCCTTCTACTAGCGGCGCGTGCGCGCGATTCCCTTACTCATCACACGCCCGAACGGGTCACTTCGGGCGTTAAAGATTAAAGGCCAAACAGTGAAGCTTACTTCAAGAATAAGATCTGGTCAAGAGCGTCTGAATGGGCTCTAAATTAAGAGAAAGTGACTGGCAAACCGTCAGTCGTAAAATGACTTTGAAACGAAGCAAAAAGTAAAGAGGAATTTTGTAGAAACGAAGCGGTAGGATATGTGGAAGACGAAGGCGAATATATGCCATAACCATGGTGGGTCTTTGGTAAGGCACTGGTGTATGGTTAAGAAGTTGCGTGGTTGGAAGACACTGGCGTAGACTTGGGAAGGTACCGGGTTCTAGACCACGGTGTCTTTTGTCAATAGAAATTGAAAAGTTAATAAATAAATACGATTTCTCTGCAGCTATAAACCAAATTCTACAATATAAGGACGATCGCAGACAACTACAAAATACATGGTCCGGTGGTCTAGCGGTAAGGCACCGGTGTTGTTAATATAAGGTTCGTGGTTCGAAAACAGAAGTATTTTTGTAATGAGATTTTTATTTAATTATATAGCAACATGTAAC
>NW_019728499.1:487598-490859 GCF_002891405.2 Cryptotermes secundus | reverse complement strand
AACAGATGGCGCTGCACTTTTATTTCATACTTGCTTAACTCTCGATGATTTAACTGGGTCTTAAGTTATTAACTTTCTGCGTGACCCCAAGATCGGTCGTGGGTACGGTCCCACGCTTCGCCATCTGTGGCGTAATGTTCAACAGATGGCGCTTTTTATTATTTCATATGAAAATGAATACCATGGGAGCTGTCCCATGCTTCGCCATCTGTGGAGTAACATCCAACAGATGGCGCTACATTTTTGTTTCATTTGAATACGAATACTTTGGAAACGTAGGACTCCACCCTCACCCGCAATTGGGGTGACGCGGGTAGCTAATAACTTGAGATCAAGCTAAATCCGGGAGAGTTATCAAGAGTGTTTAAAATTGTAGCGCCATCTGTTGAACATTACTCCACAAGTGATAACATCCTTCAGAGGAGCGGTTTGCACAGCCCAATATGATACTAAGTTTCTACATTTTAATTACATTTTCCTGGCTTTCCATGAGGTTTAAGTCCATAGTTGGCGCTACAGTTAATAACTAAAACGTCATGGAAAGCCACGAAGTATAGTTAAAATGTAGCATCTTCGTATCATATTGGGCTGTGCAAATAGGTCCTCTGAAGAATTCATTTTACATGGTAGGGCTGGAAGTACTGAGGATTGAAGCGTGGGGCATCACCCTCACCCACCTTTATAATCATGCCGAAAGTTAATCACTTGTAGATTAATGTTCAACAGATGGTGCTACTGTTTTAAATATTTTCTTGTTAACTCTCCCGGATTTAGCTTCATCTCAAGTTATTAGCTACCCGCGTCACCCCAATTGCGGGTGAGGGTGGAGTCCTACGTTTCCAAAGTATTCGTATTCAAATGAAACAAAAATGTAGCGCCATCTGTTGGATGTTACTCCACAGATGGCGAAGCATGGGACAGCTCCCATGGTATTCATTTTCATATGAAATAATAAAAAGCGCCATCTGTTGAACATTACGCCACAGATGGCGAAGCGTGGGACCGTACCCACGACCGAGCTTGGGGTCACGCAGAAAGTTAATAACTTGAGACCCGNCACAAAAATCCTACTGGTTTTGAACCAGGGACCTTCTGAACACTAAGCTGATGTCTTACCCCCAGACCACCAGCTCCACTGAAATTTATTTTCTTTTATCTTCCTCTTAAGCTACATCTTCGGTTATAATTCCAGAAAAATCAATTAACTTACTTTCTAAATCACAAAACTATACTTGGTCTCGAACCTTCGAACTCTTGTTCACTAGGCCGGTGTTTTACCAATAGGCCACCAATGCCATGGAAATTTTTGACCTTTAATATTCCTCTTATGTTACATTTCGCTATATAATTCCATAAAAATCTCATTACAAAAAATACTTCTGTTTTCGAACCACGAACCTTATATTTACAACGCCGGTGCCTTACCGCTAGACCACCAGACCATGTATGCTGTAGCTGTCTGCGATCGTCCTTATATTGTAGAATTTGGTTTATAGCTGCAGAAAAATCGTATTTATTTATTAACTTTTCAATTTCTATTGACAATAGACACAGTGGTCTCGAACCCGCTACCTTCCCAATACTACGCCAATGTCTTACCTATGTACCACCAGATCTATACAAATTTGTTACCTTCACCTTCCTCATATAGTACCACTTGCTTCCTACATGCACAAATTTCTGACATTCTTTTTTTTTTCACAAATATAGTCATGTCTTCGAACCACGTATCTTTTAGACCATACGCCAGTGCCTTAGCAAAGGACCGCCACGGTTGTGACACCTATTCACCTTCTTCTTCTACACATCCTTCCGCTTCGTTTCTACCTTTATAAAATTCCTCTTTTCTTCTTGCTTTGTTTCAAAGTAATTTTCCCACTGACGTTTGGCCCGTCACTTTCTCTTAATTTAGAGCCCATTTAGATGCTCATGACCAGATCTTAGTCTTGAAGTAAGCGTCACTGTTTGGCCTTTAATAGGAATTCTTTCTGATGACAAGACGGGTCTATCCCTTCTCACTTGTCACAGTTAATTACTTTCTATATTTCTTCCGTCTTCCTCTAAACTACATGTCACGACTTCTACAACTATAAATATATATTGCACATGGCTTTATTGGCAATATTTATAAGCCCCCTGTCAGTCCACAACAAATTCTGCCTTATTTTCATTAGCTCACGCTAGACCGGCAATTTAGTGACCTCAACGAACATACACAGTGTAAGCTTCACCATCGCAAAATAAAAGCATCGTGTTCTGTCGGGCTTCGCCTTATCCAGTATTCCGAACATTTGCATTTGCATATCAGGGTTTCTTATACCATTAAATGCAGTCTTAAATCTTGCTGACAAGAGTGTATTTCACATTCTCGAATTCCATCATTCTAATGAAAATAATAATAAATGGAACATGAGTATTGTTGCTTACAATACATGATTTATAATACTTAAATGTAATCGAAAAACTGTGTTCTGTATGGCTCTCAAGTGAAAGTTATGAGGAAATTATGGGGTTTAATATATGTATCTCTGATGGAAACAGAATTTTCTTTCAAGTTTCCCCACCTTCAGCTTTCCTAAATACAATTATTCCATATATGTTACAGTTCACAATGTTCAGTGCCTTTGGTTAAAGAGGTGTTTCATGTGAAAGGTTATATCTTTCCAGGCACTGGTGAGAAACTTTCTCGAGATAAATAATTTGCAACCAAATCTCTTGTACTCCAGAGCTGCAGAGGCTCTTATTCCGTTGTTATTTTTTTAGAAAGGGTGGGGGACCAAGTTTAATAGCACTTCACTCAAATCTAACCCAAAGGATATGGGTGAAGCGATATTGAACTTACTTATGAAGCTGAGCCCTTCTTGATAACACGCCAATTGTGCAGCCACTCAAGAATTTTCGAGCATTTATGGAACCCGAAGGTTCATTACTGTGTTCACAATAAGTGTAGGACCATCTGTGGACTTAAACCTCATGGAAAGCCACGAAGTGTAGTTAAAATATAGCATCTTAGTATCTTATCGGGCTGTGCAAACCGCTTCTCTGAAGAAAGTTAATCACTTGTGGAGTAATGTTCAACAGATGGCGCTACAGTTTTAAATATTTTCTTCCTAACTTTCGTTGATTCAGCTTCATCTGAAGTCATTTAACTTCCTGCCTGACCGCAAGAGCGGGTGAAGGTGGAGTCCCACGCTTCCCTAGTATTCGTATTCATATGAAATAAAAAAGTAGCGCCATCTGTTGAACATTACTCCACAGATG
>NW_019728499.1:300645-486949 GCF_002891405.2 Cryptotermes secundus | reverse complement strand
GAAGGTTCATTGCTGTGTTCACAATAAGTGTAGGACCATCTGTGGACTTAAACCTCATGGAAAGCCACGAAGTGTAGTTAAAATATAGCATCTTAGCATCTTATTGGGCTTTGCAAACCGCTCCTCTGAAGAAAGTTAATCACTTGTGGAGTAATGTTCAACAGATGGCGCTACAGTTTTAAATATTTTCTTCCTAACTTTCGTTGATTCAGCTTCATCTGAAGTCATTTAACTTCCTGCCTGACCGCAAGAGCGGGTGAAGGTGGAGTCCCACGCTTCCCTAGTATTCGTATTCATATGAAATAAAAAAGTAGCGCCATCTGTTGAACATTACTCCACAGATGACGAAACATGGGAACGCTTTCATAGTATTCATATTCATATGAAATAATAAAAAGCGCCATTTGTTGAATATTACTCCACAGATGGCAAAGCGTGGAACCGTACCCACGACCGCGCTTGGGCTCACGCAGAAAGTTAATAACTTGAGACCAAGCTAAATCAGCGAGAGTTATTAGAATACGAAATAAAGTGCAGCGCCATCTGTTGAACAGATGTTGTAATGTTCAACAGATGGCGCTACAGTTCTGTAGCGCCATCTGTGGATTGAAACCTGAACATTACTCCACAGATGGCGTTACAGTGTTATTTAATATTTTCTTAACTCTCGCTACGTAGCTTTGTGTCAAGCGATTACATTCGTGCATGACCCAAAGGGAGGGCATGGGTGGACTGCATGCTTCCATGATCTCATATTCGGTGCCTGCAGCCCTAGCCCTATAAATGAATTTTCAGAGGAGCGGCTTGCACAGCCCAATAAGAGAGTAACATTCTTTACTTCACTTCGTGGCTTTCCATGAGCTTTTAGTCCACAGAATGCGCTGCAGTTATATTACATTTTCTTGCTAAATCTCGCTCATAGAACTTGGTCTCAAATGAATAAGTCAAAGTCACCCCTAAGGGTGGGTGGTTGGAGGGCGGATGGTGGACCGATTTTTTTTTCTTTTTGATCCCATGTGAATTTTAATAAAACCCGCTTAGGTTGAGTGTCTTAATGAGCGGCCACAAAAAAAAATATTCTTCCATCACCCCGGTCCCTCCCTCTATCTCTCCCTCCTCCTTTACCCTATCTCCTGACTTCTTTCCATTTTCTTTTCCACAAAAATCTTACTGGTTTTGAACCAGGGACCTTCTGAACACTAAGCTGATGTCTTACCCCCAGACCACCAGCTCCACTGAAATTTATTTTCTTTTATCTTCCTCTTAAGCTACATCTTCGGTTATAATTCCAGAAAAATCAATTAACTTACTTTCTAAATCACAAAAATATACTTGGTCTCGAATCTTCGAACTCTTGTTCACTAGGCCGGTGTTTTACCAATAGGCCACCAATGCCATGGAAATTTTTGACCTTTAATCTTCATCTTATGTTACATTTCGCTATATAATTCCATAAAAATCTCATTACAAAAATACTTCTGTTTTCGAACCACGAACCTTATATTTACTGCGCCTCTGCCTTATCTCTACGCCACCAGAACATTTATGCTATAGCTGTCTGCGATCATCCTTATATTATACGACTTGGTTTATAGCTGCAGAAAAATCGTATTTATTTATTCACTTTTCAATTTCTATTGACAAAAGACACCGTGGTCTAGAACCCGGTACCTTCCCAATTCTACGCCAATGTCTTACCCACGTACCACAACATCTATACAAATTTGTTACCTTCACCTTCCTCATATAGTACCACTTATTTCCTAGATGCACAAATTTCTTACGTTCTTTTTTTTTCAAAAAAATAGTCATGTCTTCTGACCACATAACTTCTAAACCATACACCTTACCTCTAAACCACCGGCCACCCTCGATATTACTCAGCTATTTAACCTTTAAACGCCGGACTTCTGAAATGGTGGTAAGCTTGAGCTGGCCGGAGTTTATTTAAATGCCCGCTGCTACTCTGCGTTTAAATGTCCGTTCCTGTTAGGGCGCTTAAACAATTCCAGCATTGTGTTTAACCTTTAACGTCTGAAGTGCCCCGTTTGTGTCAGTGATCAGTATAGTCGTCGTGGCCAAAGTACCCCATTTTGGCCAGTCGGGCATTTAAACTCCGCTAAACCATACACCAGTGCCTTACCAAAGGCCCACCATGCACTTTCGAAACGGGTGTATTTGCCGCAAATCCCAAGGCAAGCATACGACATTGCAGGCATAAATAATGCTCTGTGGATGGTACATTTCATCTTAGAGCTTAATTGCTCACTTTTCATTGAAAGACATGCTCTAATAAACGTTGTGAAGGTATTGGCTTCGATTATTTTTGTATCTAATCTTCTTACCAAAAAATATCAGATGATGTACATGACTCACGAAGGGGGTTCTTCGTCCGTTCAATTTGAGATGACAACCAACCGATCTAACTCTAGATATACACTACTATTTTTAGGGGGGGGGGGGCTGGTTCATTTATACATATGCTGTACAGTGCGTGGCTCTCCTCACTCGGCGTAAACGTTTTGTCTTCGACCGAAACTCTGAATTTTGTCGCGATAAACATGTGCTAACAGGCTTGATTATACTAACGGAAATTTTAATTGCAATTTATACGCACTGTTGTATGGTCCCTGGCTGCAGAGAAATCTCCACTGTGTCTTATACCAGTCTACCTGTACATTTTTTTCCCCCTTGGCACTACAGCCCCAGTGGGCCTAGGCCTACCTCCATGAACTTCTCTGTTCACTTCGGTTTTTTCCAGATCTTACACATTCGGTAGGACTCCTTGGGTGGGTGATCAGCTCGTCGCAAGGCCTCTACCTGTACACAAACACAGAAAAACGCACACACACAAACTAAACATCTATGCCCTGAGTGGGATTCGAACCCATGATCCCAGTTTCCAAGTGAGCCAACACCCTACATGGTGTGACAACACAAAAGCATGAGATGCAAATTTCCATTCGCCAGGTCTGTGTGCAGATCATGATTCATTTGTCCATAGATTATGTTATATATCTTGTGTCTTTCTCCTGAACTACATAATATTTGTTGGTTTTTGTGATTTATTTATACTTTTCCTAACAGTCTGATTTTCTTGTCTTTTGTAATGTTGTATTTAAATCCTACCATATTAAGGAATGCTGAGTCATAGGAAATAATTTTCATCTGGTATGGAGGTCCTGAATTGTATTTCTTCTTTGATGTGTTGTTTGTCACAAACAGCCGGTGTACTTATGTCAACTTTAAATCTATTAATCAATACCCACATTCCTACATAATGTAATGCAGTGTTGGGACACTAAGAAATCCATCCTCTCTTTAACAATTTTCTAGTCCTAGTGAAACCATTAACCCAGATTTTCTTATTATTTCACAAAAGGACTGTTATTTTGCATTAGTAATATTCTTAGGTAGGGACACTTTCAAGAATTTAAGCTGAGGTAGTACTAACCTTCTCACATTCAGAATCTTACACAGATTGTACAATAAGTAATATCCAAGGGTAGGTTATATTTATTACTTCCAACATATATCTCTGAGAGAACAAGTAATAGTTGACAGACCATCTGTTTCTCCACATAATTGCCAGAACATTTGAGGCATATATCCAAGTGGTATACAACCTGTGTGATTGCAGCAGAGAAGAAATTGGGGTTCAGTTTTTTTCCTCCCTTAAGATCCTGCATTGTTTTGCAATAAGTGGTTCAGAAACTGGTGTGTCTCAAGGTACTATTAATTTCAGTTAGTTATAAAACAATGTTTTCAACTACCAGTAATTCCCAAGATTTGTCCAAAATCTCATGATGTTTGTTCCAGCTTTTCATATTTCCATGTTAGTAATCCTGTTCAAATATCATAAGACTGAACATGGAACCTATTTTAGAGGCTTTGTCTCATTAGGGCTTTCACCTCAAAAATGGGTGCCTTCATATTACGAAGGCAGTGGGCAGTGAGTCCATAAAATGAGGTGCTCACCACAAATGCTTTCTATCAATTTCAACACACCTGTTGTAGATTCATACTTAAAAAATAAAAATTACTGGTATTTTCTGCAAGAATAATCATTATTCCATAATTTTAAAACTGAATATATACAGCAATTTAAGCTTATTTTAAATAAAACTTAATAGTGTGTGTAAGGTGGAAGGGAGTTTGACCTTTAGCCTTCTATTCCCAAACATAGGACCCAGACTGGATGACAAAAATAGGATTATATGTTACTAGGAATAACACACACAGGGTTGACAGACTGATGTGGTTCTTGGTCATAAAAACTGCCTTAGTTGTCAAGCGTATACTGTACTGTAACGTGTCTGGAATCCGGAAGTCACTTCTATGGAAACGCTAGAACAGACCGTTGCATAAGAAGTAACAATAGCGATACTGTAATTCCAACAGTGAGCTGTTGTATCGAGAACATCGAATCTCCACGGTAACGACAAACAAAGCAACGTCTCCATGGTTATAACAGAAGGTTCATTTGCCTAGCAGCGGCGAGGGTATAAATAGGCCAGCTTCGATGAGAAGCCTTCAGTCTCGGATCAGTCTTCGAAGAAGTGAGTCTCGGAATAGTCTTCGGAGAAGACAGAAGTGTCGGAACAGTCTTCGAAGAAGTCAGTCTCGGAATAGTCTTCGGAGAAGAAAGACGTGATCAAGCCTCCGGAGAAGAAAGCCTCGGATCCGCCCCAGAAGAGATAGTCCAGCATCGCCGAATACTGTGAGCAGTGATTGTAACACTGCAAGTGCAAATGATTGTAATGTGTGTAAGTGAGCGAAGGAGATTCGATGTTCTCGATACAACAGCTCACTGTTGGAATTACAGTGTCGCTATTGTTACTTCTTATGCAACGGTCTGTTCTAGCGTTTCCATAGAAGTGACTTCCGGATTCCAGACATGTTACAGTACATACTACATAGTTTTGTGAAAACTATTAGCTAATCATAAATTATTGTAAAGATAATGCACTTGCAGTCATTGTGTACATTTAGTCTATCTGTCCATTCCTCAGTTGGCTGTAAATGTTAACACATGAATACAATTACCTTAAGCACTCCAGTGCCTGCAACTGCCCCAAGACATTGAACAGCAACATAGAGCAGTGCTTTAAGAATGGAGATATTCCCAGTAACAAGCATGCCACATGTCACTGCTGGATTCACATGTGCCCCGCTCACATGACCGACAGACTGCAACCATTAAACATATACAATGTCTGAATACCTTTATAACCCAAATCCTTGGGAATGGTGATTTCCTGAATAATAAAATAAAAAATGACATGAAATATTAAACATTGCTTCCTTCTCATCTTCCATCTTTCCCACTTGTAATTCTAATGATGGAATAAGCTGTTTGTAATGGGGAACCTGGAAGAAATCTGTGAACAGCAAGACATAAGTGTAACATTGAAATTTCTCTGTATCAAGTTATGGACTGCTTACATTCATGCTGTGACCAGTTCCATCCTTGGGGAAATACTGCAGATATCCATAGGTCCTTTTGGAAGAGGTGGTGAAGAGGAATATTAGAAGTGTCCTACTGGAAATCAAATTTGAACATCAGGTCTGTGGCTTGACACAGTTAACTTCTATCCACTACTAAAACTGAGATGGTGAAGATGAAACAAGGTTCCAGTATTGAACAATAACGAACCCTCACCATTGAGGTTTGTGCCATTTTTGGATTTCTTTACATTCAGGGTGATGCTGTTCATTGGGAAATACGTTCTTAAAGAGCTATGAAATCAAGCTTTTGGAAAAATAATAGGACAACATGCTTAAGTAGTTTCTGTGATGTAAATTTTAATATTGACATTTTTCAGGAACCAGTGCATTTTTTTGAAGGTTTGATGGAACTGAATTCTGTTGATTTTCTTTGTATTGCGCTTACATATTACTTAACAGCCATATTGGATGAGAAGAAAACTTTTTATTATAATACAAAACAAAAACAAATGAATATAGATCACTATTACCAACTTGAACATTTTTACATTACTAGATTCTCAACAAATTCAACAGATGTCAAAATTATTTTTGGAACTTAACTTTCTAAATTGCAAGTGTATGGAATTACTAAATGGTATTCCTGTTCTGAAATATCTAGCACAATGTTAGGTTGCAAGTTGAGTTTTGGCTCAACTGTTTTCTGTGTTCCCAGGATTAATTACATTGTGCTGTATTTTGTAAAACACTGACTCAAACCAGTAGTGAATAATGCACTTAAGTCATTGCCTCAGGTCAACCATTTCCAGGCGTGTATTGACAAAGCTTAACAATTTCTACAATCTTTCTAACGTAATAAAACAGAATTAAATAGTAACGACCAAGATTTGGAAATATAAATAATAGACTTGGCCAAGTTCTAGCCATTTCAGAAGCATAATATAGTGCTAGAGTAACAATACCGACATGGGAAGCTTAACCAGAATATCTGGATAATTTTTCAAATAGTTACAAATTATAAATCACTCCGTCCAATGTGACTTGTAAGCTTTTTACTACATAAACACTTAACACCCTTACATGTTTCGGTCTCTGTGGACCATCTTCAGAGAGCGAACATCACTACAAATAGTAGTGATAGTACTAGTAATAGTAATTTTGGCTGCATCAAGAATGTAAAATATACATTACATTGAGGGCTTAGTGCTAATGGTCGATATGTCTGAAGAACTATCCCTTTTGTCACTAGCATTGTCTGGCTGAGATGTAATACAATGAAAAGTAAACTGATCAGTTACTTTTTGTATAATGAAAGACAATAAAAGTCAATAAAAACTTGTTCATACAATTATCCAATCAGAAAAACACAAAGCCATTTCATTAATTCTAAACAAGAAAGCTATGAAATTGTTCATAGCCCTGTGGATTCAAAATATTATTGATAACATGAACAATTAATCACACATTTACTGTCACTGTTTAACTTACTTAAGCCTGTAAGCTGACCAACTCTCCATTTTCTTGNGTTGTGGGGAGAGGGGGGGGGGGGGAATTAGAGTAGTTATGAGCCTCATAGAGTTTATAATTGTTCTAAATATTTTTTTTAAACTTATTGGACAAAGAGATTTACTGAACTCTCATAACCTTCGGACTATTAAAGAAGCCAGGAAAATAACGAAAACTGTGGTGGTTAGCTCAGCAGAAGTGGAAAGAACCACTGGTATGCACCATAAGGGTTATTAAAATCAGTGGACGTCTAGAGATGCTAATCAGTGCTCCAAACGGTTTGCCTAATTAGCAGTGTTTACAGTTAGACTTTCTATTATACAAATACTCTGATGAGATGAATTGAAAGTAACTGCAGCTCCTTTCCAGTATTCGAGACGTAACGGTAAAATAGTAAAATTGCAGTGTCAGGAGATGACGTGAGTATCTGTGTTATGAACACTGATACATCTTCGTAATAAACGGTGATACAGATACCAAAGACTTAGTGTGGTTTGGTTCCAGTCACTCATGCCCATTCCAGAGCAAATGATTCAATTATTCAGTATGCTTGAAGTAAATTTTGCTTGTTGAGGAGTATATACATCCCACCATGTGATGACTTTAGCCAAAAGTGGTTTTCTCTACCCCTGGACCATCATAAAGATTCCCAGGGCGTTTCTTTCAAGAATGCATTTAGTGCTTATAGATATGTAGAAGCTGTGTCTGTCATGAAATGTTGTGTTTTTACGACGGTACCAACAATGTTGTTAAATTCAACGCAAGTGCCAAATGTTGTTGTCAAGTGGATGTTCGTATGCAGGAGTTCCAGTGTTCAACTCTCACCCTAAAGACCATCTTGTCATATTTTTCATGACTTTTCTCAGTCCCTCCAGGCATAAGTCCAATGCCTCAAATCAGGCCACGACTCCTTCCTTCCATGACCTTTCCAGATCATTACTTAGTCCCATCACTCATCGCTCTATAGTATGAGTTAATGAAAACATCCATAAATAAATAAAGAAAGGAGTAGCTCCATGCATGCCTATTGAGTCGCTGGTTCATCTGGTCGGGTTCTTGTGACATTACATTTTTTACAGATTACTGTGTCATAGTTTCTTCAAACCTTATCATCTGTAACCATAAAAAATTATAACCCAAGATCTGAACAGATGTCTTATCCCAGTATTTATCTTAATTTCCTCATCTTTCTCCTCCTCCTGCACAGTATCTTGCATAGTCTGTGTCCTTACTGTGACAATTTAAAACAAATTGTACACTCCCTTCATCAGTTATGATCGTTTCTCATTCATATAGTATATCCAGACACACAAAAATTTACCATCTTATTCACTTTCCTCCGCATGATTCAAGAGACGTGTATGTATACTCGTATATGTATATTTGTAGTTAATTTAACAAAGACATTGCTATCTCAAGACTATACAGCATCGAATGATGGGATGACAGTGAATACTGACTTGGAAGTCATGTGGAAGGAAACAGCCCTGGCCTAATTTAAGTTATTATCCTGCCATTTGCTTGGATGGACTAAGAAAAAGCATGAAAAACCTCAGTCAGGGCATTAGGTGTCCTGGATAAGATTAGAACCTGGCACCTCCTAAATACAAGTCAGAAGCGTTAGTGCTTTACTCCCATATAAACAAATTTCTGAGAGCCTTTCTTTTCACAGTCTCATTCCAATCTTACGCATAAAATAATTTCTAACAGTGTTCTCAGTTTCCTTCGATTATTTCCATTTTGTTGCCAAGTGATCATAACTTCTTCTCTCAGGAAAAAAAGCGATCCATGGTGACCATTGGTTTGCTAATTTGTAATGCGATAATTAGGTTTATATAGCAGAATGGCTACTTTAGTCAACGGATATATGAATACATTAATAAAGTTGTCATATTCCAGTAAAATTTTATTTTAAGGAAAAAATCCAGGAGAAGAACGGCTGCTTCAAATTTTTATTTCCATCACTCCGTCACATCTATATCAACTTTTCTCCAGTTTCTGTCATCATTCATGTCTATAATAGTTGCTGCAATTCAGAGTCTAACGAGGTCTTCCCAGTTCGAAAGACTTTCTCGAATTGTTCTCCTTATTACAGTGTCATCATAGAATGCATTTCTTCTAGTCCTATTTCGCCAAGGAAACTCTTTAACTTTGAATTTTCTTACAGATAAATGGTTTCATCATTACTACTTTCTGCCAGTTTCTTTGGTCCAGTGGCAGTTGCAGAAGAATCCTACTGCTTGTTCTCACAGTTGAACTAGAGATGGCATTTTCACTGCGACCTTTATTGGAAGATGTGTTGCTTCCTAAAGCATTTTGTGTTCCAGTTGGTCAGTTGGCCATACGGAGATATTCTTACCTGAACAATGGCCATAATGACAAGCCCGAAAGTGAGGGAAACCAACACTGGACTCTTTCCATTGTCTTCAGCGCCGACGCAACTCGCACATCCGTAGAAGTTAAGCAGCAGGTTGCCTAGGAACTCCGCGAGAAGCGCCTTCCAAATCCCTCTCGTAATCTCCTCCACGCCCAACTTCTCCTTGATGCCGGAGCCAGCCATTGTCTACCTGCAGCACACACAGAAGTGTGAATATAAAGACAATAAGAGTTGTGACAGATGGTGTTCTTATGCGTAAACATGATTAGATCCTGGGTTATGACACTTCTGTCTGGTACGCCGTAGTATATTACACAGTAAGTACCTCCGCACTATGTTCCTCCGAAACTTTCGTTTCCCCTCTGTGGTTTCATAACTACGTAAATACGTCAGTGTCTGGCTCAAGGAGAGCCGAACGGTGTGCTGACTGATGAATTCGAAACGATTTGGGAGGAGCATATTGCGGCCTTATCGAGTATTAGCCCGGTATTTGCATCAAGGGACTGAGGAAGACCATGAAAAACCCCAGGATAACAATGTCCCCACCGAGATTTCAACCTAATACTCCATGATCCTTAGCGCTACATAATCTGGTCGATTCCACGTCGAGATAACCTCAAATATCAGAATATGTTTTTCTTTATTGATTGCATTCCTTCGACAATGGTTCTGCAGCCCTTTGTTCGACCCTGGCCTCTTCTTCAGTTTCATAAGCTTATTTACACAGACGGTAGGACTTCTTGGACGAGTGATCAACCCGTCGCAAGGCCGATATTTACACACACACAGGACAACACAAACAAAGAATAAACGCACACACAGACATCCATGCCTTGAGTGGGATTCGAACCCACGATCCCACCATTCGGTCGAGCGAAGACAGTTCATGCCTTAGGCCGCGCGGTCATTGTGATCGGCATTTTGTTGTAGATAGGTGATATAAATGGCAGTGGGGGAGGAGTTAAGCGTTAACAATGGATTGTATGTAAGTAAAAAAGGGAAAAGCTATCACTGTATCAGGCCGTGAAGGCCCATAGGATTATGCGAAGTCGAGGTTCCCACATTATCTAGACAATCGGCTCACAGATGGTGGTAAGGTTATCAGCCTTACGCGCCGGCCACCCTTTACCCCCCGGAGGCTTCCTGGTACTCATTTCTTTTAGAGGCTGAGTCTACCCCAGAGCCATAGTAGGGCTGAAAAGATTAGATAAATTGAAAAATTCAATGAGCTAATCGGTGATCGAACCCGCGACCTTCTGGCTTGTAGCAGAGTGCCTCAATTAGCAACGCTGCCACGCCAATTTCAGTGTAAGGATACGGAATGTAAGACTTTGTTACTCTTCGTCACAATGTTGGTTAATTACACGTAATTCAGAACAATGTCGTCAGTATTCATCAAATTGACTGAGTTCAACGATTTCCCTGCATTTAAGCAGCTAACGTAAGTTAAGACTGATGAGATCTATATATATAGATCTTATTCGTGATTTTTTATCCAAGATACCAGTAGATCAGACTATACAATATCGAATGGTATGATCAATGAATAATTGACTGGAAAATATGCGGGAGGAAGCGGTTGCAGCTTAAATCGAGGTAATATTTCGGAATTTATTTGTACTGAGGAAAAACTAAAAACTAAACTCCGTGATTTTAGTCCGAAAGCAAACTATACCGATCGAGCGACTGCCGCTTGTCGACGATGTTAGTACCAACTTTAGCGGATAGAGGGTGTCGCGTGGTCAGCGCAACGGATCCCCACGGCCGATAATCTCAGTTTTCTGGACCGGAGCCGCTACTTTTCCATTCAAGTAGCTCCTCAATTATCATCACGAAGCGAGTGGACCCCGTTCCAGACCCTTTATTTCTCAGAAAATATGGTAGAGCCGGGAATCGAACCCTGGACCTCTGGATCTGTAGCCTGGAATTCTGACCACTAGACCGCAGAAATCCATGAAAATCCTTAGCCAATCTGCGGCCGAGATTCGAACCCAAGACCTCTCTATATGAAGCAAGAGACCGACCCACTCGACGGAGACGTTAGATTTGATAGCAGAAAAGGAACAATTATAGAAAGAAAAACAGAAGTACAATGAAAGGAAAGAACGCAACTTGTTAATTACTGATTATTTCTGTTCTCAGCAAGAATCGAGCTTGGATCCGTTAATTATATATAGCCACTGCGTGAATTGAAGCCCGAAGTATTAGGCGAAGTTACAAAGTCACATCTGTAGAGAATACTCATATCCGAATGCAAAGTGAGGTTAAGGAACTCCCGTTACGTGGGTATACCAGGAACGCACTGAACAGTTTGCGAATACCTGCGGATCTGATCTGAGAATTTTAAAGACAGAATTCACTTTCCAAACGCATAGTCCGCAAGACAATTTTCTGTGATCACTGGCAATATTCCAAAGTACACACAGATCTGCGATCTGCATGTGGCTTTCAAAATTCAATACGGGTACGATTTCATTACAAAAGCATGCACACAGCATGCAAAAGTCATACAAAACCATGAAAATGAATACAGCAGCAACATTGCACAAGAAAGTGATGCTCGGCATAGAACATATGGGATCCACGTCGCTCTAAGCCCGTTGGAATTATTCCCGAGCCAGATTTGTCCAGCTCGTTTTTCAAGCCCGTTCGCTGCGCCATTTACTTTAAGTTGTTTATTTAATGACGCTGTCACTATCGAGACTATATAGCGTCGGATGATAGAACTACGTATTAATGCATGAGAAACAGCTTTGGAATTAAAATTTCCAGGGGAAATCGAAGTATAATTGTGAGAGAGACTCGAAACCACGATAGCATTACCCGAGCTAAGACCTTGTGGATCCCAGACCTCGGGCATTTATGTATTGACAAGGAGTCTCATTATTTTTAATGATACAGGGATTCTTCAAAAACGTATTCATTAATCCCATAGAAACTATGGTAACTACAGGTCGGTACTTCGATATCTCAGCCGTGTGTACTTCGGTTGCGTCACAGAACAAACAACAACTGTTTTCTTCACAGTCTTTAAGTGATAGGTCTCTGAAAGCTGAGATGGTAAGTTTTCTTGGAGGCGAATTCGCCCTACTGCAAAGGATGGACTAACATTATAGAAGTGTAGATTCATTCTGCGATAAATGACAGGAAGTAGGAATCACAGAAGGAGAACCAAGCTATAGAACGGATATGTCCGTCTACCGAATGTCCTACAGACCTAAGCCCAGGAGGAGTACAAGCCAGCATTCCACCGCAAAGGCCAGGTCTCAATCCTTCGGGAGTCCACGTGGGATCTAGCACGAGGCAAGTAGAACTGAGTTCGGGTTCCAGGCAGAAACATATCTCACTGAAGTACTAGGAATTTACAACTGATGACAACTTGATTCAAACTGTACCCAGAAAAACGTGGGAGTTGCCAAATCGTCCCATTATAAGGACACACAGCACAACACAGAAAAAAATTCAGACGTTCATGTATACAGCCAGGTCGCGATTAATGAGAGTTCATATGATGCAATATTCGATTTAGTGAGAATTGTACAACGATACCAGGTCGCGTTTAATGCGAACCAAAATTCAGTCATGGCGAAGCCAGCGCATGCGCAGTTGAGGTTACGGTTAGGATTTTTAGATCAGTCTGATCTTGTTTATCTCTCTGTGGGTGCATGTGCTGCTGTGCAGTGATTTTAAAGGAGAAACTGTTATAGAAGAAACAACAAATATCGGAAGAGAACTTGGATTTGATACACTAGAAAATGATGATATTCGGGAACTGCTCAGTTCACACTCGGAAGAAATGGCCGATGATCTACTTTTAGTTCAAGAGAAAGCGTTTGAAGAGGCCGACAATGATGCCGACAGAACGAGATGATGTGCAAGTGAAGGAGTTCACTCTCAAGGAATTTAAATATATTTTTTCGTGCTGTGGAAGCCGTGAAGCAAAAAATTATGGCTGCAAACCCTAGCCTCGATCGAAGCATGCAACTTCGCCGAGATGTGGATAAAGCACTCTGCGTCCACCAGCGTACTAATGTATGAAGCTGTACAGAAAGAGAAAGCAGTTCAGTCTAAGATACTAAAATATTTCGGTAGACAATAGAGATGTTTTCGTCAGTGTACGCTTACCTTTAGGAATAACATTTACATTTTTTTTTGCTCTCTATAACTACTCTGTAACTTTGTTAACAATAAATTTAAATTATAAGTCTATTTTTTTATCCGTTACTGTAATATTTCATTAATAAACATATAAAAATTTACGTTTAAAATTTTTCATTGCCAATTTCCGTCGAGTTGGAACCAATTGCCATATTTCACATACAGTATAGCTTCGAATAGTGCGAATTCGAATAATACGACCACTTCATGGGATTCATTATCCGCACTCAACGAGACCTAGCTGTATTATGAAAAAAGCTGCCTCAATGCCACTGTTTCCTCCACAAATTCCACGTGACCTGGCCTATGATCAAACCAGGGCCGCCTCGGCGACTAACCGCCTGCGCTATGGCACGGCCCGTACCGCCATAAACTGAATATACTGTATAAACGGGTCAGTTCTTTGTAACGTGAAATGTATCCAGATAATATTGTGGCATGTAGACCGGCTGCTAGGCAACTACTGCGAAATAAGCAATTATACAGAAGCCCTTATTAAGTAATGGATTTGCAAACAATGGCCTTTGCTAGGCAATGACTGAGTAGCGATCACGTGGTACCCCAACAGATATGAACGCAACAATTGTTATGTAACAGAAGAACGGTGTTTTCTGTGACGTCCATGCTGAGATATTATAAGCAGGTCAATTTAGGAGTTGGCGTGAGCTGCATAACCGCTGAATTCAGTTATGAGCTGTTGCTGGTAGCTGAGGTCGGGGGCAATTCGAGAACCCAGAGAAAGGGGAACGTCCGCCTTTGAAGCCGCTACCAGGCAATGGCTAGTGAAGACTGTAACAGACTAAGAAGACTTAGCGTGTCCTATAGTAATTTGTGAAGTATGTAGAACAGTGAGAGCATAATCCTTACTTCTAGTTACGAGTTGTAGGTGTGTAATAAATTCGATTACGCGGGCAGATCCCATCTATAGTCCCTATCAGATCGTGGCAATATTTAATTATTCAGAACCACACTGAATCTCCACTACATACAGCAACCGGTTAATGTTGTCTAGGAAAATAATCGGTGCTTATTCTGAGATTCATACGAAACACATAAATACATTCCATGGGAAAACGCAATGTTTTGTAATGTTCAAATAGGTTGTTGCTTGAAAGGTTGAACTTCGTAGCGGTAAGCTCACGACTGTTCAAGTGACCAAGATGCCGCTCCGAGAGGTGCCAAGCGCGTTATGGTCCAAACAAGTACAGAAAAGAGTGCACGTTATTTTTGTCCGATTTTTTTCAACAGAAAATACAGAGAAAACTGAAGCACATAATTAAAGCTTTAATTTTCGTTAAGTTCTACGCTTTTCGAGATTGTTGCATAAACGGCAGACAGAATTACTACGCTATGCGTACGTTTCCTAATGTGCCCAACATAGTATTTCCAAACGCACACAACCACAAACACATAATATGGAGCATTCGCTACTATTGACGGTTGGCTCGGAGATATCTAAAGCATAATTGAAAAATTCAGAATGAAAATATTTAAACTGAGTTTGTTCAATTGGGAAAAATGGGACAAGCCTGAACATATAAATACTTTATGAATGTGAATTAACATTTGAAGGGATATGTAAACCGGGGGCACCCGGTAGCGTAGTTGGCTGAGGCACTATGCTACAAGCCGGAAGGTCGCGGGATCGAATCCCGATGAGGTGGATATTTTCATTTTACATAATTCTTCCAGCCACACTATGGCCATGGGGTCGACTCAGCCTCTAATAGAAATGAGTACCAGGAATCTTTCTGTGGGTAAAGGGCGGCCGGCGTGTAAGGCTGAACTTACCATCATCTATGAGCCGATTGTCTAGAAAATGTGGGAGCCTCAACATCTCATAATCCTATGGACTTCCACGGCCTGTTACAGGGATAGCTTTACTTACTTTTTTTTTACTGATATGGAACCCAGGGCGGAGCAGGAATAATTACTGAATTTGAGAATTCAGAAAAATAAGTGGACACCCACCTCTTCTGAGGGGGTGTTTCAGAGAGCAAAAATATATCACAGTTACAGAAAGAATCGCCAAAACCGAGAAATAACCGACGATGCTGCACCAGTTGCTGGTCCTACGTGGTCGATCATGGTGGCCGCGCGATCTAAGGCATGAACCGTCTTCGGTCGCTCGGAAGCCGGAATCGTGGGTTCTAATCTCACTTAAAAGCATGGATGTTTGTGTGTGCATTTACGACGTATTCTGTGTTTGTGTTGTCCTGTGTGTAGGTATATGCCTTGCGACTGGCTGATAACTCCTCCAAGGAGTCCCACCGTCTTCGAGCTTGTGGAAAAGATGAAGGAAGTGAAGAAAAGGCGAGGATTCAACAAAGGGCTGTAGAACCATTGAAGAATGAATGAATTATGAACGGGGCTGTAGAGTAAACCGCCAGTCGCGGTTGAAGCACTTGATCGTTGACCCGTCTATGTTCATTCCAAATCAGAGTCGTGTGCATATCGCGCCTCCCAACCCGGAAGCGTCTATTAATCTCATATCCTTTGCCATCCGTAAATCTATGGAACCAGTTACAGTTTCATTGGTCATTTCCCGTGGCACCGCACGAGCGCATGCTTTTCAAGCAAGTCAGCCAACCATGGAGAGATTTCAATTCCAGCCCACAGCATCTCCGAAAGAAGAATCGCCCACACTATTTCATTCATATCATGAACGCAAACCGATACAGAAGTAGAGGTTATGTCATCGCTTAGTCACAGACTACAGGGGCATTTGCGTTTCAACCTACCGGTTTTAAGCTGGCAAGTTCTCCGTTCCTGTGGACACACCTGTGTATGTTCTGCGTAATCATGTATTCATGTGGGACCCACTTTAGGGCGGACCGAGTAGGTTCCTGCAGCGCCAACGCTCGAGTCTTGTATTCGGCCATCTTGACTGAGGGTTTCCGTCGTTTCTCCCCTTCTCTTCAAGTAAATACCAGTACATTACTTCGATTATGCCATAACCGCTTAAAATTCATTGCATATCAGTCATTTTACCATTCGACAGTTTACGGTGAAGATAGTGACAGCGTCGTTAAATAACCACACACAATTACGACAGTAGCAAGAATTGTTTCCATGACGTTTTAAATATATTGGCCAGTAAGAGTTACTAAACCGGTCTAGGAAACAGAGATTAATGGCCGTTGGAACCCGTTGCGCTGACCACGCGACACCCTCTGTCGGCAAAAGTTAGCACTAACTTCGCCGAAAAGCGGCGGTCACTCGGTCGGTAGTGTTCGTTTGCGGACTAAAGGCCACAGAGGGAGAATTACTAAAGCCTTTCTTCTTTTATTCTGTCACGTATAAAATTAAAGGAAAATCACTTTAGTGGTGCTACGGAGTACAAAAAGGAGGACTGCATAATGACACGTGACATATACGTGAATATGTGATAACTGAAAGTATCAGCAGCCCGACCAAGCCATCCAGAACATAGAATACCGGTTGTTTACATAGTTTGTTTCTACTTTTATCTGCTCCACTAAAACAACGAACAGTTCTCCACGAAATTTTAATGCCACTTAATTGAAAACAAGCTGACGAAACAAGAAGGGAGTGCGCAATTCTGACTTTGAATATTTTCTCTTCAAGATTTTCTGAAGAATGTGATATACTCTCATCATTGCGAGAGCAGACCATGGTATCACCAGATGGCATAATTTCGGAATTCAGTTGTAAAGTTTTAAGTACTTAATCGCAATTATGCAAGACCGTCTACACATGCAGGGCTACCAAGAGTTCCTCCTCTTTTTCAGTACTGCGAAGAATGCATAAAGCTGTCATATCTGACGAAATGAATATGCTTTTATTACAGCCAAAGAGATCACACAATAGTTCGTGGTTGGAACATATGTGGGAACTGCCCACATTCAAGCAAGTGTGACACCGCAAGCGTCATTGCTTAACGCAGAAACAGACCCGAAAAAAAAATATTGTTCTAATAAGAAACTAAAGTCGAACCAGCGAAGAATCCTAAACAGTTTTTAAAAGTGGTTGCTGGATGTTCGTACTATAGTACGTTCAGTTTTGATTTTAGCTAATGAGAAAAATCTGCGGTCAACGGTGTCAGCCCAAACTTTATAGAAATTCGATATGAATTTAGACAATTCTAAATTTTCAATAAAGGGCTGAAATGGAAAGTTTTTGTGATGGGCATCTTGCTTCATTGGGTCCGAAGTTGTACTTGCCTACTTATTGGTAATTCCTGTTCCGCTTTCTCCCTCCAATCATTCCACGTGATCAGCAATTGTATTGAAGTCAGGAGAGTTTACAAAATATGCATGCGTTTACCATTAACATGGTTACAGCCTTTACTGACACGTATTGCACTTCGTCTAGTAATCCAAATTAACAATACAAGCAGGCCGCGTCACAGCTGAAGCGGTTAGTCGCTGGCTTCCCACCGCGACGGCCCGGTCTTGTCAAGTGGGATTTATGGTGGACAAAGTGGAACTGGTGCAGGTTTCCTCCGAGTACTTCGGTTCCCCTGCCAATCTTCATTCCACCAACTGCTCCACAATCACCCTCACCTATCATCTGGGGCTGGTACAATAGGCCAGAAGTGGCCGCAGTACAAGGGACTTAGTCCCATCCCACTATCAATAGAAAAATACTGTCAATTAACGCTATAAGACATACGCAATTAAGAAATCGATATTAGAAAACAAAGAAAAAAGGGAGCATTTATTTAGATCTATCCGAAGAACAACTGCTGCTGTAATCGTCTGTCAGGATGCTGTATGTTACGTAATGCTGTTGCGTTCTATTGTAGACACGTCCTTCGTACAATGTACATAAATGGACGCATACGGCGTTAGTGTCTTTTCGTCTACATACTTTTTATCTGATTTTTTCAACGATGTAGGTTAATTCTGGCAGCCTAGATTGTGACGCGAAAATTTATTCTGATTTGTATAGATGTAATTTGTAATCCATGTTTTAGAGGACAAGGACATTAAACTTTATAACTTTTATTCCAAGCAGGTTTTTGTACACAGTACGTGTAACGTAAGACAAATCATTAATAACTCATGTAATTATATAAAATATTTACCAATATATGTCTCATTAATGCCGCGTAAGGCAAAAGGTAAAGCTGTCCCTGTCACAGGTCGTGGAGGCCCATAGGGTTGTGAGACGTCGAGCCTCCCACATTATCTACACAATCGGCTGACAAATGGCGGTAAGGTTGTCAGCCCTACGCGCCGGCCGCCCGTTACCCCCCAGGAATATTTCTGGTACTCATTTCTGTTAGAGACTGAGTCCACCCCAGGGCCATAGTGCGTCTGGAATGATAGGTAATTTAAAAAATCCGTTTCATCGGGACTCGAACCCAAACCTTCTGGCTTCTAGCATAGTACCTCAACCAACTACGCTACCGCGTGTCCCCCACTGATGGCGCATAGGGGTAATAATGAATTACTATGTGCGATGATGTCTGTACTAGTAATTAGCTTGGAGACAATACACGTTTCTTAGAAGTTGACTATTTAACGATGCTGTCAGTAATGAGACTATATAGTTCGGATGATCACTAAATACCGTGCAGTTGCCGGAATGAGGACGGGCAGGGGAAACCGAAATACTACAATTAGACGTTTGTGGCTGAGAAAAATTAACATCAAGGCCAGTGAGATACGTAAAATCGCAAAGAACGTGTTTGCTGCGCTCTAGCATACACGTTATCACTCTCAGTGCTGTTGTGTTTGTTTTGAGGCGAGTAATTCCACCAGTGCCTGTAGTTAACACAGGCAGATGTGAGCGTTGGCACTTCATATGCAACCAGGAGCGCAGGTGCCGCAGAATCATGCTCACAAATTTCTATATCTTAAAATGACATTTTATTAATTTATCAAATAGGACCGTTTATTCTGTAATAAACAAAATTTGACAGATATTTTATTAAAATATTCAGTTTCTTATATTGAACAATTTCCCTATTTGTTGTGCATTTACGGGGGTAAATGACGGGATACATTACGTATGTAAGTGAATAGAAACAATTTTAACTTTTGCTTTGGGTGTGAAACTTATCCAACAGAATAATAAAGACCAAGGTGCCTCACAACAAGGCACTGATCACGCGCTGATCACGTGACACCCTCTATCCGCTAAATTTGGCACTAACTTCGCCGACAAGTGGCGGTCGCTCGGTCGGTATAGTTCACTCGCGGACTACAGGCCACGAAGTTTCTTTGTTTTTTATATTATAAAAATTATATTTTAATTACTTTTATAGGGGCTCTACTGCATGAAATTTCATAATTATCATCCGAAGAAGAAGAAGAGTTCGGAAATTGAAAGATACAACCGTCAGCTGGTCAGAGAGTATGAATTTACCGGAGGGGCGTCGTGTTCTCGTTGCGCACAAAAGCTGAGCAACCCAGGCAATAAAACAAAACAGCTGCTTTCACGTCTGACTAACCGCGCCCTTCTGAAGGAGGCTTCAAACTGCAGGAGAAGTGAAGTCTAGTTCGTATGCCCACGCTGCACAAGTCATGCAGAGAGCAGAACGCAAGAGCAGCAATCAACGCCTCTCCGCTCTTTACTTCATTACATCCAGTTACGGTCAATTGAAACTTTTATCGAGGGAATAATTTGGACTGAGGAAATATTATATCATACACTACGTAATCGTTTTCTCTAACGCAAAATAATTTTTGATGTAAGGAGAAAGCTGGATACCAAAGAAGGCAAGAGGATGTTTTAGCATTCATCATTAATCTACTCTAGGAGCTCAGAGAAAATTAATATCAACATGCGGACGCGATTTAAGATGTCAGTACTCACTCATCAGTCTTGTTAGAATCATAACAAAAAGTTCTGACCATCTAATAATATGAGCAAATAAGACCGTACATGGGTTCTGATGGGGGAGACAAGCAAAACGTCTATCCGTCCCTGGGTATTTGAGGAAAATAAATTAAAATTTTAGGAAAGGAAATGTAGCAAACATGAATACCAAAAATGAAAATTATCTTTTGGAATGTGTTCTCATATGATGAATATTCTATAGCGACCAGCAAAACTAATCTTAAATGGCTTACACGAAAGTTTGCAAGCAAAATTGCTAGCTGCCCACGGAAAGGATCTTCATGGCAACCAGAAACACTATTAGTTTCGACATGTCAAACGATCACGCGATTGTTTCTTTACGAAAATTTGTGGTTGGACCGATTCTTGCACCGGACCCGTCAATAATTGTGTAAATCTACCCACAGATCATAATATTTACTTTCCTGGAATTGAAAGCTATATGTGAATACAGTCCCGCACAATCATGACGCGAAACCTCTACAATTACGTGCTGAACAGAGGGCAAATCGCGTGTTCACTGCGGCAGGTTACCGTCCCCCACGAGTCTAAGTGAATTGCGGTTTCTCGCTAGTTGGGTGGAGTCGGTGTCATTAGCTCTTAAATGTGAGGAAAACTCTTTCGTGTTCGTCAACATCCTTTCACGAAAATTGTGAATCAATTCAGGTGCCTTAATATTAATTTTTTTTTCCGCTATCAGCAAAACCACCAAACTGAACTCTACCTACCTAGAGCATATTCTTTAACTGCAACTGTTATGCAGTTACGTTCACCTTTCGCAGAAATATTTTAATAATTATTAATTATTAATTAATTATATTTAATAATTATTATAATAATTCTTTTAGTTTCCGTATTCCGTATT
The DNA here is from genome assembly GCF_002891405.2 of Cryptotermes secundus. Taxonomy (NCBI): domain Eukaryota; kingdom Metazoa; phylum Arthropoda; class Insecta; order Blattodea; family Kalotermitidae; genus Cryptotermes; species Cryptotermes secundus. The sequence continues at coordinate 465,785 of NW_019728499.1, read as the reverse complement.
GAGGGGGTGGGTTTCCCCATGCACTTACACCGGTTAGTGGTCCATTGTGCGTCCCCCTTTAATTTCTACTGTCTCCATACCCTACCGGTACTGGTGCTTACTATCAGCCCCTTTCTGCCAGCAAGGTTCCAACCTCCTCTGGCAGTGGTATCTAATAGTTAGTCCCTTTCTGTCAGAGAGGTCCCCTTCCTCTGGCAGTGGTACCTAATACTTCCCCCATCTACCAGAGGAATTGGAAACTACTTGGGCGGGAAATGTTGCCTAATTTTGCTCAGAGGTCTCCTAGAGACATGAGGTTCTTTTACGTGCCGTAAATCTATGACACGGGACCCACGGCTTAAAGTCCCTCCCGGAGGACTTGTTCCCTGAATATTCTTTTAGTTTAGAACTATTACTCCAAACTCCGCACATCGAGGGAATTTATTAAACCCAGCATGTTCCGGTAATTTTTTCTGTTTCCATCTTCAGATGAAAAGCAAATGAAAGTAAATCTACGTTGTTGCGCCCCTTACTAGGACTACTTTCAGATCATAGAAGAAGACTGAAATAGCATAGATTTCGAAAGTCACTGGTATTAATACACTTGGACGATTTGCAGAGTTCAAAATAATAGTTTTAAGCAATGCGTCACAATAATGTCAAAGAGCGTCGAACATTCTTTACCGATTCGTTCATGATAATTATCGTTTTTTAATAGACTTATGTAGAGCGAAGTAAATTATAAGCCAGCTCAGTCAGTACATATCCTTATAACCTATTTATCTAGTATTCTGATAGGCCTCTTATAATAAAATCTCATTCTGAGGCCAAACTTCACGAGTTCCTGCTTAGCTCTCCTCATTCGTGCATCCGAATTCCAGGAACAGTGCAATTAATGAACATACAAAAAAGGTAAAATTGTCCCTGTGCTTAACTAATTAAACACATGAAGACGTATGGGGGAGTGGATGTATAGATCCACATTTTCTTGACCTCGGCACTAGCTGGAGGTGAGTGGTCAGCTTCACGCCCCGGCCGTTTTACCCCAGAGGAAAGAGCCCCCGGTACCCACTGGATAGGAGACTGAGTGGGCCCCAGAGCCAGTCTCGACGATATGGAGAGGAGAAAATTCTGACCCTACTGGACTCGAACTCCGACCCTCCCTCGTCCAGCCCATAGTCAGTCGTTATACCGACTGTGCTATCCAGGCTCACAATGAATATACCAAAAATGTAACAAGAGGCAAAGGTGTCTCTGTGCTTAACTAATTATGTATTACGCCATGAAGACGTATGGGACAATGGATGTACAGATCCACATTTTCTTGACCTCGGCACTAGTTGGAGGTGAGTGGTTAGCTACACGCCGCTTTACCCCCAAGAAAGATCCCCCGGTAGCCATTGGATAGAAGGCTGGGTGGACCCCAGAGCCGGTCTGGACGAGGTTCTGAAGAGAAAATTCTTGACCCTGCCGGGACTCGAACTCCGACCCCTCGGTCGTCCAGCCGGTAGCCAGGAGCTATACCGACTGCGCTATCACGCCTCTGCACGAACATACTAAGGAAAAGTACAAAAAAAGGCCCACACAGACAAAAATGTTATAGGCAAAATAGCAATTCTGGTATGTCCAAAAACTTGCTCTTCTGTTGGGGAATAATTGAGAGAGTTCAGAAACCACTCACTGGAACTTTATGCACCCAGCAGATGGAAGCAATGCACCGAGACGCACGCACAGGGAAGTACACTATAACGCTTCTGGCTACGCATTACAATGAAGTTTGTAATTTAAAGAGAGTTGGGCAGACTAGGAGGGGGGGGGAGAGTAATTTCACGACATTTTAGAACTTCTGGAAACTACAATCACACCATATTTACTTCCTGTCGGCATGATCAGGACACGTCACAACCATGACGCGACATTAAATGGTAAAAAGGGTGTCGATGAGACAAGAATGAAGTCAGACTGAAATGATGTAGCCCCAGTTCCTTAAAACACTAGTCACGTGATAGCTAAGCACTGTTTGGATATGATGTCATTGCGCCTGCGCGGAAGTGTGTTTACCGAGCCGTTACCTAGAAGCGGGTTGCATTACCCCGTTGATCTATTGTTGCGCGAATTACTCAGAAACGTCTGTTTCAGTGGCTCAATCGTTCTTGCATGGAGCAAATACGCCACAATATCAATAATTTCGTAGTATTAATAACATATGTACTACATTTTGAGATTTCAGAAGACAATTCTAACTTCTTGTATGTTTCGAAAGAAAATAACTCAGCTGTCATTGTGAAAGCTATCGGCTTTTTGGTCAGGAGTCTGCCAACGTTTTGAGTAATACGCGGTGCATTTTAGAGGTCCAAAGCGTGGAACATTATTAGGTGTTATTACTACACGTGGCCTAATGATGTTTAAAACATGTCACAATAAAAATTATGCATGTAAACGTAGAATTATTCGTAAGTTACTATCATTAAACAAAAAAACATACAATTTTTCACTTCCGTTTAAATATTCTCTAATGAAAGTTGAATAGGCTAAGTTTTTAAACATCTGTTGCGACTAAAAACTTCAAGACCCCATTGCAGTGGCTCTTATGTTTCTATTTCAAAAGTGTCTTCCATATGTTAAACGACGCAAGTTCAGGATCCCTCTCAGTTATCGCTCTTTTCTTCCGTACAGCGTTCCTCTCATCCTTATTTTCCGTTCTTTCTTTCTTTTTTTCCTCTCAGAAGTGGCATCACGCAATGTTAGTGTGTGCATAAACACGCGATCTGGTGACATCACTAGTTCCATACGGCTTCAGCGCCAACAAGCCGTGCTACTCTGTCCTCTGACAATTGAAATATTGAAAATGATAACTTCTTAAGTAACTGGCGCATACTCAATACTCAGAGGAATGTTGTATTTGTGTACCGATATAGAACATCGCAAGACTCGTCTTACAAACTTGTCTCACAGTCCGTTCACTAGTGCGTTGTTGGCCGTGCCATAACTCAGGTGGTGGGTAGTCGCCCGCTTCCCACTGCGGCGACCCGAGTTCGAGCCCAGGTCACATCATGTGGGATTTGTGGTGGACAAAGTGGAATTTGGGCAGGTTTACTCCGAGTACTTCGGTTTACCCTGCCAATTCTCATTCCACCGACTGCTCCATATTCATCATCTATCGTTTGTCGATGGTACAGTAGGCCAGTTAATGGCCGGTGTACCGAATGGACTCAGTCTCACCCCAACCCCAAAAACTAAGCTAGCGCGCTGTTGGTGCTGAGTGCCGTGGGGTTATAAGAATAACTCAAGATCTTGACTCCAAACAGCATGGGTTCTTTCCTCCTCAAATCTTATATTTTGATGCTTCTGCATATCGGGGGAGGGGGGGGGGCACGCTGTAGCGTAGTTGGATGAGGCGCTATGCTACAAGCCGGAAGGTCGCGGGATTGAATCCCGAAGAGGTGGATTTTTCAATTTACCTAATCCTTCCAGCCACACTATGGCACTTGAGTCGACTAAGCCTCTAACAGAAATGGGTACCAGAAATCTTCCTTGGTGTAAAGGGCTGTTCGTAAGGCTGACAACTTCACTGCCATCTGTGAGCCGATTTTGTAGAAAATGTGGGAGCCTCGACGTCTCACAACCCTATGGGTCTCCATGGCCTGTTACAGGGATAGCTTTACTTACCCTACTGGATATCGGAGTTTCACCGTAAGACTCATCACTTTAATCTTGAACAATTCGTTCTTATTCACGTTTAGTATCAGGCCAATGCGCGGGAGAAGCCAATGAACATACGATGTAGTGATTCTACTTGCGCACAGTGGTTTAATTAATTTCACAGATGAAAGATTTCAATGGTCGGAAGAAGGAAGAGCGTAGATAGGTTGTTAAAGGTCTATTTGGCTTGGTTTCAAATATAATTTAGCTTATCTGAATGGTGGCTGACTTTCAGAGAGTTTGCAACCAGCAATAGCGGCCAGTTCTTTTGATTTGTAACAGAAAGGTACACATTCGAAAAGCAATTTTCTCACGGGCCAACAGGCACAAGGGTAGATAAACAATGAAATTAAAGTGACACCGCTATTAGAAAACTCTAGCAAAATCATCGTTATTAAGGGAGGAGTGATGCAGAACGTGGTCACAGAGCCTGCAGGTGCTCCAGGGACAAGGAACAACGGAACGAGAACTCTGTCATTCTTTTGTGATATTTCCGTTCTCGTGTTCTGCCACCATAAGGGTTACAATATTCCAGTTGAAACAACTTTCAAGGCTGTTCCGGTGAGGAGGGGCGAGGGGCCAGATCCCAGGAGCAATTATCTACAGCAAGGATTTCCAGTTTCTGGTCCGCAGGACTCTCTGTAATCACAGGATGTTTGTTATGAGACATGCATATACATAAATATATAACTCATGTGAACGCCACATCTCCTATTACCGGTAGTTTTGACGGATATGGATTCGATTTTCATCACTGTATAACACAACAGTGCCCAAATCCCGATACAACTTACTTCAGATGTCGCGTACTCACGTTTCAAAACCCCTGACCTGCTGGAACAGAGAGATCGTGATGGTGACTGGATCTGAGGGTGCTTAAATACTTAGACTCCGCTGTGACCTCTTTGACGTCAAAACAATCAAATTTTGTCTCAGATTTGCAACTTACATTAGAATACGTCACTACATGCTGCTGTCATATTCTGTATTGTCTGGGATATTATTCAACTGTTATGCTTAATTTAACATTTGTTCGAGTGTTGGTCACCAAAATACAATCTCCTGCGCCACGTAATCCCAGGACGTGGAAACTTGTGGTCCTAGCAGAGACACGATAAGCTGTGCCTTTATCGGGATTCTGGACTTTCAAATTCTTGGCCAGGTGCCTACATTGGCAAGAATTAATATGACGTAAGGATTGATGCTCATATTTCTCTACATAAAGTAAGGTAAGATAAGGGCGCGCCATAGCTGAAGCGGTTAGTCGCTGGCTTCCCACCACTGCGGCACAGGTTCGAGCCCTGGTCTGGTTAAGTGGGATTTGTGGTGGACAAAATGGCGCTGGGGCGGGTTTTCTCCGAGCACTTTGGTTTCCCCTACCAATATTCATTCCACCAAATTCTCCATCATAATAATTACCCGGGGCAGGCCAATCAGTGGCCGCCGTGCTGAGTGGACCCAGTTGGACTCCACCCCCACTAAGAGATTAAAAAAAAAATAAAATTAAGGTAAGATAAGGTATGTTAAGGTAAGTAAGGTGAGGTGAGATGAGCTGAGATAATGTAAGGTAAATCCATCCCTGTAGGAGGACGTATAGACCCATAGGGTTGTGAAACGTCAAGGCTCCCACATTTTCTAGAAAATCGGCTGACAGATGGCGGTAAGGTTGTCAGCCCTACACGCTGACCGCCCTTTACTCTAAGGAAGTTTCCTGGTACTCATTTCTGTTAGAGGCTGAGTTGATCCCAGGGCCATAGTGCGGCTGGAAGGATTATCTCAATTGAAAAATCATATGACCTTGTCGGGAATCCAACCTGCGACCTTCCAGCTTGTAGAAGTCCTAATTATTAATAGGAACGTAAGGCGTCACATTCCAGAAGACCTTAATTTCATGCAGACTGATGTTACTTTGACTTATTAAAACGAGAAAATGACATCTTGTGTTTTGATAAATATATTAGTTGTATATTGTAACAACCCAGAAGATCATAATGTTAATATTCACCGTCATGACAACCTCAAATCTGGTATTAGTTCACACAAATTCCATTCTGGAATAAACGTAAATACTCAGAACCTGTCTCAATTAGAAGCAGAACAGCATGCATGGTGTTTGCCACTTGGTGGCTTGCGTGGAACTGCAAGAGACCATGTTTAGAAGTAATGCTCTAACAATGATGAAATATACAGAACAGAGATTAACCCGGGAAATCCGTACAAGATTAATACACTTACAGATTAATAGTTTTCATCGACTACCGTATGCTTAATGCATTTTACCGCCAAGTGCCTTTGGTTAGGAAGCTGTTGAAGCGTTGTGTTTTCAGCCTTGACTCACTCTGATAATAGGCAGAATCAATTTCTCTCTTTTCTTGCTCAAAGACGACTATAACCTGTTGCATAGTGCAAAAGCGACATATATCAACAGCTCCTTCTTTGAGAATTTCTGTCTTATGAGATTCTCCACAGTCACAGCTGTGAGAACCTCAAATCCAATAGTTGTTTCGTTGCTTCTGAAGGGTTCTGACGATGGTGTATAACACACAGAATTGCTGGGTTATTGGGCCTTTTCCATTGTCCGATATTCTAGAAAACAGAAAACACGATGTTTCGGAAACTGGATCTGCTTCCATCCTCAGGTGAAGAGGGGAAGACACTCAACTGGGTCCCTTAGAAAGTGGTAATGTCAACCACCCGAGGACGGAAAACACGATGTTTCGGAAACTGGATCTGCTTCCATCCTCAGGTGAAGAGGGGAAGACACTCAACTGGGTCCCTTAGAAGGTGATAATGTCAATCACCTGAGGACGGAAAACGATCCAGTTTCCGAAATGTTGTGTTCTCTGTTTTCTAGAATACCGGATCATGGAAAAAGTCCAAAACCCAGTAATTCTGAGTGTTTTCATTGTTCTGCTGCTTGGCAACCGTTCAGGGCATCAAGGGATCATGTGCGCCATCACGGGTGCAAATAATGGAACACCAGATAACGGCAATGTTTACTCGTAATCATAAGACTACAAAATTAATAAACAGTTTCATTTTTAATAGAACTTATTTCGAGAAAACAACACGTGAAAAAGCGGAGCTAATGATATTAAAAAAAAACATGTTAAAATGCTTTAGTGATGTTGCAAAAACGAAATTGAATGAAAAATGAATCATATTTACTGTTCGCTGTTAAGGTAGAATAATATTCCTTGCTGAATCGTTAAAAAAGACGGTGTCAGAGGAGGTCGAGATCCTGTCTTTAATATTTACACCATCCTTACCAAATTCACAGTTCTCAGTTGCAGAGTCACACTATTAACGACACTGTATCGACTGCAGAGATTATTAACATATTATTCGAAATGGTATAATGTCTTTTAGCCGGTCACGGTAGCCGAGCGGTCTACGGCATGCACTGTCTTCGCTCGCTCGGAAGCCGGGATCGTGGGTTCGAATCCCACTCAGGGCATGGATGTTTGTGTGCGTTTTTCTGTGTTTGTCTACAGGTAGAGACCTTACGACGAGCTGATCACTCGCCCAAGGATTCCTACCGAATGTGTAAGATCTAGTAAAACGAAGTGAAACGGAGAGTTTCATGGAGGTAAGCCTAGGCCCAAATTGGGGCTGTAGCGCCACAGGAAAAAAAAATAAGTCTTTTAATGCTGAATATGGTAGTGAGAGGATCCATGATTATGGTAGCGTATAACTCAACATCTTTCTCGAGAAAGCAGTGGAACTTCTGAGGCTGTTGTTGCCTAATAGAGAATCGAACCAACCATCTACTAGTTGCAAGGTAAACCTGTTTGGTGCCTCTTTACGTCTTGCAGTATAAATATGAGAGAAGGAAGAAACAATCCCAACAGAGTCTGCTTGTTCCGCTCCGGGCGGTGAATAGCAACCCAACTTTACTGCACGGTTGATCCTGGCAGAGCACGTTGGTCACTTGAACTCAGTAGTAAAGTTTACACACTTTGTGACAAGCCAACTCATCTATCTAATTATGGTTAATTTATATGGTAATGAATTGGCGCTGCAATTCGTCAGCATACACTTCACGTGTTGCAATTTCAACGTATGTACAACTGTAACTGAGATGTTCAAGAGGAGAGCATTGTATTCCATTCTTTCAAGACAAGGAGACAAAGGCTTTTCCCGGTCACACTCCTGATCTGCGGAGAGTACTTTGTGTCTATGCACAAACGCCGCACTAGCCAGCATCCGTTCAAACTTGTTGCAGAGACTTAACCTCAATTTTTACCTCACTTTCACACATAATACACACAGGAGCATTTAGAACAGATCAGAAGGCTGTGAAGTTATTTATTACATTTTAAGAGCATGTTTATATTTGCCTCTTCACACAGCCAACTTTTAACCCAATAGAAACGGAGTTTAAGTGCATTCATTAATGGCATGTTATTAAAATATAGCATGGTACAACAAACCAAGATTTTTCTTACAAATACATAACTTCGCTGTTGATAAGGAAACTGCGGGCCAGCTTTTCTGCCAAGGCAACAATACTTTGATCCAGATCAATTCGCAAAACCTCTTTATGGTTTCTGTCCAAAAACACAAGATTAACCGCAGTTTGCTATCCGTGGTCTTAACCTCTAGCTTCCTAATTTTAATGACCGAAGGCGGATTTGACACTTCGTAGGATTTAACCCCAGACTTCTCCATCACCATCAAGCGCTCAGATAACGCGTGTGTATAGGACCTAATGCCGGTCACGGTAGCCGAGCGGTCTAAGGCGTGCAATGTCTTCGCTCGCTCGGAAGCCGGGATCGTGGGTTCGAATCCCACTCAGGGCATGGATGTTTGTGTACAGGTAGAGGCCTTGCGACGAGCTGATCACCCGCCCAAGGAGTCCTACCGTATGACTAAGATCTAGAAAAACCGAAGTGAACGGAGAAGTTCATGGAGGTCTGGGCTGGGCCTACTGGGGCTGTAGTGCCAAGGAAAAAAAAAAATAGGACCTAATAGGACTCCTGGACGCAAGGGTAGGACCACATACGTCTTCAGTTATCTGGCCTGGAATATCAGCTGCACGCTTCTGTCGTCTTTAACTGAAGGACATTTCGCAGATACGTGCATGTTTCCTGTTCATATTCTCTTGTGTCAGCTGTGAGCAATTCCAATTTATAGCCCACACCCATCAAAACGTGATTTGACGCTTTAAGAAGCGGTTTTGGGCAGAAAATTGGATCCAGTCATCTCTCAGATGGCGCACTACACAGATGCTCTGCTCCTGAGAATGACGTATTTCTAACACAGCACTTATCCAAGTGGCCTCATTCTAACTCTATTTATTTGCGAATATCTATATAAAAGTAGTTAAATAGACTGTTATTTCATTACTGAGCGAATAGCAGCTTGTTTTTATATAAATACATCACCATCAGACTTAATTCATTATTTATTTACTTTTTCAATGGCTCTTCCAACCCATTCAGGGCCCTGGCCTCTTGTTTTGTTCCGTAATCATTTTCATAGACGGTAGGACTCCTTGGACGGGGGATCAGCCCGTCGCAAGACCGCTACCTAAACACAGGGCAACACACACAGAATAAACGCACATACACCAAACATCCATGCCATGAGTGGGATTTGAACCCACGATCCCAGCGTCCAAGCGAGCTAAGTCAGTTCATGCCTTAGATCGCGGGACTACTGTGACAGGCTCAGACTTAATCTAAGTGCAACGTAAGTACTACATAAAACAATTCTTATGTAAGCCAAGCCTGTAAAATATTTTTCGGATAACGAATCCATTAAAAAGATTTGTACTTATCCTTATAAAGTATATGTATATACATGTCACGGTTGCCGAGCGGTCTAAGGCATGCACTAACTTCGCTGGCTCGGAAGCCGGGATCGTGGGTTCGAATCCCACTCAGGGCATGGATGTTTGTGTGCGTTTTTCTGTGTTTGTGTACAGGTAGAGGCCTTGCGACGAGCTGATCACTCGCCCAAGGAGTCCTACCGTATGTGTAAGATCTAGAAAAACCGAAGTGAACGGAGTTCATGGAGGTAGGCCTAGGCCCACTGGGGCTGTAGTGCCAAGGAAAACAAAACGTATATATGCTGGTATATCCAAAATGATGTCAAGTGATAGTTAAAACTGATACGTAAGTGTCTAAAGTACGGGTTTAAATATCTTATGTGTTTTGATGATGGGGTTATTGACCGGCTTTATGTTTATTTAGTATCGGCCCTCAGCCATAACTGTACATACTTCGTTCAACGATGCCTAATTCGTTACGAACTACTCAGAAACCGGAAGAGGCACAGTGAGGATCATACGAGTACAGCACTTGTATCAATACAAGTGTTCATGGATGATACGGCCCACTTTAGGCCTAAGTTCCACATCACCACAAATTTATCTATTTATTTACCTGCTTATACAACAGTTCAAAGGCGAATTATAAAAGTAAGCATGGAAAAAGAGACAACAAAACAAACACACAATAATAATAATAATAATAATGATAATAATAATTTGTATTAATTTGCGTGTTGAGCTCAACACCCAGTCAATAATAGTCATAATAATGTGGCATGTAGACCCGTTACTAGGCAACGACCTTGAAACAAGCAATTAGACAGTGGCCGTTGCTAGGCATGGGCGCGTAAACATCAACAGAAGAATTATTTTCTGTATGGGACGCGGTTGACGGAGGTTCTGAAGAGTTTTCGTCGGTTTCTGCAGTACACAATACACATCGCGTAAGATACACCCGACCACAAGCCACACAACCCCGTGCTGACGCCTTCCCCATTGGGACGATTTACCAAGAAGGAACCTGAATGTTTTACTTGAACGTTTTTTAGTTTTTTAATTTTTTAAATTTAAATTTTAACGTTGACGACTCGGTTTTGAGGGTGGTTTTTTAGATGCAAGTGCTATACCTGCATTCAAGATACTGGGAAGTGTTGTGCTTTACACTCCGTTATATGTAATAGTTTCCACAAATAACTACATATTGTGGATGTTGAGCTGTGCCAGTGTTTTCATGGTTTGTTGTAAGTGCCTCTGAGGATGGTTCCTTGGAACCGAAACATGTAAGGCAGATGAGAAGAAAAATTAAGTGACCAAAATATATATTGTTACACTTGACGGAAAATCTATTGACAATAAAAATAGAGATGCTAATTACTCTATCTCCTTTCTGGAGCACGGAGAAATGTAATGTCCCACACATGAAATTAATACCCTTATACTCTTTTTCTCTTGATAATGAATCACGAAAACAGACTTGCCAGATATTTAATCTGCCTTTCATTTTGCAACCCCTGGATTCATCCGGGATTTCCAGTTGTCTTGGTGGCGATCAGTGCTGACACAGGATGTTGAGGAAGGTTTCCAACCTTGATACGAAACGTAGTAATTGATAAGACGAAAATATGTTAGTAGTTTGTAGGGATTTAAGGAAAACAGGCCCAGGGAGGGTTGAAATATAACCACTGTAATGCGCGCTTAATGCCACGAGTGTTACGGCTCTTCCAGGTTTTTATATGTCGTAAATATCGCGGCTTTCTGGATAAACACGAGCTTTCGATAGCGTCATACGTAATAGAAGGAGTAAGCAAATTCAAAATTTCTTCAATAATTCTATATTTCTTATTTTCCATACGTCACTATTAGGTTCTAATGCCTTATTAATGAATATTACTCAATAAAGAATTTCTCATTTGAAGAATACTTTTCATCTAACCAGTCTTCCAATTACATGCACTAACAATAAGCGAAACTGGAACTATATAGGTAATCCCTATTTCTTCTTGATAAATCTGAACATTAAAATATAAAATTGTGCAGCATAGTTACGTGATAATACAGAGAGTCAATTAAATTTCGTGCATGAAGACAAATTACATAACATTTTCAATATATATTTTCTATAGAGGAAAATTTCCCTTGTGTTTTGCCAAAAGTGGTAAGAATGGCCACCAGACTAGTCAGAACATGTTTTATGTGTATACTGAATTTATGTAACTAGTCATGTACCCTACTAGAATTAATTACCAGTAATAGGTGTTGCGTCTAATTTAAACGGACATTTCTGCAATATAATCTACATAATCGCTAATACAATAATATTCATACCTTTTTGATGAAAATAAAAAAAAACCTTGAAAACAGTTGAATGACAACTGGGCGACAAGCACAACTTAGTGCTGATGGTTCACTGATCACCACTCGACTGACCCGCAAAACAAGGAGACTTCTTCGCAATAAAGCTCTCACACCGTAGTGACAAGACTGATACGGCCATCTACAGTGAACAGGACGAATCTCTCTTTCTCCTAATTGTAACACCGGCATCCAAGAAGGATAAAGAGGAGTGGAAAAAAATGAAACCCACCTGTGCGTAAATTAAAGGTGTATATTTGATGATGTAGCAATATGTTCATTTTTCATTTTGACAATGTACGACGAATTATACAGCAATTTTATATATCATATTTAAGACAATGAGCTTCGAGTAGTTACTATACGATTCTGACGATGGTGTATAACACACTGATATGTTGGGTTTTTGGACTTTATCCATCGTCCTGGTTTTTTTTAAGATAACAAATAAAAACACGACGTTTCGGAAACTGGATCTGTTTCCGTCCTCAGGTGAAGGAAAACACCTATTCAGTTGGGTCCGTTGTCCAGTGAGTGAGGCTAGCTCTTTCTAACGGACCCAACAGAATAGGTGTTTTCCTTCACCTGAGGACATCCAGTTGCCGAAACGTCGTGTTTTTATTAGTTATCTTAAAAACCAGGACGATGGATAAAGTCCAGAAACCTAATATATCAGAATGAGCTTCGAGTTAATGAAAAAAAAACTTTTAGGAATTTACAATTTTATTTCTTGGAAGCTAACATGAATCAGTGACGTCAAATACCAAAATTATTCTGGGTCGACTGAAAATAAGTCAAGAAATAAAGAAATATCACACTTTTACTTTTTAATATCCCATTCTACTGTGAACAATAATCTTCGAAATTCTGAGATGGGACAACACTATTACCCTTCAATATCTGGTGCCGAGATTTTATAGAGCAATGTCCTTTAAAATATGCTGATTTTTTTAAGTATTTTTTTTTCAAAATGTAGGACAACAATATGGCGGCAGCGTAAAGAGTGTATTTCACTTTCCTTTTAATGGTGATAACAAAACAAGAGTCGGAACTATGAATGTACGCTGTACGGAGTTACATTATAACATTACTTACAAGTCCGACACGAAAGAACTGCTATATACTAAGAACGACAAACGCTGTGAAGGTGCGATGTTTGGGGCTATATCTGCATAGATAACGCAGTTAGAATCTATACTAGTGGAAATTATGCACACCCCTGGACCATTATATCGTATAGTTATTAATTCATAATTCCTTTGCACATCATCGCGTAGGTTTTAGATTTTGAAGAAAAATAAGGGTCACACATTCTTCCGGGATCTCTTGTTACATATTTCGAACTGAATAGCATTAGTGACGGGATCGCAGAATTTCACAAGGTCACGGAGTTGTTTATTGGAAGAATTTACACTTCCACTAGCAAAGATATTAATCATTTTCTGCAACAAGACAGCACACACAGACACTCTATATCACGTCTGCAAATCAGAAGAAACTGAGGCAAAAATGTGAAAGATTTTACAAACTGGTAACGGGGGGATTCTCAGGGGTTTCCTTTATCATTTTCTAATGAGGGAATTTGAGTACCAAACTAACAAGACATTTCATATTACATTTACAAATCAGGAAGCTGATTATGTTCCCAAGCAAATCTGTAAAACTGGTGTTCTGATTAAAGGGAAATGAATATGTGAATGTTCCCTATTGTCATGGGTTCGACTCCTGATGAGGTCATTGAATTTTTCAATTGACCTAATCCCTCCAGCCGCACTATGATCCTGGAGTTGACTCAGCGTCTATCAGAAATGAGTACTAGGAAACTTCCTGGGGATAAAGGGCGGCCGTCACGTAAGGCCGACAACCTCACCGCCACCTGTGAGCTGATTGTATAGAAAATGTGGAAGCCTCGACGTCTCACAAGCCTATGGGCCTCCACGGCCTGTTACATGACAGCTTTACCTTTTTACCCTATTGTACTAGTACGTATATGCAGGTTAACAAACGTCAGGCTGAAACTTTTCACAATTATTGATTATTCTCTTTTTAAGAAGATCGCATTTCCTGGTTTCGTAGTCTCTGTTGTTTGTGCTGTTGAGGCTAGAATTGCATGCCAGCACAAGATTTCTATAATCTGCTGAAGGACTTCCCGTCTTTTATGGGAAGCGAATGTTCATTTCAGGGTTCATAAGAGCCACTCACTGGATTCTCTCCTGAACCATACGAATCAAGCTCGCAAGTGTCTTCTTAAGACCCGCCTTGATATTCTTGCATCTGAGATTTGGCCTCACAAGTGGTCCCCTCTATTCAAATTTTAGAATGTAAATATTTTCACGCATTTCTTACCCCCCAAACTTGTCCTGCATGTCCCTTCCTTCTCAATTTCCTCGATCTGATCACATTAATATTTGGCGATGAGCTGTGAAACGTTTCGGGGAAACTCAAAACCGTTACAGAAGAGTTTAAGTATACGTTTCGTTCTCGGGAGGTATCGGGTTCGATGCTCAGCATGGAGACTGTCTAAGGCGATTAACCCCTTCTGAAAGTTTCCTCAGATCCGCAGAAAAATTCTCATATGTAACTTAAAATAGACCACGACCGCTTCCTGACGCACTTCCTATAATTCAAATAATTCTAGAATATGATGATAGGGTCTGTGTAACACATGCAATTGAAAAGGCATCATTAAACACGCATTAATTAACTTATATGGGGACAACTATTAAAAGCGCCACCATTGCTGTTTTCGAATTTTCTTTGATTTGCGTTTGCGGTAATAACTGAAAGCGTTTTGGGTAAAACTGCATCATTTCGAAACGGATATAAACAAAGAGAAAACATTATGACCACAGGATCTTTTTCTCGTTATGTCTAAACTGGAGAGAATGTTGTAAATAGTGACGACACTAGCCACAAACAAAATATTATCTTTACTTCATAATCCGGGCATCAATCCGAACCCCGTCTATAGTCACACTCCATACACACGACATTATTTTGATGTACTCGTAAGTGGTTACATCGTATGGAACAATTTACAGAAACAATTTATCACGTGCATTGGTGTTGTGACAATTAGACGGGGTTTTCATTTATTGCATTTATATAGACCGCACCATAGCTCTAGCGGTTAGTCGCTGGCTTCCCACCGTGGCGGCCCGGGTTCGATCCTGGGTCTGGTCAGTGGGATTTGTGGTGGACAAAGTGGCGCTGGGGCGGGTTTTCTCTTAGTACTTCGGTTTCCCCTACCAATATTCATTCCACCAAATTCCCTATCATCATAATCACCCGGGGCACGCTACAATAGGCCATTCAGTGGCCGCCGTGCCGAGTGGACCCAGTTGGACTCCACCCCCCCACTAAGCGAATGAAAAAAAAAATTATTGCGTTTATGATTTAAGCTCGTAACTACCAATAACAAGATTAATGATTTCCACAATTTACATTCACCGTTACCCACACACTAGGGCTCTCATTCTTCACTAGTCATATCCTAGCAACGGATTTCACCACAGTATTTATGATTTAAGCTCTGTAACTGCAGCACACATGAAATCTTCTTTGCACAGCCGCACTCTTGCAACGCAACTGACTCTCAGTTGCCATCTCTTCTGAATCATCTTCGACTGTAGACTAAAGATACCCCTTCAATTATTTTTCAGCTGCCCTAGATTCCTCGTTATATGAACTAGGGAAGGATCCAACATAAAACACAGTTGCCGTCGTTATAGCTCAACATTACCTGGATTGCTGCTCGCTTATTCGTTACCGCGGGAACATTTCTACCGAGCCGTTGCCTAGGAGTGACCATCTACTCTGGCTCCCCTATTCCGGCTTTCGGGCGTCATGTCACAAATTTTACATTAAGCAAAGGACATAAATGGGGGAGAGGAAGTGACAGGAAGCTAAAGGAAACTACATGACGAATAAGTTTATAATTTGTATTCGTCATTAAACGGCAGTAGGCAGGGCGAAATAGGTAGCACGCATAAGGAGATGTGGCATGTCTGAAAACATCTGTTACAGAAATTTTCAGTGAAAAGGCTACTTAGAGAATTTAGACACATTTGGAAGAATAAGATTAAAATTAATCGTAAAGAAATAGGAAACGAAAATGGACTAGATTCTTCGGGTTCGTTTTTGGAACCAGTGGTGAGCTGTTCTGAACGCAGTAAACAACCTTCTGGATCTGTAAAAGGCGGGGTGGTTCTTGACCACTTGAGTGACGATTGGTTTCTCATGAAGGACCGTGCTCCGTTCGGTCGGTAATGAACGAACGCCGAACCCCAGTGCGTGATTTGCAATGTTCTCTCACTGAGTACTTCCATAACAGAACCACATTGAAACAATCACTCCTTCGGAATTATGTCTAACTGTGCAAACATGAACTACATCAATCATACAAATCTGTCAGGTTTATCTTCATTCCAGTCTGATAACGCCGTCAGTCATAGCTACTGTTGCTTACAGATTCTCGATTGCTATTTGAATATCTGAACATAACCAAAGGAGCAGTTTTGTGAACATCGGCACAGTGTAATACATGCAAAAGAAATAACATTACAAATACTGAGATACTCTATTAAATAAAATTATGTTCGTATAGGGGAAAGCTGAGTTGTGGTCTGTTATTTCTGGGACGGACTGATCTAAAAAAACTTCCAGAGACAATAACGCGATTTGTAAACGTGTGGAACGTTAATATGACTGACAAAATGAAGGTCAACACGTCTTCAGGTACGGGATGACCGGATTTAGACACTGGGGTAGGGCCGTCCTACCGAGGCAAAACTTTGTTCCTGTGAAGTTGCGTCATTAGCCTATAGATAAGCAACGACTCACTCTACTTTAATAGGTCTGTTGTACCAGTGTGGCATGTTTCCACGTAATTGTCAGGGAAATTTTGCTTATTTCTATCATCAATCTGCTGTCCTAAACACTAAATAATGCGATATAAAGACTATAAATTTCATAGTTGTTTTATGCTATTGTAAAATGTGTTCTCTTAATTGGAGACGAGATATAAATTACATGTGTTTGAGAAGTAGTTGTTCAAGAAAACTTAGAACCACGAAGGACGTATAAGCGAACCTGTACCTATGAACTTTCAAGAAAAGAACAATTCCTATTTACGAACATTGCACGGACTTTCAGTTCATTTAATGAACACAGAACCTCGCGCTTACAAACATTTAAAGAAATTAACATTAACAAATTTAATGATATATTTTATGAAAACAAAATGAATTCAACTTACGAGCATTCAATTTAGAAACACATTTTAAGGAACGAATTATGTTCGTAAGTTGAGGTTTGCCTGTATAAGTGAACAATTTATGACAGGTCTTTTGTATAACGATAAGAATTGGGATAATACTGTACTATCAATACAGACCATAGTAATGCGTATAATCGGAAGATAATTTCATTATCTGGATCCTATTAACATCAAAACTTCACAGGGAGTTCCGGTTTCCCAATATTCTTAGCATAGTGAAACAACGCAGACTAAGGCTGATTATAATTGATTGGGGAGGTGGGGGGGAACCGAAATTTTGTGGGGAAGCCTTTTGGAAAATTTCCGCTTTTAAAATCGAGGAGACTGGAGGATCTTAGAGAAAGAGGTTAGAAGAGTGGGAGGTTGAGAGAACTGGATCTAGACCAGATTTAAGGCTGGTTTTTGTATTAACCGTTTAGAACCCTCGCGGCCTACTTCCACACTGTGCCGTAATTTCTGTTTGGTGTCTATGGAGGCCCCCTGGCCGAAATAAGACATTGTACAGACAGACAGACAGACCTATTGCTCGTTTTAGATGGTGACCTTCTGGGTTCTATACAGTGTTATTTAACAAAATTGCAAAGAAACGTGCTATCTCTATTTCAGGGTAAAATGTAGGCTTCTATTTGGTGAAGAGTACAAATTATGAAGCTATGACAGACCTGAAAAACATATACCTTATTGTTTACTAAATAGCCCAATGTAAGTAAGACAAACAGTACCTCTGATCTACATATATGGCAGTCACAAGACCTTTTCATAATCGCCTATAAGCGTATTCACGAGTTGGGTAAGTAAATGTGCATATCAAACCATGTTTCCTTTACTCGTAGTAAGCAGGAGATTCTAAGAAAGTCTGATAAGGGATATCCACCAGCCAACATTTTATCTTTTGAACGATACATGTACAGGGTGTCCGGATGAAAGGTATCCAAAATAAAAAGAAATGTATATCTCGGAAACTAATTGTCATACACGTATCCGCTTTATGTCATCGGAAAGGAAAACTGAAAGTTTCTTTTCATGCCCGGCTTACGCGCATGCGCCGCCACATTTCTGCCGCCATGTTAGGAATCACCTGGACAGAAAGATGGCTGGGATATGAATCGGCAGAGGTGGACTAATCGCTTGGCCTCTTAGGTCGTCAGATTTAACCCCAGTGGGTCTTTTCTTGTGGGGTTATGTGAAGAACATTGTCTACCAGGTTAAGATCAACGACCTTCAACTCCTGAAAGCCTGCATAAGGGACGCTGTGGCTACGGTAACACCAAACATGCTTCAAGTACGGATATTTGTCGTGCCACCAAAGGAGCCCACATTTAAATTTATTGAGAAAGTTCTATACTCAGAAAAAAGTTGATAGTTTCGTGCCACCAAAGGAGCCCACATTTAAATTTATTGAGAAAGTTCTGTACTCAGAAAAAAGTTGATAGTTTTCTTTGTAATGGTGTAACCCATTAATGTGTATAATACATTCTTTCCGCGATATAATGATTTTATTTTGGATACCTTTCATCCGGACATCCTATATTTAATGAACACGTTGTACGTCATAAAGGTAAATATAACGAAAACTCATTTTTGTATCGTGAAATGATAAGACAACTAGGGACAACTTCGTGAGTGCTATCGAGCCTACAGACCTATAGAGGCTACACGGATGTACCTACATTCTGAGGTATGAATAAGTGTAACGAATCCAGGATAGATCTTTAAATACACATTCACTAGAAGAGACAGGAATGGGCTTTAAGGGGGAACAGACGCAGTCCGGCCACATTGTAGATTTGATTATGTCCTGTATAGACTCCGAACTGCAACTACGTGTAATAATACTTATTCGTAATATTACTTAAAGAACGGAAAAGGACTGATAGGACGGCATGTATGTCTCTTTGACATTCTGCCTACACTAAAGAACGCATATCGTCATTGAAACCTACAACCATGACATCACTGGGAGCTGATCTCAGAAGAACGCCCTTGTATGTAATAATTATTCAGCTACTTGTACAACGAAGAATATCATTTTCAGATTCATTAACCATAAGAATGACGTGGAATTACCCCGTACTTCCCCGACCAGAGTTTTAGAAAATTTTCACTTCTTCCATCGGTTCCTTATATATGCTTAGAATAAGCAAGCAGCGGCTATAATTGTCACATCTATCGAAATTTGTGTTGTCCTGTATGTAGATAGCGGCCTTGCGACGGGCTGATCACTCGTCCAAGGAGTCCTACCGTCTGTATAAAAATTTAAAAAACTGAAGAAGAGACCAGGGCCCAACAAAGGGCTGTAGAGCCATTGATGAATGAATGAATGATTAAATCACGTAAGATGAGATTGGCGGGGAATTTATCCCTCGCAAAGGAGACGAGGAAATGTATGCAAAAAGATTTCACCGGAAAACCTGAAGGAATAAGCAGCTTAGGTTATCCAGTATATGGAAGGATAATATGAAAATGTACCTTTCTTGAAGAGGATATGAATACACTCTTATATAGTGTGTATAACGGGAGAAGTCTAGAGAACAATATCCTGAAAAGCAAAATAGACACGATTGTATCAACATTTGTTTTTATTTTGCTGTTGACGCTACATGTTTCGGCCCTTACATTGGGCCAACGTCAGGCGTACAATGTACGTAACAAATTTTGATACAACAGTATATTTTGTTTTTCAGGAATATTGTTGTGTATGGCCTACATATGACACACAGCAGGTTGCATACTAGTAGGGATATGAGAATGTGTACTAAATTCATCTAGTTATGGACAGGGACCAGTGTAGGTGTAGTGAACACCGTAACGAAAACTTGGGTTCCACAAATTGGTGCGAATGTTTGGAGCAGCTTGCGACTAGCCAGAGAGCTAGGGTACTCTGATTTCGAGGCCTGATCCACAGAATTCTCGTGTTGTTGTGAATGACACCCTAGTCGGCTCAGGGCGGTATGCCGGTCATATATCGAGGCTGTGTTCATTAGTCACGAGCCTACGTCAGTTCTGCAACCAAAAGGAAGTGTTCCGGAGCCACATCCGTATTCAGATTCTTAAAACTTCCTGACTAACATTCTGCGCACTTCCGGTCACAGCCAGCATACACTTACCCCCTTCCACTGCAAAATGCTTGGCGTCAAATTGGAAGATCTTCCAGATCATTTTGTGACGGCTACGACGTTCTAGGGGAGATGACTATGGATACTGCAGTTATACAGGATGGAACCACATATATTCTGGTAATGTACACCGACGTTTCGGAGGAACGTGCTGCCTACATCTTCTTCTAATACGAAAATTAAAGCAGCACCTTCATGTGAAACGTCAGTAAACATACACCAGGCTACACATGTCACACCCTAAAAGACAACAACCTTCATTTTAGAACGTGGTTAAAACGTAAAGGGATGTATTACTGTTTTATTTCTTATTATTATTGCACGCACATAAATCTTGGCGCTGGAGAATCAGATCGGTATGAACTGTTACGTCTGAATATAAATATGACAGAGAGACAAACAAACAAACTCCGTGGTTTTAGTCGGCAAGCAAACTATACCGACCGAGTGACCGTGGCTTGTCGACGAAGTTAGTGCCAAGGCCGCGCCATAGCTCAAGCGGTTAGTCGCTGGCTTCCCACCGCGGCTGCCTGGGTTCGATTCCGGGTCTGGTCAAGAGGGATTTGTGGTGGACAAAGTGGCGCTGGGGCGGGATTTCTCCGAGTACTTCGGTTTCCCCTGCCAATCTTCATTCCACCGAATTCTCCATCATCATAATCACCCGGGGCAGGTTACAATAGGCCAATCAGTGGTGCGCAAAGAACAAAGTTCTCCAATAATCGTTACTAGACAGTCAATTTCAAACTGTGTACAAGAGTCGCATTTTTTTTTTCGTTGTACACACATATTACGATTTTGATTAATGTTGCCTGGACAAGCCACTGGCAAAGTAAATTGTCACGCATAATCCCTACAGAGAAATTGATTTAGAGTTGATAGAACGTAAGCCGAGTCATATTAAGGGAAGTTACATGTTTCACGTTGTTTACTTCCATGTATTTATCTGCTTTCCTTTTATTGCTAGTGGGGTGGGACTAACTCCCTTGTACTGCGGCCACTTCTGGCCTATTGTACCAGCCCCAGATGATAGGTGAGGGTGATTGTGGAGCAATTGGCGGAATGAAGATTGGCAGGGAAAACCGAAGTACTCGGAGTAAACGTGCCCCCGCGCCACATTGTCCACCACAAATCCCACTTGACCAGACCTGCGATCGAACTCGGGCCCCCGCGGTGGGAAGCCAGTGACTAACCGCTTGAGCTATGGCGTGGCCCTACCGTAAGCCGTAAGTCTGAGAGGAGCAACGAAGTGGCAGCTGATAAAAATAGTTTTTTTTTGGCTACAAAACCAGTCATGGTCTAGCAGCAAGGTCGGGGAAGGAGAAAACAGCAAGAGACGGATACGAATGTGAGGAAGGATTTTATATGTCATATGAGGTATGAAATATTATCAAAATACAATTTGGCAGCAGCTGAACGAAATGAATTACTAAATATCACGGACGCTACATGGATCCCGCTAGCGTGCTAGAGCCGGGAAGTCCAGAAGAAGGAAAATCTCTCTTTGTATTTACATTTCCACTGGAGTACACGTTTACACTTCTGTATTTCAAAGCGCTGTACAGCATGACATATTTCCGATGACTACATACTTACGCAGAAGCCGGGATAGCTCAGTCTGTATAGCGACTAGCTACATGCTGGACGACTGATGGGTCGGAGTTCGAGTCCTGGTAGGGTCAAGAATTTTCTCTTCTCCAAATTGCCCAGACCGGCTCTGGGGTCCACACAACCTCCTATCCTATGGGTACCGGGGGCTCTCCCCGGCGATAAAACGGCCTAGGCGTGAAGCTGACCACTCACCTCCAGCTAGTGCCGAGGTCAAGAAAATGTGGATCTATACATCCACTTCCCCATACACCTTAATGGCGTAGTGCTTAAATTCGTTGAGCACAGGGACAATTTTACCTTTACCTTTACACATGCATTATCGTCGAATACGTTTAGAACTAATATAATTATCAGATTTTGGCTGACTGTGCCCGACTTGCAATGATGCGACCTCATAAAACAGATTAAATTTACTTTCTTGTGAATCGCAAAAGAATCTGCATTTCGAGAAATGGCAAGTAGATTATAAGTAAGCAGTAGAGTAATGTGAAGGTGATTTCCCTGCAATGAACTTAAAACGAATCATACACTCTTCGAGGAAAAACAAGGCAGGAAACATGTCAATGTTCGGAGAAGTTAGGGTAAGTCCCTTGCTTCTGGTATCAGCGGTGAATCAATTATATACCATTTTCCCAACCGCAGGCAGCAGGATCTAGAAGAGATGAACATTCTTCCATGCGCACTGTTTTCGGATCCCAGGGTGTATGCACATGGCAACGAATGTGTACGAAACTTTGTGCCAAATAGAGACCACTATATTCGTTATATAATGGCGACCAATCCTGAGGGAGGCCAGGGCTCACAAAGGGCTGTCGTGCCAGTGATGATGATATTCGTTATGTTCTGCCCTAAAGACCGAGTCGGAATGTACCTCCGAAACGCTGACAACCACCTACGAATCTAAACGGTGCCATAAGCCAGAAGTACACAATCATAAAAACAAGGGAGTCCTTGCAATTTCGTTCAGAAACTGTATATCCCTTTTGTGCAATATTAAGAATCACATTCTATCTAAAATTTTTGATGTGATATGATTTTACATCTCCGCTTACCTGTACTTAAAACCAAAGCGCTTTGGAGTTTCTTAGAGGCATTTCCATGAAGGATCGTAGCAGTCAAAAGTTCCGTTGGAAATCAAAAGTGTTCGTAATTAAGAATTATTAAGACATCTTTATGTTATACACCAGAGAAATAGTTTGTTGCTAACTGACTAGCAGAAGTACACACTGAACGTAACTATAAATATGCAATCAACATGTTTCGACCTAAATGGCCATCTTCAGATTAGGTTTGTGGAGTCTCAATCATAGACTCTATAATAGTTAAAAAGAAGGCTGAACCAACTTACTTACTTCATGGAGCTGAGCCCTTCTTGAGAAGCCGCCAGTTGTGCAGCTACTCAAGAACTTCCCAGCATTTTATGGTACACGAAGGTTCATTATCGTGTTCAAAATAGCCCTCCACTGGAACATATACTGAGTTAGATCAATCCAGTCCATACCACCCAATCCTATCTCCCTAAGATACATTTTAATATTATTCACCCGCTATATCTTGGTGAACCTAGTGGTCCCTGTCCTTCTGGCTTTCTCACGAATACCCTATACGCATTTTTCGTCCTCCTTTTTCATGTTACATTCTCTGGCAATCTCATGACTTGATCATTCTAATTATACTTGGAGAAGAATACAAGTTATGAAGCTCCTCATTAAGAATTTTTCTCCAACCTCCTGTCACTTCATATCTCTTCGGTCCAAATATTCTCCTCAACACCCCGTTCTCAAAAACCCTCAGTCTATATTCCTCCCTTAATGTCAGAGGTCAAGTTTCGCACCAGTAGGCTACAGAATCACAGGCAAAATTATAGTTTTGTATATTCTAATTTTTATGTCTTTAGACAGCAGACGAGAAGACAAAAGGTTGCGGACTGAACGGTAGCAAACATTACCCGAGTTCAGTCTCGTCAGGAAGGTTAAAGGGAAGAAAATCATTTTGTCGATCGGGACTCAACCCGATATGTACCTCACCCCGTGCAAAGCTCCTCACTTTTCCTACAATGTTTATCTGTGCAGTGACCGTAACTTGGGGTAAGTATTTGTGAATCATTAGGTATTGGAAGTTTTTTTTTCTGGCACTACATCCCCGGTGGGCCTAGGCTTACCTCCATGAACCTCCGTTCACTTCGGTTTTTCTAGATCTTACACAGACGGTAGGACTCCTTGGGCGAGTGATCAGCTCGTCGCAAGGCCTCTAACTGTAGACAAACACAGAAAAACGCACACAAACATCCATGCCCTGAGTGGGATTCGAACCCACGATCCCGGCACCCGAGAGAGCGAAGACAGTGCATGCCTTAGACCGCTCAGGTATTGGAAGTTAGCGGTCTACAATAATACCTCAGAGTTCTGGTGGAACTGAGAAAAATTCTAAAATCATCTTCGGGATGATTCTGGGGGGTTTAATCAAGAATCTCTCAAATACGCGACAGAAGTTACACCGCATTCCTTAGCGCCCGTGCAACAGGTTGGGCGGGGAGGTATAACTGCAAGAGTTCACTCATCTCAATTACAGTGTATGAACACAAATTTGTGTTTCGCCCACAAGATATGAGAGTCACACAATAGCAAGGCCAGAAGCGTAACGATACCGACAAAGCCATGACTTACATGTTAAGGAGAAGCGGCCTCCGTAGTCTAGAGGTAACGTTCCTACCTCATGACTCGTAGTACGCGGGTTCAAATACCCGGTGGAGGTCGTCGAATTTTTAATGGCGGAAAAATTCAGAGAACAAGTCCTCCGGGAGGGATTTTAAGCCGTGGGTCCCGTGTCGTAGCTTTACGGCACGTAAAAGAACCTCATATCTCCAAAGGAGGTCACTGAGCCAAATTACGGACGTTTCCCGCCCAACAGCAGTCTCTAATACCTCTGGTAGATGGGGGAAGCATTATAGATACCTCTCAGCTAGTAGAGCCGGTCTCGCTGGCTGGGCGGGACTGATGGTAAGCACCAGTACCGGTAGGATATAGAGACTGGTAGAAATCATAGAGGGAAGCACACTGGACCAATACAGGTCTAAGTGCATGGGGAAACCCACCCTCTCCAATAACTAACTAACTAACTAACTACATGTTAAGGAGACGCAGTCTTCTGACTCCACTTGAAGATCTAGACCGGTGTTGTCAGCATGGGAAGCTGCATATCCTAGAGCGACATTTCGAAAAAGAAATCAAATTTCTTTCCCTTCAAGATTTACTTTTTTAGTTCCTTGGGGTGGGGTGAGACTCAGTCCATTTGGTAAGGGGGCCACTAATTATCGAATTGTATTAACCTCGGACGATAGATGATGAGTGTGGAGCAGTCGGTGGAATGAGAATTGGCAGGGGAACCCGAAGCACTGTGAGAAAACCTGCCCCAGTGCCACTTTTTTTTTCCTTGGCACTACAGCCTCAGTGGGCCTAGGCCTACCTCCTTGAAACTCCCAGTTTCACTTCGGTTTTACTAGATCTTGGACATACGGTAGGACTCCTTGGGCGGGTAATCAGCTCGTCGCAAGGCCTCTACCTGTATACAAACACAGAAAAACGCACACAAACATCCATGCCCTGAGTGGGATTCGAACCCACGAACCAGGCTTTCGAGCGAACGAAGGCAGTGCATGCCACCAGTGCCACTTTGCCCATCACAAATTCCACATGACCTGACCTGGGCTCGAACCCGGGCAGTCGCTGTGGAAATTCGGCGGCTAACCTCCTGAGCTTTGGAACGGTCTTTCCTTCACCTTCCTTCCATCCCTCCAACTATCTTCGTATCGAACTGAATGTCTTTAAACATACATACACACAGGACAACATACATAACATACAAGGAAATCACATATAAGGAAAAAATACAAAGAGGGATGTAACGAAAGAAGTGAAGGAGCAAACATATAAACAACAATTACGTTAATAAATAAGGAAAACAACGTGCTGAAAAATATTCCTGTGCCAAAGAGGGATGAAATGCTAGAATGTTGGAGAAAACTGCATAATGAGGCGTTTCATAACTTGTCCTTTTCGTCAGATAAAATTAGAATGATCAAGTCAAGGAGGATGAGATGGGTAGAGCATGTAGCATGAATTGGGGAGAAGATAGATCATATAGGATATTCGCGGGAAGGTCAGAAGGAAAGAGACCACTGGGAAGACCTGTATATACACGAGCGCATAATATTAAAATTGATCTTAGAGTAAAAGGATGAGATGATATGGTCTGCATTGATCTGGCTTAGGATAGGGACCAGTGATGGGCTCTTATAAACATGGTAATGAACCTTCGGGTTCCATAAAGTGTTGGGAAATTCTTGAATAGCTGAGCAACTGATGGCTTCCCAAGAAGTAAGTTAAGTGTACTCCTGTGGGAGGCATGGTAGTATTAGTAAACTTACGCTTTAATGTGGTGACGTTCCACAAAAACAACGCTTAGCATTTTCTTGCAGATCTGTGACTAATATTGCGCCTGGAGACATCAAATGAAAGGAATTGCTGACTCACGAACTGTTTACATACTTCTCCACCTGTGCGCGGAGAAAATCGAGAAAACAACGAAAAACTTTCCGGTTCACCTGTAAAAGGCCGGACGTGCGTAGCAGCTTAGGGAACACAAGAAACCGTACAATAAGAAAACAAAAATGCGCTGTTGTCTGCCCTTGGCTGGGCGTGACTATGGGTTGAGTCGGTCTGCTCCAGGCAGAGTTGCATTCATTTATATGACCCAGTCCTTGAGACCTCATTTCAAGAATCATTTTATTTTCTGAATAATATAAATCAGTTAATGGCAGGGAAAATATTAATATTATTCCCTTCGCGTATCACAATTATGAAGAGTTAAAATAAAATATCATATTTACTCGTATTACGGTATTTCCTGTGTTATGAATGATGACCATATGACAGCACAGTAACGAAAGGCGTTATAATGCAGGCTTCCCAGGCACATTGCAGGCTACAACTTCAGCGAAACATCAATACCAGAACTCGTTCTGAAAGCAGGACTCTGTAATTTTATCATCTATGTGAGCCGGTATATTTTCTCTTATGTGGGAAAATGCAAATAATTTAATTTTTGTCAATGTCTTGTAGCTACGTTATCCCTTACAGGCAGTTGTAGCTCTTTAAATACGTTACTTTGAACAGTTTCAATTGTAATCCAGCTTATATTTTCTCGGAATGTTAGTTTTTAATGTGTTTACGGAGGTACAATTTTAGAGCTGCATATTTCTTGTCACGCGATAAAATAAACATCAAATATCTGAATTCTTTGGAGCATGATAGACTGACTCCATGAAGAATATATTACATTTAACCAGCACGCCCATGTTAACCTAAAACAATGAATCTCTTTTTCTTGTTGTTGCTGCTGTTGTCGTCAAGGCAAAACTTACCTACAATTTCGTCCCACCAAGTAACTGTTTGCACTGCCATCTAACAGAAGAAGCATAACTACATTGCCCCTTTCAGACCCTGAGTGCAATACTGTACGAGTCATAACAGAAAGAATTAAAGAACGAATACTATGAAGCAGGAAGAGGAGAAAAGGCGTAGGAAAAGGAAGAGAAAGGAAGAAAATGAGCGGAGTTAGATGAGAAGGTAAAGGAGAAAAGGAAGTAAAAGGAGAATGAAGGATTGGAAAAAGGACAGATGGAGGAAGAGGAGAAAAGTAAAGTGGAAGGGGAAGAGGAAGAGAAGGTGGAGAAAGAGGAGGACAAGAAGAGAAAGAAAATGAAGAGCGGAGTTACAAGAAGGGAGGAGACGAAAAGAGGCCGAAGAAGAAGATAAAATTTCTGTTCTGTGTCCTCTCTCTACCCACCTGAGGGCTACAGCCGTGTTTCTGAAAGCAGACACGGTGTATTTCATTTCGAAAATAGATTTTTCTCGCGTCGTTTTATTTCATTACTGATTTAAAGTGGCATTTAATTGTATTTTATTTAGCTTTCATATGTACTGGAAAACAGCTCTGTATGTTCAGAGGACAAATTTGAGGTCATCGGTTTCTTTTAGTTGCAGGCCTGCCAACTGCAGTGCACTCTGCGCAGTGGATTGTAAGTTAAATTTGTACATTGAGGGAGTGGAGTGGAGGTCCACAGTGAACCCTGTTTCTGCCCTGGGCTTTAAATGCTTACCATCTGTTTAATCTGAGATCTGTAAAATGAGGCTAAATCAGGCTAACATCGTAGCGCACTGGAAACGGATTAATAATTTTTATGAAATGTTGATATATATGCATTATGCGAACACGTGTAGATACAATATATTTAAAAAATGGTCCTTACTGTTTTGAAGAAGGGGAGACTGCAGTTAAAGTGACTTCGGCGCACTGCGTCGACATGTGAAACAACTTCCTGCATCCAGAACTCCTAAGGCGTCGGGTAAACATGAGACAGATGTGGTTCCAACAGGATGGTGCCACGGCTTACACGGCGAGAGCGTCGATGGAAGTTGTTCGACGCATGTTCTCCCAACATGTGATTTCCTATTTCGGTGATGTTTCTTGGCCCCCGCGCTCCCTTAATTAATGGGTTTGTGACTTTTGTGTGGGGATATCTCAAGGCAAGTGTACACGAACAGGCCAAGAGCTGAAACTTTCCTTTCGTCAAGAAATCGCAGCTCTGCCGGAAGACATGTTGGAGAATGCGATGCAGAATTTTGAGGAGAGGCTGTAAATGTGTCCAGCAAGAAGGGCGTCATCTGACTGACATTATTTTCCGTACGTATTGTAAGTTAAATATGCATTAAAATATCTTNATACAGACACACAGACTGATGGGAGGGATTTGTGACATAGCCGTTGAGATGGACTAAGATCCCATGATGTACAGAGTGGAGCAGAGGAAACGCATGTTTTTCACATAAGAATAACTTTGAAGAAAGCAGTCTTCTGGGATTTGGCACCGTGTATACACGGTGCCAAATCCCAGAAGACTGCTTTCTTCAAAGTTATTCTTATGTGAAAAACATGCGTTTCCTCTGCTCCACTCTGTACATCATGGGATCTTAGTCCATCTCAACGGCTATGTCACAAATCCCTCCCATCAGTCTGTGTGTCTGTATGTGTACTCACGCATATCCTTGCTAGGCAACTGCTCGGTAGACACGTTCCCGTAGTAACGAATGGAAGAAACAATAGGATAAATGTCGGAGACGTCGTTTTCTATAAATTTCGTGTCGTACCAAAGGAAAATAGGCGATTAGTTATTTCCAGGACTTCTCTTTTTGATTGGGCATGTCTGCTTTCTGCAAGATTGTGTCTGTGTTCTTCTTCTTTCATAAGGAATGCTGTATAGGCACGTACTGCTATCCGCTTTTTCGTGAAATGACCTGAAAACTCTTATACTGTATTCGGAATGACTATGGAGTGCGTGTAAACAAAAAACTGGCGACAGGCGATAGACTGTTCTCTCCTTGTTGGGTTATAGGCCGAGAAAGTACACATCGAGCGGTGCACACGATGCCATTTTCATTGCAACGTGGGCACGTTAAGACAAAGTGTACATTGCGAAAGTCGGCGTGTTGTGAACTACGCTTATATGCTTAACTTGTCCTGTTGCCCGCCTCTCTCTTGTTTACATGCACCAGTAAACTGCGCTCAATTTGTTCCCAACTCTGCTGTTCTTTTTAGGTATGGCAGGGGTATATGGTACTATTACAGAAATATCTGCTATTTCTTGGTGGTATTAAATGCCACTGACATTGTTCATGGATTCTGAAGGGCACCTAGCTTTGCCATATTATCTTACGATGTCAGTTGTGCTTATGTGTCGGGCTGCAGTTCCCATATACATAAATGGTTGCTGTATTACGTATTAGTACAACCGAACACGAACTTGGGAGAACGGCATTTACTGTAATGTGATTATTACACTGTGACATGACGCCCGAAAGCCGGAATACTGAAGTCAGAATAGTCGTTCATTGCTAGGCAACGACTTTATAAGCATACCCTGCGGTAAAGAATACACAAACCGCAATCGGATAACTTTCGTTTGTATGCAACGGCGCTGTAAACACGTCTTCCCAACAATAGAGAGGCTGTGTATTCTGCGTGGTCCGTTCAAAGTGGTCCTAAAGAAGAGTACGAGCCTGGGAGAAGGACTGAATTGAGTCGAGTTTTCAGAATTGAGAGATACAGAATGGTAAGAAATGAGTTAGGCGGTGGGAAGAAGGCTTCGTATGTAATTTTAAATGACAGTGAGACTGTTATAAATCCGTTGCCAGGATACGACTAGTGAAGACTGAGAACCCTAGTGGTCAACTGTGAAGTGTTTAAATCAGCGGTAGCGCTGTAATTACGTGTAGTCTCGAGTGCTGTGTATAGGATGCCAACAAATCCAACCATCCAATCCAAACCCCTTCTATAAGTCATGCAACAACCCCTTAAATCGAGACAATATAAAGACCATCAGTTCCAAATGCAGATGCAATGGAACAAACTCACTGCTGTGCCAACACGTGAATTTCATAGTTGAGTCCCTTCAATTGTTAGGAGCGCACAGCGTCGACTAGTAAAAAGTAAAAAAAAGTAAAGATATCCCTGTAACAGGCTGTGGAGGCCCATAGGTTTGTGAGATGTTGAGGTTCCCACATTTTCCAGATAATCTGCTCATAGAAGGCGGTAAGATTGACAGCCCTGCGCGCCGGCCGCGCTTTACCCCCAAGAATATTCCTGGTATTCATTTCTGTTAGAGGTTGAGTTGACTCCAGGGCCATAGTGCGGCTGGAAGAATCAAGTCAATTGAAAAAAAAATCCAGTGACCTCATCGGGACTTGAACCAGCGACCTTCCGCCTTGTAGCATAGTGCGTCAACAAACTACGCTACCGCGTGCCCCCACAGCGTAGACTAATAGGAAGATTTTTTAATAATGAACTGGATAATGATTTGGAAGGGAGCGGTCGTGGCACAGGCAGATTCTCGGAATTTGTCTGGAGGAACTGAAGAAAGCCATGATAAACCTTAATGAGGAAACTTCGGTGTCCAGGCCGAAATTCTGGTCAAGCACCTCCCGAACACAGATATAAAGCGTTACCACTGTACCGGCCTGTTCGATGATTACTGAAATGCCCAAAAGGCAGATCTGTTAACTTATTATTATTAAGGTGATTAAATCGAGTGCGTGGGTCCTGAAATGGACGGAGCGTGTGAAATATAGGGAAGACATAATCAATGCAGAAAAATGGTAAAGCTATCCTTGTGAAGGCCCATAGGTTTGTGAGACGTCGAGGCTCCCACATTTTCTAGACAATAGGCTCAAAGATGGCGATGAGGTCAGTCTTACGCGCCGGCCGTCCTTTGGACCCCAGGAAGATTCCTGGCACTCATTTCTGTTAGAGGCTGAGTCGAACCCAGGACCATAGTGTGGCTGAAAAGATTTGGTCAATTGAAAACCTAATAACCTAATCAGGACTTGAACCAGCGACCTTCCAGCTTGTAGCATAGTGCCTCAGCCAACTACGCAACTGCCTGTCCCCTACAGGAAACATCCTACTGAGTAATTACATTTTGGCTAACTGCTACTTCTAGAATATCATGACTTGAGGCTTTTAATAAGAGTGATGAAGCACTTCGAAGGATAACTGGATATATCACTTGCATGTGGAACATTCAGTGTCAAATACGAGTAATATCCAAAAATAAACACGTCATAGTATATGACACCTGATATGTATGTCAATTAGGAGATAAAGGATCCCATATCTATAATTATTACAATGTTCATGTTGTCGATCGATTACTTAATTTATTCGTGGTATTCAGAAAGGAATGGTAATCATGGATACATCAGGCGCCTCGTCTTGTTGTTAAGGGTCAGCACAGCCACACACGCACGTACTATAACGTCATTACAATAACATTGGTGAGGGTCACACGACAGGAATATTTGCAAAGTTTATAAATAACGCTGCTATCAGCATAAAGTTCAGTTCAATTAGGAAACGTCTATGGGGCATTTTTGAACTGTCTGGATTGCCACTTTCCAATACTTCTCTGATCATATTTATTGATACTGTATTTCTGTTTCCTGTCTAGAAAACCTAGATTAAAGGCCGTGGGGATCAGTTGCGCAGACCACGCGACACCCTCTATCCGCAGAAGTTGGAACTAACTTCGCCGACAAGCGGCGGTCGTTCGGTCGGTATAGTTCGCTCGTGGACCAAAGGCCACGGAGGATTTCTGTTTCCGGATCTAGGATTACGTAGAATTTTATTTTATTTTTTAAATAACGATATATTAGCCGCAACAGAGACTGGATAAGTGAAGAGTTTGATGCATCAGAAAAGGCGACGGACTCAGAAAGTGATAAATGACTTCTATTGCGGACGCTGTTTTTAATTTCTGCAATTTAAGAATAGAAGAGATTACTTATTGATCTTTCCCAATCATTCAATACTTCCAGGCGCATAAATTATTGCATTGTCCAGTTTCAATGGTTGAACGTCTTTCTGAAATGTCTTTAAGCTTGGGGCTTCACCTTCGATTCAGCATTTGGCTGGCTGCAGGACAAGAATTTTTTTGAATATAGTAATTTCAGTATCGAATATTCTATTTTCTTTTCTAATTTAACGTCCTACGTTTATTAACAATGGGAGCCGGAATAGCGTAGTGGGTATGGCGACTGGCTACAGGCTGGCCGACCGAGGGGTCGGAATTCAAGTCCCGGTAGGGCTCTGGGGCCTCCTATTCAATGGGTACCGGTGTATCTTTCCCCGGGGGAAAGCGGCTGGGGCGTGAAGGTGACCACTCACCTCCAACTAGTGCCGAGACGCAAGAAAATGTGGCTCTATATATCCACTCTCCTATACGCCTTCATGGCGTAGCGCTTAATTAGTTAAGCATAGGGACAGCTTTATCTTTTTTACATTTATTAAGAATAATGTTTTTCTACAGTAATGTGAATTAAATTGAACAGCGGAATAAGAGCAGAAAATCCCTGAACTGAAAGTTTACCGAAAGTTTCTTAATTCCCGTGATTGGACAGATTCATAATAATTTAGAAAATATATTGAGAGTACATAACGTTAACTTACAAATACCCAGTCAAAAGTTCTTAATGTATGAAGCTCCAATTACCCTTCCTCTCGCATTGAAGTTGCGCAGTAAAACTGTGTAAACATTTCCCACCTCTCTCAGGCGTGCTACATATTCCGTCCATCTCATCGTCCTTGAATTGATCACCCTAATAACATCCGGCCGGTCAGGGTAGCCGAGTGGTCTAAGGCATGTACTGTCTTCGCTCGCTTGGAAACCGGGATCGTCGGTTCGAATCCCACTCAGGGCATGGATGTTTGTGTGCATTTTTCTGTGTTTGTGTACAGGCAGAGGCCTTGCGACGAGCTGATCACCCGCCCAAGGAGTCCTACCGAATGTCTAAGATCTAGAAAAACCGAAGTGAACAGAGAAGTTCATGGAGGTAGGCTTAGGCCCACTGGGGCTGTAGTGCCAATGGGGGGGGGGGGAATCCGGAGAAGAATACAGATCATGAAACACATTATAATGCAGTTTTCTCCAGCTTTTCATTAATTATTCATTTCTAGGTCCAAATATTCTCCTCAACACCATTTTCCTTAACACTCTCGGTCCTAATTGTTTCTTTAGGACGAGAGGCCTAATTTCACAACAGTACAAAACAATAGGCAAAATTATAGTTTACATCATTTAATGTTCCGGTTTTCGATAGGAGAAGGAAAGGCAGAATTTTCTTAATTAAATTGTAAAGAGCAGTTCTCGCATTTAATCATGAATGCAATTTTGATTTGTTACCGTCTTCCTAAAATATTTAATCTTTGCCACATTTGGAGGAGTTTAAGCGTTCAGAAATCTATCATAAGAAGCACTCGGCGCTGTAAGGCTCACGGAGGAAATTTCGAGCACTTACTGCGAAATTCTGCTCCGAGGGTGGAAGAGAAGCAATGAAATTATAACGCCTAATCGGAAATTTCTGGAAGGCTGTGACTTGGAAAAGAGGCTCTGTAAAACCAATCTGAATGTTACATTTTAATTGTTTTTGTGTATAGAACTCATTCTTATATTGTGCAAGACCTTTTAAATTACTGTGTAGGCTATAAATTCTCATAAAATACACTGTAAAATAAATTACATACTATATTTGACTGTACGATTATATAAGAAACTGCATCACGGGATTTCTGTAAACAGTTTCATCTATTTCGGTTTATGTACGTAATAAGAAAAGATAAAAATTATTTAGGTCATATGAACATCATCATATTGAAGTCACGCGGTATGAATAAAGTCATTATATCGTACTTGTGGACTTCATAGCAGCTAGGTCCAATTACAAACATAAAATTATTTGAATTGCAGGAAACAAATTTAAATAATTAAAATCAAAATAGATGAAATCTAGGCCGCGTCGCTGGCTTCCCACCGCGGCGGCCCGGGTTCGATCCCGGGTCTGGTCAAGTGGGATGTGTGGTGGCCAAAGTGGCGCTGGGGCAGGTTTTCTCCGAGTACTTCGGTTTCCCTGCCAATCTTCATTCCACCAATTGCTCCACAATCACCCTCACCTATCATCAGGGACTGGTACAATAGGCCAGAAATTGCCGCAGTACAAGGGACTTAGTCCCACTCCACTAGTAAAAAGAAAAATAAATAAAATCTAAGTCTACTCCTTGAAGAAGAAACAGACGTTTAAATAGCCTCTTCTCTGTTGCCCTAACGGGGAAACACATAAAGACTCTTCAATATCTGTCGAAGATAAAATACAACCGCTTATGTTGACATAACAGATGATTAATCCGTACCACTCAAGATTGGTTTCTTAGGCCTTGAAAATAATTTTCAGATATATCTACAGTCATCTGTCAAATACTGTACAACCCGAAACGTGTTTCGCCCGTCATTCAAAATCCATATCAATGGCCTCACTAGTGATGAATCGTGGTAAATGGAAATTTACAGCACTTCTTTCAACAAAGCAAGATATTTACCCTAAGAGACAACTAGGCAGCACACTTATCATTGACTTTGTTCTAGTAGAAGACACATGCAAGTAAATGGATGTTAGTCATGTGATTATATCGATGGAAGTATTTGTATTATTTGTTAAGATAAATAAAATTTGATGGAACTATAAAGAGAATCTACGTACGAAATACTTGAGAGCCGAGATAGCTCAGTCGGTATAGCGACTGGCTTCAGGCTGGACGACCGAGAGTTCGGAGTTCGAGTCCCGGTAAGGTCAAGACTTTTCACTTCTCCACGTCGTCCAGACCGGCTCTGAGGTCCACTCAGCCTCCTATCCAATGGGTACCGAGGACCCTTTCTCCGGGGTTAAAGCGACAGGGGCGCGAAGCTGACCACTCACCTCCAGCTATTGTCGAGGTCAAGAAAACGTGGGTCTATTCATCCACTCCCCTATACGCTTTCATGTCATAGTGCTTAATTAGTTAAGCGCAGGGATAACTTCACCTTGACATCTATGTACGAAATACTTATATGTTAAATGTAGTACAGTATGTACAATAGTCTGGGACTCAATAATGCTGTATTCCACTGTTTATTTAGTTTCGTAATAGTAAATTCGATTTTGAAAGGAAAATGTGAAACACTATGGATCTGAGTTCAACTGTAGTAGCCACTAGTTTCTGCTGATAATGTTACATTTAGGCTAAAATATACAAAACATGAACTGCAATTTAAATTCTTGTTAGAGGTGAGAATAAAAACATTGTTTGTAAATAAATGCAGAAAATTAATTATATAATTTAATTTGTCTTTACTTAAGGCTAACACACTCAAAATATAACAAGCCCTGCTCTTCAGCAGTAGGTTGAGGGGCTATTCTACAAGCCGGAAGGTCGCGGGTTCAAGTCCGGATAAGATCATTGGATTTTTTCAATTGACCTACTCATTTCAGTCGCACTATGGCCCTGGGGTCGACTCGGCGTCTAACAGAAATGAGTACCAGGAATTAATTAAATAATTCTCATGGGGAGTAAAGCGTGGCTGCCGCGCAAAGGCCCGTCCACATTATTCGAGCTCGTGCTCGTCGGGAGACTCGTCTGGCTTTTACTTGTGCTCGTAAATCTTCGTCCACACTACTTCAGTTGCTCGCCAGGCTTCGGCGTGTGAGGATCCGTATATTTACTCGTAGTGTGTATAGGCTGTAGTCGTATTTTAATTTATTGGCTATAGTTTTTAAATTTAAAATTTTAAATGGACGAAGTTGTAGTCTGCGGGTTTCCTAGTGATACGCCTGTCAGGGCAGGATCAAGAACCACGACGCAAGAAACTACCTCAAAAACGCAGATGGTGGATGACCAGAATTTGCAAAAGTCGGAAAGTCTACAGTGGAAGTGATCTCTTGGAGAACTTGGGAGTGGAAAATTTACATTTCAAGACATTTTGCCGTATGTCCCCGTCCGATTTTGAAAGCTCTAATAAATTTGGTGGGACCGAAGATAGCAAAGGCTGACAGCACATTTCGAAAAGCTATTCCAGTTGCAGAGCGGTTGGCACCTAGCAACTGTCGATTGCTACTCCGGTCTCCAAGCAAGTGATATCAAACATTCTTCCTGAAGTACGTGCAGCACCTCTTGACAATTTGAAGGAGTTTGTAAAGGTAAGTTAATGTGTAATAATGCACGTTTGTTTATTCTTTATTCATATTGTGGTCGAAGCCATAAAAATAATTACAAAATATTCAGCGATATCAACGACAGAAATTACAATAGGATTTCAAAACATACAAAGCAGAAAAAGTTAACAGTCAAATGAGAGAAACAAATGAAAATTTGAACGAAAGAATTCATTCGAAATGAAAGAAATCGAGCAACTGTGACCTGGCATGTCTCATACCGTCTGGAGCAGAAACAGATGTCTGTTGAGAATTTAACTGCATGTTGAGTGCTGATAGCGATTGGTTGTGGAGGAGATGGCATGAACGACGAGTAACTATAGTTGCTATTGCTTCAGCTTCACCTTGAATAGTCGCACGAGGTTCCAGATGATTGTGTTATTGCAGAAGGGGATGTATAAATGCCGCTTTCTGCTTTGAAAATTATGTCTGAGAACTTTTTTTTTAACAAAAGCACGTGTTGGTTTATCCATTGATCGCAGAACATTCTCTATGTACTCTCCATAGGCGTCGAATTCGTCTCTTTTTTTTAGCAATAGCGGTTTGTACAGCAGTGTACGCCTCTCCTATTCGGGGATATTCAGTGTTAGCACTTTTTCGTGGATTTTTTCTTGGTGAAACAAATATCTTGTTTTCGTTTCGTGTAGGTGGTGCTTTGCTGACTTGTGTTTGTGCATGATCTGTTTCTTGGTTACTAACAAGATCACTTTCATCACTACACATGCTCGCAGCCTCTTTAAGTTGGGAATCAGACGCTTCTCCTCCATCCTGAAATAAAATGAGGAAAATAGATTGATGTAAACAATAACAAATCAAGGAAAATAAAATAGGAAAGAATAGAGGTAGGACTAGGAAAATGAAAATACAAAATTGATAACAAAGCAAGAATATAAGTAAACTAGAATACAGTAGAATGTTAATTATTTTTGTTTATTGTTATAATTAGTTTTTATTGTTTGCAGATGCTGCAGACACCGGATGAGTGGTTGCTGGTAGCTGAAGAGAAAATGGAACTTTCCTCATTGCATCGATGCAATGGGTGGTAAACATTGCGCAGTACAATGCCCAGCTAACTCTAGAAGCGACATTTTCAATTACAAGTCATTTTTCAGTATTGTTCTTTTTGGTCTAGTGGATGTTGACTACTGTTTTATGTACGCTGATGTGGGCTGCCAAGGTCGAATTTCAGACGGTGTTGTTTTTCGAAATACAACCTTTTTTTTTTTAAATATGGAGAACGGTATAGTCGTTTTCCCGGACGCTTGTACTCTCCCAGGAAGACAGAAAGAAGTACCTTACGTCATTGTCGCAGACGGCGCGTTTCCGCTCAACAATCATATCACGAAGCCGTATTCCGGACAGCAGCCCAGGGGATCAAGTAAGCGTATTTTCAACTACAGACTTTCAAGGGCACGTCGGATCGTGGAAAATGCGTTCTGAATACTTTCTTTCGTGTTCCGAGCACTAAGAAAGCCTATATTACTGCAGCCTGAGAAAGTCCAAAGTGTTATTATGGCTTGCATATACCTGCATAATTTCTTGCGAAAAACTGTGATTCCAGACAAATTTATACTCCTGGAGGAGCACTCGATCATGAAGAGAATGGACACGTAACTCGTGAAACATGGAGAAATGAGATCACGACTGCTACAACGTTCACGCCATTACGTCCATTCCGCGACGGTCAACTCAGACTGCTACCGACATTAGAGATGAATTTGCTGCTTATTTCATGTCCAAAGATGGGAGAGTGCCATGGCAAGTTGATTATTAATAATTGTTCGAGAATTTGTTCTTATTATTCAGTTACCAGATACCTAGGCACTAATAACTACCTACTTACATAGGTAAATTTCAAGTACGAACTTATGTGAGGTTTTACCTTTATTTTATAATATTTTTGTAACTCTAATTAAAATGTTCCAGGCGTGAACACACCTACGTTTCGTGAATGGGTTAACATTTTTTCTGCTTTGATTTCCAAAATAAATCTTGTGTAAATTATAAGTTTTGGCTATGAAACTAGTTTTACTTACTTCTGTGTTGATTGTCCGCCGAGGTTGATATCTGTTGCGAAGAAATGCGAAGGCTTTGTATGCAAACCAGTCTGGGGCGTCCACTTCGTCAGCTCCAGATCCTGATTTACCGGCAGCAGGAAGCTTCTGGCGCACTTTCCGGTATGTAGCTAACAAACTGTTCATTTTCTTTTTCAATTCAGCCACGACTACATTAAGTTCCGTTGCGATTGAATCCCACGCTTCAGTTCTTTTTGGTTTCACTTTATATAAACAGTGGGCAGCATCCCACAACACTGGGTGTTTTTCATAAACTTTTATGAAGTTAATCGTGGAATCGTTCGTCCACTCCATGTTCCGCACGGGTGCAGAAAATCGACTGATCAAGGCTCGTCGTCGTCCACATGACTCGGACGGCTTGTCGCGGTCCCCTTTGATGTACCGACAACAAGCGGAGCCTCACGAACCAGTGGCTCGTGCGGCGCGTATTGCTTGTCTCGTGACTTGTCATATCGTCCACATTACTTGCGAGCATAGCGAGTCACACGAGCACGAGTAATGTGGACGGGCCTTAAGGCTGACAACCTTACCGCCATCGTTGAGCCGATTGTCTAGATAATGTGGGACCCTCAACGTCTCACAACCCTATGGGCCTTCACGGCCTGGTACAGGGATAGCTTTACTTTTTACTTCAAATCGTAGTCAAGTCCAATCACTTGGAAAATAGAATGAAACAAGATGAAATCAAATGAGATTATATACTCGTTCAGACAATGTCATTGTATCCCTTTCTTTTCGAAAAATACATATTAAAATATATAAATGTTGTCATTCTTCTTCTTTGGCTACACGGTCTTTTTAAGTTTAACCTTTGTCTCCCTATAAAAATACTAATTCATAATTTAGGGGCCTGCTGCTGACAGGACTGCTACAATGGTTACATGAAAAAGAGTGGGATGGGTCAGATTGGCAAGAAATTTATACAGAACTTTGAGAAACTGCGAGAATCTAGGCACATGCAAGAGGACAATTAATGTCACATACGTCTTCTAGGTCTTATATGTCTGAAGATGTGAGTTAGTGACTTATGGGTTCTAAAACAAGAGGGAAGATACGGGGTACTGCAAGCGAACATTTGTGACAAGATCACAGAAAATATGTGTAGCTTTCTTTTTACTGGACGCATAAAGGCTCCAAAATTGATGCACAAAATCATGAACTACGATAAATGGCAGGAAAATCTTATTATTAACGCAAGCACGTAAATGTTTGATTACTGGGTTTGGTTAGTAGCGCTGACTGCTACAGCAGCACTTGTCGCCATCTGGAAGCGAACTACTCAACTCCTATCGGCTACTTTCCAAACTAGATGGCATACATTGTGTTTCTCTGCCGTGAACTGCCAATGTTGCACTTGATCTGCGGTTACAGTAACAAGTACACTAGAGATAGACTGTGGCTCGCGAGCCGCATGCTGTTCTTTTGAACCTTTGGTGCAGCTCGCAGGGAAAAAAAACATATAAATCAATTTCTTTTTATTAGTGGGTGAAATATAAAGAAATATGCTATGTGAAAAGCGTGTACTTAAATAATTACGTCATCTAGTCTACTTCTGTTTGCCCTTCCCGAATGTCTGAAAATGATTCAAGGCGGCTGCAATGTTCAGTAAATGTAATAGTATCTAGCACAAAATAGTATTTGTATATTCGATTAGAATCATTTCCTTGTCTACTTACTTATCCTCATACTCACTTCAAAGGATTCTGACGATGGTGTATACTGTACTTCTTTTGGCTTATTTTGGACTTCACCCATCGTCTGGTGTGTAAAAGACAAAAGACCACGACGTTTCGAATACTGGATCTGTCTCCGTCTTCAGGTGGGTGGGGAAGGATAAACCTACTCAGTTGGGCCCGTTAGAAAGATCTAATCTCAATCACTGGACCAGTGATTGAGATTAGCTCTCCGAAACGTCGTGGTCTTTTGTCTTTTACATACCAGACGCTGGATGAAGTCCAAAACAAGCCAAAAGAAGTATCCTCGTATTGTTTATGAACGTTCAAGAGCAACCAGGTCATGTAATATGAAGGGATGAAAAGGTGTGGTTAACTACGGAATACTGTAAATGAAGCAGCCTGGCCTGTTTCAAGGTACTATAATGTTAATACTTGCCCAAAGTAACTGGGTAAAACGACGAAAACCAATCAGAATAGCTGGTGCCCTCGAATGGAAGGACGAATT
The DNA here is from genome assembly GCF_002891405.2 of Cryptotermes secundus. Taxonomy (NCBI): domain Eukaryota; kingdom Metazoa; phylum Arthropoda; class Insecta; order Blattodea; family Kalotermitidae; genus Cryptotermes; species Cryptotermes secundus. The sequence continues at coordinate 425,085 of NW_019728499.1, read as the reverse complement.
AACATAAAGGTGAATTGTTTAGTCTTGAAGAAATAAATTATATAAATTAATGGTACCGTATTTAAGTAGGCTGGTCTGGAGTTTCTGCGGATTTCACAGAGAATACCGGATATTCGATATCCATGGATACTCGATCCATTTAGTGACTTAAGACAAACAATGGGAGAAAACGAGAACATACCGCTGTGTCCAGTAAACCTCTCAGTGGTACGAAGAATGCAACGATATTTCTGGTGTCGAATGTATCTCAGCGCTGTGTGTCAGAAGTGCCCTTCCATATTTCTAAATGTACACAAAATCTGTGTTTCTAAGCATCATTTACTATTGGCAATGAGATCATGCCACTAAAATGTCCATGGTTTATGCTAACCGTCTTACAGTGTATACACTTTTTCACCTTATTCTTCACTTCCATGTTCAGCACTAATGTGCCATCCTCAGGTGTCTTTATGCACGTTAAACTATTGTTCTGCATGCCATGATGTCTTCATTCTAAAAAACTGAAATCTGTATTCGTCATATATGTCGATGAATTCTAAATAATAAAACTTTTCAGGATTCATCCTACGTCGCACTCAAACACGCGAATTACGCCAATCCTCTTTTATGTGAGCATTCTTCCTATATACATTTGTGTATCGTGTTCTGTGTCGTGTTTTGCTCCTGTTACTGCATGCAGAATGCTCACATAAAAGAGGACTGGCGTAATTCGCGTGTTTGAGTGCGACGTTGGATGAATCCTGAAAAGTTTTATTATTTAGAATTCATCGACCTATATGACGAATATAGATTTTAGTCATTTTAGAATGAAGACATCATGGCATGCAGTACAATAGTTTAACGTGCATACAGACACCTGAGGATGGCACATTAGTGCTGAAACATGTAGTGTGGAAGTGAAGAATAAGGTGAAAAAGTGTATACACTGTAAGACGGTTAGCATAAACCATGGACATGAATCAGTGTAACAGGACGCTAAAATATAACATGCCACTTAAACACAAACTTGGTTCCAGTGGAAGTTCGGCAAAACAAATTCCTCTCACAAAATATATTATTCTTAGGAAATGAAGTAGCTTCAGTCCTTGTGTGAGCATGCGCGGGTGTGTTTGTGTTCTCTTTGTAACGTATGACTTTGAACTTAAGTTCCATGACGATTATCATCAAGTAAGTAATGTAATTCTCTTTTGAGAAGTATGCCATTTCCTCAACTTTTCTGAGGAAGTTTACAAAATTCTGTGAAATTATTTTTGCACACCGTAAGGAATAACTAGGTTTCTACAGTCGTTATGAAACAGGGTTCTGCTCCAGCTGAAGGTTTATAAGTTGTCTTTTAGGAACATGTAGCAGTCTGTGGTTGTCGGTAAAAATTCAGGGATTATAATTTATTTGATACACAGAATGAAGGAATCTTCAATATTGCAACTTACGGTAGGGGTATAGACGTTTTAATGGACGTATTTTGGGGCACTCTATCACCCCTACGCAACAGGTTCTTTGGTTTATACATAAAAACTGGCGATTGTGTGAATAATTTATTGGAATAATATTAAGTGTAGGTTCTCAATGCAAAGACTGTGCTTTTTCAATTTCGTGTACCATGGATGGGACTTTTCACTGCCTGGATCAAGATTCAACCCTGCATGACTTCAAATGAGTTTCGTAATGGGTGAAGTGTCATGGAGCAGAATTTTCTGTAAGATTCTTCGGTTTTCCCCTTCTATCATCAGTTCGCCATTGCTCCATGCACACCTATGACCCCTACTGAACAGGCAGAACATTATCACATTCTCAGTCTGTAAGGTGGGGATTCATGTCTGACCTGGCATTCGGCTGGTTACAGACAGAAACATAAGTTCGTGATTTATGAAGTTAAAAGAATTACAGTCAGATTGTATGAATTATATCAGTTCAGAATGTTTTATATTTCCCCACTCACGTCTAGAATCGTACAAATTCATATATATATATATCCATAATTTTAATCCCATTGTAGAAGTGAAATTTGGTCTTTCGCCTCAGAACATTCCGTGTATAGATTGCTGGCGTCTGAAAACGAGGTTCTCAAGAGAGTACCTTTATCGTACGGACAGCCAATAAACACCAGAATCAAAACAGCCAAACAATAAGGAGGTGCATAATTTCTCATTTTTATCAGATATTATTATGACGATTAATTGAAGTAGGATGAGATAAACGGGGTACAATTAAATATGCATTAACATAAGAGTAGACAATAAAATAATATTAAACATCTCAGTCGGTTGAATGCCTGGGCGAGATGAGATCTTGGGTTCTATTCTCGGCAGGGACAGAGATTTTCTCTCCTAAACAGCTTCCAGAGTGGCTCTGAGGACCAATCAGCCTTTTGTCCGGTAGGTACTGGGGCTTCTTCCTTGCTGGTAAAGGGGCCTGAGCGCAAATCTGACCATTACCTCCTACACGCGTAGTTATAATGTGTGCAGCTGTCTGTTCACCCACGCGACTTTTAAGCCACAGAGCTTAATTAAAAACAAAGATGATATGACTATATGTTCTACGTCCGAAGAAAATAGGGAGTGAATTAGATTCATATAACTCAGGATTGAGTCCAGTGGCTTGTTCTTATAAACGCTGCGATTAATCTTCTAGTTTCATAAAGGCGAAGATTTGGTTAAATATACAACTGACGGCCATCTTCTCAAGAAGGATTCTGCCCCATTGAGTTCATGGTAAAATTTGCCGGAAATCAGCTGAATATATCGCAGTACACTGCAGGTTTGCCAAAAAGAGAACTAAATGCCCGTTTTAAAAAATGCACCACTTTTACCAGTGTAATATTAAATATTGACCGATGGTTCATCTTCTGAGTGAGTGTCGTTTAATAACCAACTTCAGAAAAATTAAACTTCACACTTACAGCTGGGTCAGTCCGCACCATTTTCCGTGCATTGATGTGTGTTGAAATGCGCGGCTTGTTTGCTTTGTCTCTTACTTTCATATCTTCTGCCGTCATAATAATTTACAGCTGATCAGATTCAGCACAGATTCAACAAACGAAATTTATAGCCCCACACGTCATAATATAAACAGAAACTCTAAGATATGGCCACACAGGCGTGTATGTACCATGCAGGGATTTCTGGCAGTGAAGTTAGAATTTTAATTTCTTCGGTCGGCTGTTGAACTTGCAGCAATTACGAATGTGATTTACTTGTAGCGTAACAAACTCAGTCAAGGAAAGTCTGGTGGCAGGTGACTCCCGTTGCACGGCTGCCGTCCTCAGTGGAGCTGGACATGATTGAGTACAGCTGCACGCACAGCCTTCTAACTGCTGCCGGTTATTTAGCCGAACTTCATCCATTACGACAATCGACTTCAGCCACTGAATTGTATCCTTGCGAAACTCACTTAACTTCCACAATATTCGTATCTCGGATAATTCTCAGTCTTCACAATTTGTATTCTTAAGGAGCAATTTATCCTTGACATCTCGTCTTAATTGTATTTCTATTCCTTGTCTCCAACAAAATCATTTTTACTTAATCGAAGCTGTATCTTTACCTGACGAAATTCACAATCATCGGTAAAAAGGTAAAGCTATCCCTGTAACAGGTCGTGGAGGTCCATAGGGTTGTGAGACATTGAGGCTCCCACATTTTCTACACAATCAGTCCACAGATGGCGGTGAAGTTGTCAGCCTTACGTGCCGGCCGCCCTTAAACCCCAGGGAAGATTGCTGTGTACTCATTTCTGTTAGAGGCTGAGTCGACCCCAGGTCCATAGTGCGGCTGGAAGGATTAGGTCAATTGAAAAAAAAATTCGACGACCTCATCGGTACTTGAACCAGCGACCTTCCGGCATGCGTCAACCAACAATATTATCATAAACATATGGGTTGTAAAAAAAGATATCATTTGGGTTTGACGAGCGTTTATGACAGCGTTAGGAGCATAGAAATTTCTGAGGAGACTGCTACTGGGGCAACCCTTGTGCTCCAGACTTCTGATTCTTTTTCTGTAGGGAGGTACCAGCTAGCTTGTACACTTCCGTGTAGTATGAATACCGGACATCCCTTTATGAATTTTTACCTTCTTAAATTCTGTTAATTAGCGCTAAAATTAATGGGCTATTATGATGTCATATAACATATAACAGAGCCTTAAGCTGTGTGATTTGCACTGTCAGCCACCTTTACACTTAAATTTAATTCTGAACCCATTACATGTTCAAATCTCTGTGTGAATAGCTGCATAGAAATTGGATAGAAGTTAACGTGAACTTGTTTTACAAGTGCTGACAACGGCTGTCATATTTTACAAGTACAGGGCGCGATCCTCTATACGCTGAGATGTAGTTTGGACGCGTTAACTTTCGAAGATTTGTTACGCCAAAATGCCTATTATGTTAGGCGTTGTCTGACGCATATTTGACGTACACGATGTTTTAGGAGCTGGCTGTACTGCCGTGCTCAAGCAACTGGTTGTCAGTATGTTGACATATCTTTTATTACTGCTATGTTTGTACTGTGAAGATTATTAGCATCGGTTATGACTGAACCGAAGTAGGCTAACAGGCTAACTTGTTAGAATATCAGCCTAGTAAGTACTTGTATTAAGAAGGAACCAGGTTCGACCCCAACCGTCACAACAAATACATTCATTCATTCATTCATCAGTAATCTGTCAAGACGACAGGTTCACAGTCTCTTCCAAAACACTTCCTCCACTTGATGCGATCTAGAGCTTTCTTCTTCAAACGAAAATATCCTATTCTGTCCCCAAGGTCATCCAGCATCTTCTTACATCTTCTGGTCACTTCTATCCAACCCTCTATCTTTCATTCAATAACTTCTTTTAGAAGGCAGTTATCGCGTAAGATATGACCAATCTAATTAGCCTTCCGTTTTCTTATTTCGTGTATGATATTCCTCTGCTCACTGACTCTAAATAACACTTCTTCATTTCTCACATAATCGGTCCAACTGATCTTCTCCATCCTTCTCCAACACCACATTTCGAAGCTTCCCAGGCAACAAATACGAGTATTAAAAATAATAAAGTATAATAAATCATTCCGCTTAACGCTAACCAACCACCTGAAGGCGGAAGTAGAGTCAACTTCCGAAACGTCGTGTAAATCAACTATACGTCAGACAATAAGCAATGCCGAACGTTATATCAGTATAATCTACTTACTTACTCATGGAACTGAGCCCTTCTTGAGGAGAAGCCAAATCTGCAGCTATTCAAGAATATCCCAGCATTTTATTGAACCCGAAGGTTCATTACCGTGTTCACAAGAGCCCTCCACTGGTCCCTATCCTGAGCCAGATCAATCCGATTCATACTATCCCATCCTATCTCTCTAAGATCCATTTCAATATTGCCCACACACCTACGCATTGGTCTTCTCAGTGGTTCTTTCCTTCTGACTTTCCCACCAATATCCTATATGCATTCCTCTTCTCGCCCATTCCTGCTACATGCCCTGCCCACCTCATCCTCCTTGACTCTCTCAGTACGATTAACTTCCAATATCACATGTGGAATACATGTGCAGCAGTTGATCACGTAGAAAATGCTTCACATTATCATCCCTGTTCCAGACGATTGCGCATACTTGTACACTGTCAATGTTCTCGGTCTGTATTTAATCCGCATTTCTCTGATCTTATGCTGAACTGCTATATGCGTGTGGTAATTTTAATCTGCGCACTGGTTGCCTTAATAAATCAGGCACGCCAATTACGTAATCTCTACACCATATACCAGTTATCTTAAACAAGACAATGACGTCAGCATGTCAGTAACACAAGACAATGAAATAGCTTTGCTACGGCTGATATTTCTCTGTCGGGGTCAACTGTGCCACACCTGCAGCAGAAATTGGGCCCCCTGCGTTGAGGGTACAACACTCCGAAAACTAAGCGAAACATTCCGTGAACGCTCCTATTAAAATACGGCTTTACCACGTACCGTAAATCTTCAAAGAGGTTTTTAAATCCTATTTTTGTTTAAGTACTTTATTATACTCAGAAGTGATCTTACCCTATTTAACCGATTATCTTCATTTTCTATCCCGGGTCTGGTCAAGTGGGATTTGTGGTGAACAAAGTGGCGCTGGGGCAGGTTTTCTCCGAATACTTCGGTTTCCCCTGCCAATCTTCATTCCACCAATTGCTCTACAATCACCCTCACCTATCATCTGGGGCTGGTACAATGGGCCAGAAGTGGCCGCAGTACAAGGGACTTAGTCCCACCCCACTAGCAATGAAAAAAATCTTAATGTTGGTAGAAATGGATACCGATGAAATATCTTGGTTTGTTTAGACAATCTTTGTCAGCTCTATTGACTGTAACTTGTCTCCTGTCTTGGCGGATTACGCCCTCTGACCTGTTTCCATTCAGAGTTACTTCTGGAAACAGGGAATTTATAAACAGTCTGTAGGTTTCCTCGGACAGGGGATCAGCCCGTCGCACTACCGCTACCTGCACAGGACAGCATAAACAGAATAAACACAAACAGATATCCATGCCTCGAGTGGGATTCGAAACCACAACCCCAGTGTTTGAGGCGGCGAAGACATTGCACGCCTTAGACTCTGCGGCCACTGCGACCGGCCTTATAACTAGTCTAATGGAACAAATATGATGATTGTGAAGAAGGCGGACGTGGTTTATTTTAATGATCTGTCTCAGTAACTGCCTAAGATATTTAGAAAGACCACGATAAAACTTGAGACAGGATAATGCTACCCGCGACGAGATTCGAACGTAAACACTTGAATCTGAACAAGATTGCACTAGAGCAGGATGTTCAGTTACTGGCTGCAAGGCTCGAAAATGTAGTCTCGATGTTTAAAAGGGTCAGACAGTTATTTGGTCTGTCTTCAGCTGTCTGATTACTGTGAAGTCTTTGTACGGTTGGTCAAAGTTGCCGAAAAAATTACTGGAAATGGAGAGGACCGAGTGCAGCAAGTTAACCTACTTTCCTCATCAAATAACATCATCTTCTGCCGGTTTGCCCTCCCTAACAAATACAAAACTAATTGGCCGACTTTCGTGAACAGTTACAACATTGGCATGTACTCTCCCGTCAAGAACTCGGTCCATATTAACACATTAGGGACTGTGAAACAGACATAATATTGGAGAATATTAGCATGGCGACCGCACGAAACATGTTTCCTTCTTGGTTTGTTGAGCCTTAACATTGCGTTCAGTGACTGACCCTGGTTACGCCAACGTCTTGTGCTGTCTTGAGACCTCATGTGACATAATGCAGTGACGCAGAGTGCCTCTGGACATATGCCCTACATAACACGGCAGAGGCGTTCGTAAAGCCCCAGGGCGATTTACGTACAAAAAGCCACCCGGTTTCTGTAACCGTACTGAAGGAATATTCCTGTCACTCTGCCCGAAGAACTCACAATTAAAACACTGAATCTTTTAAAAGTATTCATCAAGCATATACGCATATTTTTAATTTCATCTGCAAGATAAAATGAAATACCAAATAAGTGAGCCGGATAGGAGCTAAATTGACCATAAAATGGTCTATAGTAATTTACGGACAGAAGCTATATAATTATTCTCAATGCATGTCTATCTCTCTGCTCTACAGTGTGTTGTTGGACCTTGGCCGCTTATTCAGTTTCTTAATTCTATACACAGTCGGTAGGACTCCTTGGACGGGACATCGGCCTGTCGTAAGGCCCCTACCTACACACAGAACAACATAAACACGCAATAAACGCACATACGGACATCCATGCCTTGAGTAGGATTCGAACCCACGATCACAGCTTTCAAGCGAGTGAAGGCAATTCATGTCTTGGACCGCGCGGCCAATGAGATTGGCTTAATGCATGCCTAGTAATGCGTACTCTTCAAAAAATAGTCTATAAAGTTATTAGGGTGATCAAGTCAAGGATGATGAGATGGGATGGGTGTGTAGCATGCATCAGAAAATTTACAAATGTTTACAAATGTTGATCAGAAAATCTGAAGGAAAGAGGTTGTTAGAGTGATCTAGATCTAGATGGAATGATAGTATTAAGGTGAATCCTGAGGAAACATGGTGTTAGATGTGAAATTAAGAAATAGGAGTCAGGATTCGGTCCGGTGGATGTCTGTTGTGAATCACGGGAGTTAACCTTCCGGTTCAAAAAATGAAAGAGGATTTCTTGAACAGCTATCAGATTTGCAAGAAGATTTCGTGCTAACTAGCATCGGATGCCGGGGCTGAATTTGTAGTTCCTCAGAGATCATAATTTTGTATCATTTTCAGATCTGAACCTGTTGCTATGACGAATAAGCCAAATTGTGACGCTGAGCCTTACTTAACAAGGACGTTCAGCATTACTTGACAGAGCAGGTAGCTAGGACCTGTGCATGGCTCGAAGCTGATGAAGATGAACGGCTAAAGTTACCGTATCGTCCCTACAGCAACTCTGCAACAACTTGTGTTTGCCCCATGTCCGACCGGATATCCTAAACTTGAGCATACATTTAGCGCTAATGAGAACAGAATTCGAATGTTCTGGTAAGGAAATCCAAAGGAAAGAGGACATCTGGAAGTCCAAAACGTAATTGGGAAGATAACAAAACGGATCTCAAAGAAAGAGGATGGGAGCGTATGGGCTGGATTGATCTGGAACAAGACAAAGATCGGTGACGGGCTCCTGTGGGCTCGCTAATAAATCTTCGAGCTCCAAAAAACGCTGGTAATATCTTTACTAGTTGAGCAACAGTTATTTTCTCAAGGACGACTCTATTCTATTTTGCTAGTTTGTTAATTACCTAGTACTCAAATGACAAGAGACGTTGATAGAAAACGCTGGACTTTAATTTCAGTCAGGTAACGACAGCGGAATTTGTCTTTTATATATTGTAACATGGATGGGCACAGAGTTGCTAGGCGACTGACCGGCAAACACATATCACAGCTACGAATGCGCAACAATAGGGCGTCCATTGCTAGGCAATGCATGGGAAGATACGCCTGACAACAATACATGATATCTGTTGCTGAGAAGCGGTGTGTTTTCTGTGGTTGGTCCGTGCCGAGCCTATATATGGAGCAGTGAAGACTGTTCTAGCAAATTCGTTAGGAAGACCTCGTTCAAGGCAGTCCAATAGTTGATGTGTTAGTGTAATAACCAACTGTAGTTACGACGTGGAAATTATCGAATAAATCGAGTTATCAAACACGGAACCGTTGGGCCGCGTCATAGCTCAAGCGGTTACTCGCTGGCTTCCCATCGCGGCGGCCCGGGTTCGATCCCGGTACTGGTCAAGCGGGATTTTTGTTGGACAAAGTGGCACTGGGGCAGGTTTTCTCCGAGTACTTCGGTTTCCCCTGCCAATCTTCATTCCATCAATTGCTCCACAATCACCCTCACCTATCATCTGGGGCTGGTACAGTAGGTCAGAAGTAGCCGCAGTACAAGGGATTGAGTCCCAGCCCATTAGCAATACAAAAAATAATACTGTCACGTTACCAAGATACACGTGACAGTATATATATATATATATATATATGCTAGGGCTGTGCAGTGCGTGTGGTACGCAGGAAACAGGCGGGCAGTGAATGCACACTTTTGCAAAACAGGCGGGCAGTGAATGCACACTTTTGCAATCAGGATTGGGTGTGCACAAGTATCTGAAGGAAAGTCAGGGAGGGAAATTTAACGGTGTTAAGTGACGTGTCCAGGTGCAGTTGAGCCACCGACACGTCTCTGAGCTGAAAGTGACGGCGAGTTTGTCAGAATGAAAGGGCTTGTCATCTTGTCCTGATTCCCAGTCGCTCTGTAAAATCCATTCATACGTTTCCTTTCAGATTTTGCAACGTTCAAGAAGCTCTGCATGGCTTGAGGGAAACTGGGTCTAGCCTCGTGAACTTTAGAGGCCTCGAGGCAAATTGTATGTAGTAATTACACGATGAAGACTTTTAGCATGCAAGCCATAACTAACAGGTTCGGTTAACAGTGTGGCACACCAAAGAGCCGTATCGCGGCTTCTATTCTATGAGCGTATTTAAAATTGACCTGAAAGGAATTTCACGAAGGAGTCCATGGTAAAGGAAAGAAATAAGCAACATATAGATTAATGGTCTTCACTTTGTTCCCGAAAGTTCCTACGCACGCGGTAAGGTAAAGCTGTCCCTGTGCTTAACTAATTAAGCACTACGCCATGGACACGTATGTGGGAGTGGATGTATTGATCCATGTATTCTTGAACTCGGCACTAGCCGGATGTGAGTAGTCAGCTTCACGCCCCGGCAACTTTACCCTTGGGGAAAGAGCGTCCGGTACCCATTGGACAGGGGGTTAGGTGGGCCACAGAGCCAGTCTGGATGACGTGAAAAGGAGAAAAATCTTGCTCCACCGGGACGCGAACTCCGACCTCTCGGCCGTCCAGCCCGTAGGCAGTCACTATACTGACTGCGCTACCTTGGCTCACTACACACAAGACCATAATTTAATCTTGTTTCACATTAAAATGAGAACCTTCATGTGACAAATACCATAAATGTAATAATAATAATAATAATAATAATAATAGTAATAATAATAATAATAATAATGATATCTTAGTGGTAAACCATTAAGGGAAGAGGCTGCTTGTAAGCCCGGAGTCTGTTCAATGTTGCTGTTAGTTGCTCAGACTACACAGCGTCGAATGGTAGGATAACTAGTGAATAAAGAAATGGATCTGGAAGGAACTGTCTATGAATCTGATAGAATGGCTCAGTCAGAATAGCCGGGCTCTGGGGCGAGATTTGAACCCTGTCACATTCCGAAACCGGAGTGCTGCCACAGTTCTCCTACGTCTGGAAAAGAAGATAACAATAAAACAGGTCCCTTGAGATGGGATTTGAGGGTGTGGACTGGATTCAGTTGTCTTGTAACATACTGCACTGTCGGGTTCTCGTGAACCTGGCAATGAACCTTCACAGTGCATAAACAGTAAGGGATTTCTTGACAAGCTGAGCTGCTCCATGGAGTTAAAATGGTAAAGTTATCTCTGTGCTTAACTAATTAAGGACTACGCCATGAAGACGTATGGGAGAGTAGATGCATTGATCCACGTGTTCTTAACTAGTTGGAGTCGAGTGGACAGCTTCACGATCCGACCGCTTTACCCCTGGTACCCACTGGATAGGAGGCTGGGTGGACGCCAGAACCGGTCAGTGGAGTTAGTTGATTAATGTTTAATAATAATAATAACGGCAATGACGACACACCTAGCTGTAAATTGACAGAGACCGATCATCTTGCATGCCAGAGTGTCGTTACCGAGGAAGGAGCTGCTCTGGTCAACGGACATCTCTCTCTTTCCTTCTGGCGCTCACTGCACCGAGGCGAAGGGTCTTTTGTGAACTAAAGCAGGTCGATTTCTATTGGCGGCAGCTGTGGCGACAGGTACAGGTTATGTTACTCAAGAGAAGGGATCCTTTTATATTTCGGTAGCCGAAACCAGTCGTTTTCACGATGTATGCATGTGGTAAATAGATCTGTTCATCGACGCTGTCTCAAACGAAGAGGTTATATAGGTTTATATATGTCTATACGTCTAGGTATGGAGTATACCAGTATTAAGTTGGGCACCGTCCATTGCCTAAGATATACTTGATAAACAGGATGTTTCCGGTATTGACTGTACTCCCATCTTCATGTGACTAGTTGTCTGCATTCTATTTCAAGATGAAACGAAAACGATGGAAACGCACCTGAGATTTTTTATACACCTGCTAAAGTAGCTTTCTAACCAATGCACTGGCGGGGCAGCTCAAAAAAGAGCCAACTCCCGAAACGTCGTGTATATTAAATTCTGTTTCGACAATGGACGAAGTCGACAATCGTCTTGATATAATAAATCAACCATTGTCACAAACCTTCAGAGAGACAGTCGATCGATTATATATTGTCCATGGCCTACTGTAGTAGTGTCTAGGACTGAAAAATACCACGGCTAGATTACAGATCTGATTGGACTGGTAAAGGGGACTGGACACAGTAGATTTATGTGTCACAAACTTGTACTCTGTTTACCAGTAATATAAAAGAGCCCTTGCTGATCACAGTGGCCGCGCTGTCTAACGCACGATCTGTCTTCGCTCGCTCGAACGTTGGGATCGTGAGTTCGAATCCTACTCAAGGCATGAATGACTGTGTGAGTTTATTCTGTGTGTAGGTAGCGGCCTTGTGACAGGCTGATTCACCGTCCAAGGAGTTCTACTGACTGTGTATAAGATCAAGAAACTGTAAAAGTAGCCAAGGCCCATCAAAGGGCTGTAAAGCCATCATCATCATCAGTAATCTGTCAGACGACAGGTCCACAGTCTCTTCCAAAACAATTCCTCCACTTAATGCGATCTAGAGATTTCTCCTTCAAATGACAGTATCCTCTTCTGTCCCCAAGGTCATCCAGCATCTTCTTACGTCTTCTTCCTCGTCTTCTTGTCACTTCTATCCGCCCCTCTATCTTTCCTTCAATAACTTCTTTTAGAAGGCAGTTTCTGCGTAAAACATGACCAATCCAATTAGCCTTCCGATAATAATAATAATAATTAACAGGCCCTTGATTTGTTACGAGGCCCCAACTTCACCTATGAAATGTGAATTGTGTGGTTTAGAAACGCATTCTCATAGCTATAAACACGTACTCGTTGCTATGAACAAATTGTTCTATAGGTGAACGGGTAATCAGAAGCAATACGCTCACTTCATTCCCTTTCCAGTTGACTGCGTTCATGGGGTAAATGCGTGTAAAAGTAAAGACGCAGCATTGCCATGACAGCATGATGAAGATGGGCAATATTTGCAAGTCACGACCGAACTGGAAGAGCAACTAGAACTGCAACCCTTCCTCACAGCAAATTAGAAAAAGACGTACAAGAGAAAGTCCTCTACGTAGCTTGTCGGATCCCTTACACATGCAGAATTCTAATTTACGTGTATATCTTGATCAGTGGAGTTAAAATTAAGGATTGCAAGGTCGAAGTAAATATTTAAAAGGTACAATTAAATTTATCTCTGTAAGAAATCGTTTCTGTTTACAGCAAAAACACATCAAGTATATAAGCTATATATATTTCTATACGTATTACAAGGCAAGACCGCCTCTGTGGTCTAGTGGTCAGAGTTCCTGCCTACAGATCCAGGGGTCCTGGGTTCGATACCAGAATTTCTGAGAAGTAGTGGCTCTGGAACGGGATCCACTCAGTATCGTGAGGGTAACTGAGGAGCTATTTCAATGAAATAGCGGCTCCGGTCTAGAAAACCGAGATTAACGGCCGTGGGGATCTGTTGCGCTGACCACGTGACACCCTCTATCCGATAAAGTTGGCACTAACTTCGCCGACAAGCGGCAGTCGCTCTGTCGGTATAGTTCACTTGCGGACTACAGACCACGGAGTGGTGTGATTTCAGAAAGACTGCAGAAGTATACAAGGTACTTGTACTCGTATGTTTGCATTAAACAGGCGCTTCCGGCAGGAAGAATTATGAATGAATTCCAAGATCAGTCATCCTCAAATTACTTATAGAAAACTAAATGTGCCCAATGTGAGAAAAGGAATTATTTTTTTTTGTAATTCCGGCCGTGCAGTATCTAATCAAGCGGGGGCCATGTTCTAAAGAAACAACACTGGAAACCCGCAGTATGTAATTGATCACTCATCGAACGATGTTTCCGTATATTCTTCTTTTTTTTTTTTGGCACTATAGCCCCACCCCCTCGTTGGTGTCTCCACCTTATCGTGGTGAGGGGGTTTGAGTATGCCAAGGACCCTGAGAGCTATACCAGCGGTAGCGTAGCTACTGGCAGGGCCTCCCTTGCTGGACAGGTCAAAGGGTAGGCATCAGACGAAGAGAGACACCAAAAACTGATGCCGGAAGCAGCGTCATCAGTAGCGACTTGAAGCACAGAGCAAATGATGCTCGAGATGGTTCAAGTTCGTATAGCAACAGGCGTGACCAGAGTGGTTTGAACGGCTGTTGTACTGCGATGTGGAAAGCAAATGGAAAAACTACCACATTATCACTTTTCCTGGATAGTCTCTTTCCAAAACCAGAGATACCATGTATGCGAGATGTTTCATTTGAAGGAGAAAGCTCTAGATCGCATCAAGTGGAGGAACTGTTTTGGAAGAGACTGTGGACCTGTCGTCTTGACAGATTATTGATGAATGAATGAATAGCCCCAGTGGGCCTAGGCCTACCTCCATGAACTTCTCCGTTCTCTTCGGTTTTTCTAGATCTTACACACATTCGGTAGGACTCCTTGGGCGGGTGATCAGCTCGTCACAGGGCCTCTACCTGTACATAAACACAGAAAAACGTACACACACAAACTAAACATCCATGCCCTGAGAGGGATTCGAACCCACGATCCCGGTTTCCAAGCGAGCGAAGACAGTGCTTGCCTTAGACCGCTCGGCTACCGTGACCGGCTTCCGTATATTCTTACAGACTGAAAATGCCATGTTGTACTCCGGGAGTGGGAAAGTGTATCCCATTCAACCATTGTTGCTTCAGTTATAAGACAATGTAAAGCTGTCCCGCCCTCTTTGTCGAGTGGCTGTGACGTCATAAGTTGCGTAGTGAAGCCCTCGGGGGCGCTAGCCAGTTGGTTGAATACCGTGTTCGTTTGTGTTGACAATGGGTAGGTAAAGTAAAGCTGTTCTTGCCCGTAATTAGTCACAAAGCCATGACAGATGGAGGTATAGCTCCATGAATTCTTAACTTCACCACCAGATGGAGCTTCATATCCCGACTACTTTACCCCAAGTTACAGTTCCCTACAGGGAATCGAACCCGATTTCTCTATCGCCCAGTTCGTAGCATGGTAGCTCTGCAGACTGAGCTATTCCGCCTGCCAATCCGTAAGTGACGCGTGAACTCATGAACATGCGAACAAAATATTTAAAGGCTAAACAAAACAATTATTCCTTTCAATTCTTTGTTATTTACGTGCTTACTCAGCAGCCAAAAGGCCAATTAAAAAAGTAAGGTCGAACAAAAGAAAAATGATAGAAACACATAAACAAAAGACAGAACAAGGCAACTTATATCATTGAGACAATACCAATTCAATTAGTGTAATCGCGCCAGCAATTATCCGGCGAAAAAAACAAATATATAATTATATGTATATACCGTATGCGTGTATACGTAGTATATGTATATATTGTGGCATGTAGACTCGTTGCTAGGCAACGACAGCGAAAGAAGGAGCTTTACAACAGCGATTACTGAGTAATGGCTTCGCAAACAAGCAAATTTGCATAGAAACAGAGGAACAGTGTTTTCTGTGCAGTCCGTGCCGCGTTGTTATACTCCTGGCAGTTACTTAGAGTAAGAGCGTCGGGAGTTGCTGTAGCCGAGGCCAAGGATATGTCGGGAACCCAGGGTAGACCACAGAGGCGGTCTATAGCAACAGAAAATTATTTCCCCCAAACTGAATATCCATTTGTTCCTACTCGCTAGCTACGAATATTTTGTATCGACTTCATGTAATAATCCCAGACAAACATTTGCTATACACACGAACACCTTCCCATACTGATGTAATGCAATTTTTGTGTTCTATGATAAATCGATCTCTCAGTTTCAACTGATATTGTTTAAAACAAGTTTACGATCACGGTAACACAGAATTTACGGCTAGATATTAGCGTACAAGATAAGTATTTTAAGATAAGATAAAACAAAAGAAGCCCCATCGCACTTTTCTTCAGATAAGAATTTTTTGAAGGAATTCGAATTCGAGATTTTATTCGTGTACAATTTTGAATGAAATAAAATAACGTCAGAAAGCATTAGAGTTACAGATACAAGATAATTAAGGCATCTTTCATGGTAGCGTTAAGCGCCATACTAAATCGGTCGCTCGTTACTATGACATGCTGTGTCCTAAGGTTGCGGATGGAAGATGAAACAGGAGGATAGTTGTGAATGCAGAGTACACTACACTAAACAAGTGGTTGTCCTACAGCTGGGGGGTTAAGCGGAATCCTAATAACACCTAATCGTACAATATCCTGCACGTTACGAAATGTCACACAATGAGAGCTTGGCGAGCTCTTGCGAACACGACAGGTCTAATGGACAGGCTTGTGAAACGCATGAAAATAATTTATCTTCCCTTGGAGCCTTTGTATGAGTAATCCGTTTATTTGACTGCACTCCCATGTCTTTGCGGTGTTTATGTTTTCCTTAAGGCGATATAATTTTTAAGCAGTTTCATTTCATCAAGCAACGACGCCGGGTTTCAGGGTGTAAAATGAAGCGGTGTAAAAATATTTAGTGTATGTTCTTCCAGTACATTACTTACTTACTTACTTACTTACTAACTTATGGAGGTGAGCCCTTCTTGAGGAGCCAACAATTCTGCAGCTACTCAAGAATTTCCCAGCATTTTATGGAACCAGAAGGTTCATTACCGTGTTCACAAGAGCCTTCCACTGGTCCCTATCCTGAGCCAGATCTATCTACTATACCAACCCATCCTCTCTCTCTAAGATCCATTCTAATATTGTCCACGCACCTACGCCTTGGTCTTCCCTGTGATCTCTTTCCTTCTGGCTTCCCCACCACCATCCTATACGCATTCATCGTCTCCCACATTCGTGCTACATGACCTTCCCAGTTCATCCTCCTTGACTTGATCATTATAATTACACTTGGAGAAGTATAGGTTATGAAGCACCTCATTATGCAGTTCTCTCCAACCTCCTGTCACTTCATCCCTCTTCGGTCCAAATATTCTCCTCAACACCCTGTTCTCAAACACCCTCAGTCTGTGTTCCTCCTTTAATGTCAGAGACCAAGTTTCACACCCATACAGAACCACAGGCTATAACATTATCCTTACTGAAAATTTTAACGACAGAGAAATTTAATATGAGATTGAGGACATGATTTAATAATTGTTACTACAACGGTTTTCTCCTTAACATCTTTAAGGAATCAAAATATGTGACTTCAGGCGGAAACAGTGATACTATTTATGACAAGAGCGAAAGCAAATGTTTAACTACGTAAATGGAAGATTATACCATAAGATTTGTCTATCTGCGAGGCTGCCATGTCGTAACTGCGTTTGGGGAGGATCTGAGAAACAAGTGAGACGCGCCACCTTCATGCTGAGTTCATGGGTGAAGAGTTTAAGGCGAGGGCATACAGCCATATTTGGAAAGTTCAACACTGCCTACTAAAGCATGCATCTGGCTTACCTAAGAGATCTACAGCCTAGCGACGTCATGTCAGTAATGTTATTATTATGTTACGTATTGTCGTGAATTTAAATTTTTTATCTTCACTTCACTATCGGCAATAATAATCACGATTCCAAACTTAGGAACGCAAGTTTAAGTACCTGCTAGTAGAATAATCCAGAGTGCGCTCCTAAATAAACCATAACCCTCCTACTTTTGTAGGTCAGTGGAACATACTTTCATGCTTCTTTCGAATGTTGTCCTAATCTTGTTTTCGGCCAAAGTGTTTTAACCAAATTACTGTGTGCAATGTAAGCTCATAGTTACTCTTCTGTTTTCATTTGAGAAATGAAGATGAAGTTCCGAACAGACAGGCTAGAAGTTGATATTCTTCTGGGATATAACACAGTGTAGTATGCTGAAAGTCAACAGATGTTTCGGAGGAACACATAGCCTCTATCTTCATGGTTGAAGAACCAGCCGAGCAAGAAAACAGCGTGAATACAGGTGGCAAACAGAGCTCCGCACGCCGCTATATCCAAGACGATTAAACTCTCTATAACGACCGCTGTGAGAATCTCAAACCCTATATATGATATTCTTAGTTGTAAGAAAGACCAACTGCTACTATTTTCGAAATCTTTTAATACTGAGCGCTGGTTAACACTTCAAGTGCACTATAAGAAATGTATACCGAAATTATTTTTATTAATTCGGATGTTAAAATAGCCGAAATATTAACATAACAATAGCATTACTGTATGTCATTTTCTGGCTGTCATATTCACAAGCAGGTCGTGTGCAAGAGCAAATCCGATCGCCCGGATGAGATGTAATTATAGGAGTCCCTCATATTGCTCGGTTTCGACTCATTATTAAAATAATTCAGTTTGGTTCTGACACGGTTCTGACCAAGCGTATTTGTTTACGCACGGAATCGGCCATTTCAACCCAAAAAGCATAACTGCGCAAGTATCCAGTTGTCAACATAGGTACAAGGTAAAGTTGTCCCTGTGCCGAACTAATTAAGCATTATGCCATGAAGGCGTATGGGAAGTGGATGTATATATCCACATTTTCTTGACCTCGGAACTAGTTGTGAGTGAGTGGTCAGCCTCACGGTCCGGCCGCTTTACTCCGGGGAAAGAGTCCCCGGTAACCTTTGTATAGGAGGTTTGATGGACCCCAGAGCCGGGCTGGATGATACGGAGAAGTGAAAATTCTTGACCCTACCGGGACTCGAACTCCGACCCCTCGGTCGTCCAGCCCGTAGCCAGTCTCTATACCGACTGCGCTATCCCGGCTCCATACTGAACTACTAAGGTTACTTTTTCACACAAAAAGATGTGTGGACCTGTTTCATCCTGCACATATGGGTTAGTCTACAAGACGCTAGCCGTCTTTACTAAAAGGAACAAAGCGAAGACATATGTTTCAGTTTCGCAGTATCGACCGGTGAATCCTGATTGTCAAGGTACGCATCACGATCCTCAGGTACCAGCATGCGGCCGTCTCCGGCAGTTTCGTGTAAATGCTTCCGCTATCATCTTCCGTAACTGTCGTTACGTGACGCAGGCGGTCTCCATATGAGACTGGTGGTGACTGTCCCTCTTTGGGCTCAGGATCTTACAAAGCCCCGCCACTACCTGTCTTCTTCTTATGCATTCTTAGGAAGGAGACATCCACAGGATGTCAGTGTACATGATCATAAATACAACATGTTGAACTGTAATTAATAATATGGATAATAGCAGCCTCCGAAAGAACACATATTTCCAGTGAGAAGGTGCTCACTCCCATTAGTTTTACATCAGAGTTCCTTGCCCTCACAGCTGCACAACAAAAACTACCGGCTGCTAAAATGGGAACAGAAAATTAATAAAATTCTTTAGCCCAGTTTCCTGCATTTCTCGGTCTCTGGTAATGTTACTGCACGACCAAGACGGATTTTAATATCACGAAATATATCTATGTACGCTTACTGTAGGTGAATGGACTAACCTGACTCTTTCAAAAGGGATTACAGATGGACAATATTGCTAGACAGCCCTGGTGGCAAAGTACTGAGAAATTGCAGTACTTTCCTAGATATAACAATTTCCGGCCATAATCTTAGGAAGAGGAGGCGTAATCAGAACATAGAAGTGACATTTGTGTAGCATACCGTATGAAACATAAATTTCAATCATAGTCTCTATAACAAATAGGATGGGATGGTATGGATTGGATTTATCTGGCTCAGGATAGGGACCAGTGGAGGGCTCTTGTGAACACGGTAATGAACCTTCGGGTTCCATAAATGCTGGGAAATTCTTGAGTAGCTGCATAATTGGTGGCTTCTCAAGGACTCAGCTCCATGAGTAAGTAATTAAGTAAGTAAGTAAGTCTCTATAACTCCAACGAAGCTTGCCTTGAGAATTTAGAGCTAAGTGGTAAGACATTAGTTAAGCTCGTTACCACTGTAAGGTAAAGTTGTCCTTGTGCTTAACTAATTAAGCATTACGCCATGAAGGCGTATGGGGGAGTGGATGTATAGATCCGTGTTACTATTATACTACATTAGAAATAACTATAATAATCTGACAGGTGAAGAAACAAAAATACATTTCTTGTCCTAGAACCACGGGTGCCATATTTAGTTCAGGACACAATGGAATAATTTTGTGGATGAAATATATGAATATTTGCCAGAACTAGCTTAGAAATGAGAATAGGAAAATCATGATAAAAACAAGTCAGATTCTGCATTGTACTATGATAATGCACATCGACTTAAGGCTAAATAGCTGCCTCCATCCCACCGTTATTACTTACGAGTGAAAATATAAGATAAATGTGTATTCGCTTTCAGTGAACGATGTTTCCTTTAAATGCTTCAACTATGAACAGAAATATAATTTGCAATAGCAGTCGTCACTTGTAAAACGACAACTTTAGCCTATTTTCTATATTTTGAAAAAAAACGAAAGTACGTTTATGCGATCTCCATGCTTTCTACGTGCCTGTGAACCCCCCCNCCCCCCCCCCCAACTAGTAACTTTTGAATTCGTGAACAGATCTTAATTAAACTTGCTGTGTATATCATGGCACTAGGACCCATACAACAGCGTACCTCATAAATCCCTCTCATTGGTCTGCGTCTAAATTGTATCCCTCCTATTGTTGCTAGGCAAGGGCTCGGTAAATTGTGTACCTACTTGATAGGCAACGATTCGGTAAACACGTTCCCGTGGCACGGAATACACGGAACAACTGAATAATTGTTCGACGCGTGTGTGTGTGTGTGTGTGTATCACCCTACCGTTGCTAGGTAACAACTAGGTAAAAATGTTCCCGCGACAACGAAGAACTGTTGGAGGCGTAGTTTTCTATGAGGTCCGTGTGGTATCAAAGGAAAGTAGACTGTAAGTTCTTCCCAGAACTTCTTGTTCTACAGCATTTTGTTTTAATCGTAATCTTTACATTTTATATTGTGCCTGAACTGTGCCGTCATTACAGGCCAACAGACTGCCGGGTTTTCACTCTTTGCCTGGGAATGCCGTTGTTTCGCTTGCAGGCATTCGTACGTCAATGAGAGAAGCTGAATTTTTCTATTTGTTCTGCTTTTATGTTAATTCAGATGAAACAGATCAGGTGTCACAACGAGAGGTTGGTTTGTCTGGCAATTATAATTTACACTAATCAACAGAACATCATCTGAAGCACGAAGTTCGTCTAAATCATATTTAAGAATTAAGCTCCAACTTCGAGGAAGAGATAATGCGTCTTCATTACAAAGACCAATGCTGTTTGGAGAAGCAAAACTCTCCATTCTGAGGACCACGTACAGTATATAAATACACTTTTTCAGAAAATTTACTTTCTTTATGTTAAAGCAGATAGTATAGTGAGAACGGAGAAGTTCATGAGGTAGGCCTAGGCCCACTGGGGCTGTAGTGCCAAGGAGGGGGGGAGATAGTATGGTACATATGGTTACCATCGTCCTTCAAGACATAAATCAGTTTCAGTATTTCAAGTTTTCACAGCGATTATGAAGAGTCCTATCATCTGGGATGATAGTCCGTTTAAAGTCAACCCAGGTTTCGAAGGAACACATCATCTCCATTTTCACTGTCGAATAAGGCAATGAAAATACCAAGATGGGGGCAGGATGTTCCGACTTTTCTTGCCACATACTTTAACACTGGTATCTTGCTTGACTTATTCGACCCTGATGATGGAGACACTATGATTCTCCGAAATGTCAATTGACATTCAACTGACTACACGGCGCTACACCCCAGAACACAATACTCTTCAGCTGATCAGTTGTTTGCTAGGGTGTGAATATCAGTTCAGATCTGTTTTATTAGGTGTATGACAGGGCTGTTCCCATCTGAGTACTTGGGTCATTAAGGATATAAATTTTGTAAATTATTATACATATGTAAAGGGCAAATGACCGCCTCTGTGGTCTAGTGATCAGAGTTCCTGGCTACAGATCCAGAGGTCCCGGGTTCGATTCCTGGCGCTACCAGATTTTCTGAGAAGTAGTGGGTCCGGAATGGGGTATACTCAGCCTAGTGAGGATAACTGAGGAGCTATTTCAAGGAAATTGCTGCTTTCTTCATATATTTTAATCGAAAAAATGAAGACCAGGACAACTTGGGATAACTCAACTCAAAAGAGAGCATACACAGGATGTGAGATTATGGACTCAGCATAAGTTTAAGACCTGTTATGGGTTCCATAAAAGGTAGAGTCCTAATTCTTGAACATCTGAGCGGCTGTTCACTTCCTCAGGAATACTTCGCTTCACCGAGTCAGAAACACTTGATGTTGATCTGTAACGCCAGCCCGCAATCCTCATGTCATAATATCTAATTCTGCGTAAGGCATAAATTCTTCGAATAAATTTCAATCATTACGGCAGTTAATCATGACCATCACAGACATGAGATAGATGAATGGCTTAAGGCGATCTTCTGACCCTGTATCTTAAAATAATTTGCATATAATTTAAAGTGACATCCAAGAGCAATTGAAATGTTGCTTACATTGTGATACCCCTGGAACAATAGCGTATCATCAGGTACCAATTAAGGCTGTGGTGATAATTTTCACAGCACGTCCCAGTGATTGTGACGCAGGACCTGCATGTGATCACTCTTCATATCTACAGGATTTGTAACGTATCAGAAAACAATGAGTGGGATAACAAGTTGACTGATTACGAGAAGAATATTTTAATAAAGTTAAATGCTATCGTGGATTAATATTATATCTGTACTGAAACTTTAATATTAATACATTATTTGTTTTAAAAATATACCTCTATAAAACACATCGTAAAATATTAATCTTTTTTTTCTAAATTAAAAAAAAATAGAAATCATGTCGTTCTGTCCGTCCTCAAGTAACATCGCCTAAAGTATCTGACCGATTCCTACAAGACTTGGTGTAGTAGACATGCATTAAATCCTGTTTTGACCATTTTGATTTTGGTAATTTAAGAGTAGCTTTACTTACAAATGAAAATAAACTTCTATATCTATATATCTATATCTTCACATATTTGAATATAGCTTTATATACGGCATTTCTATTTTATGAGTAGGGGAAGTCCGTGTAATTTAAGCTACTTAAGTCTGAGTGCAAATTAACCGCCCCAAATAGCACGATAAGCAGAAATGTTTCTTTTCTGACAAATGATGTGCCGATCACCGTGGCCGCCCGATCTAAGGCATGAACCGTCTTCGCTCGCTCTAACGCTGGGATCGTGGGTTCGAATCCCACTTAAGACATGGATGTTTGTGTGTGCGTTTATTTTGTGTCTGTGTTGTCCTGTGTTTAGGTAGCGGCTTTGCGACGGGCTGATCACTCGTCCAAGGAGTCCTACCGTCTCTGTAAAAAATATTACAAAACTGAGGACGAGAACAAGGTCCAACAAAGGGCTGTAGAACCATGGGTGAATGAATGAATGACAAACGATGTACAATATGGGTTATTTTGATACAAGTAATTTTATTAATTTATAAATGTACATTTAAAAAAAAGAATAAAAATAACAGCCGTGTAATTTGAACCCGTCGAATGAAACAAGTTTGATTATATTTTCTATTGTTATTAAATCAAATTTTCAAAAATCAAAGCTGCAAATATCCTCAGAAAACATATGAATTTGGCACACAAAACTGTTGTCACAGAAATATATATATAAATAATCAGCTAACTGGATATGAACCATATTATGCAAATATTGAATAAAACCAATAAAATTATGAGCTGATAATACTGGGCTGAGAAATAGGCAGTATGTATTCGCGATGAACATCAACCACAACCCACTTATTCGTCTGCACATGCATCACAGAAATATCAGCCTCATTTCTGCACCTCTCGCATTGAATCCAGACTTCGTGGTACGTTTCCCGAGCATCTGACAACTTTTGCTTCTTCAGAGCCACAGCTTTACTTTCTTTTCCATTTAGCTCCCCTGAAAACCAGCTACGTTAAGCCTGTTAAGAGGTCCCTTGTGTGACGTTCTAATTAATATCACACCAGATGCAGTGTTATGAGTCCGTATAGGGACTAGCTACGGGCTGAACGACCAAGAGGTCGGAGTTCGAGTCCATTAAGTTAAAGAATTTCCTTTCTCCACGTCTTCCAGACCAGCTCTGGGGTCCACCCAACCTCATATCCAATGGTTACTGGGGGCTCTTTCCCCGGGTTTAAAGAGGCCGGGGCGTAAAGCTGGTCACTCACCTCCCGGTAGTACCGAGGTCAACAAAAATGTGGCTCTATACATCCACTCCCTATACGCCTTCATGATCTAGTGCTTAATTATTTAAGCACAGGGATAACTTTACCTTTTTTACCTTTACCAGATGCAGTATTTTCTTCTTTACTCTTGCCTCGGAATCTCAGCGGGGTTTGAAGTAGCGGACTGTTTTCCACAGGACTTTATCCATTACAGCCTGAAGTTTGCTTTTGAGATGCTGGTTTAGCTGCATGTGCAGAACTCAGGCTAAAATTCTCAATCCCGTCTGCAATTGGCTTCTCTAGTCGGATTGTTTCAAGTCGATGGGTGGCCGTAAACACACAGCGATCTACAGGAGAAAGTCCATTATACCTTAACTCATTCATGCCGACTCTATCGCAGCTCTTGAGAACGCCATGCCTACCAGCTCGAGTCTCCCTCAGTTTCGATGCGATTGCTGATGCCATGTATATATTCCGCAGCTTGCAAAAGCGGCGTCTGGAGGCTGCATTAGATGCGTGTTATGGGAATGCAGCCACAGCATAACAACCCCATGTTAGCCAGGAATTTAAGTAGCAACCAGACACTCGGTGTGGCTGCTGGGCCCATCATTAGTAGCAACTTTTCTTGTGGCACCAGTTTCATCACTAAGATAAAATGGCGCTTCCGTTCGCAGAGCACTTCAGAATCCACACAGCAAACAGTGTCTGTGGGTGCTCAATATGAAAGGCTCTTCTTTATCCTTTTCCTAGGATAAATCATCATTGGGGGAGCATGAAAACCTCCCATAAATCCTGCTTACACACCAGTTGCACTGTGTTCTCGTCCGTTCGATGCAATGGCTCAAACTTGATGATTACCTTTCTGTAGTATTTTCTCAGGACGCTGCAAGACTTGTATGCGAGGTTTCTTTCATACTGAAAATCCTCAAATCTGTAGTTTTATTTTCATCGACAATATTCACCAGCACAACAAAAACAATGTGCTCCACGAACGAACTCCGTGGCTTTAGTCCGCAAGCGAACTATACCGACCGAACAATCGCCGCTTGTCGGCGAAGTTGGTGCCAAATTTAGCGGATTGCGGGTGCCGCGTGGTCAGCGCAACGAATTCCCACGGTTGTTAATTTCGGTTTTCTATACCAGAATTGTTCCGCGACTATGTTGAACCCAGAAACACTAGTCAATAACGTTAATTTTGGCCGCCGTAAACTGAGTTTGTGATGACGTTTCATAAAGCCCGTGAAACACACTTTCCCACATGACTTGGTGATTCGGGGACTTCGTAGGTTCGAGCTGCTTCAGTAACGTCGACCCCGTCTTTCACTGTTCGTTGTAAATCTTCCTCGTATTTTCATTTTCTATGGATGCATTTCGATTTCCTTGTTGTCAACTAGAAAATTACATCGCTCGTAATACTCCGTGTAAGTCGGACCACTGGATCAAATTACACGCTCTTCGGTGGTCCAAATTACACAACTAGGTACAATGACAGACATGTTGAATTTCAACAATAGGATTTGACATGGCAACGGCAAGATTCTCACACGACGTAACATGATGTATTTTAGATACTGTGACGTGGTTTTCCTCAAAGTTTGTGTAAAACACGTACTACCCAGAACACAGTGCTGTGTAACAGGGCAAAATTATAAAGAAAACCACAAAGAAGGTTCCATTTTCTTCCAGCCAGAACTACACGCACCAGCATAAAGACAATTGCCAGCAAAATGTGTCCTTCAGAGGAGCTGGTAACGTCGCCTGAAGTGTGCTCCTATTTTTCGTGGTATTTCTGAAATGGGATAGGCCCAAATTACAAGCTGGACCAAAATACACAGACTTGCCCTACTATAATGTGTAAGTTTCAGCTGCTTAATCCCTGTTAAAGACTTTTTTCTTAATTCACTTAGTGGGGGGATTTGCAGTCCAACTGGGTCCACTCGGCACGGCGGCCATTGTTTGGCCTATTGTAGCCTGCCCCGTGTTATTATGATGATGGAGAATTTGGTGGAATAAAGATTGGCAGGGGAAGCCGAAGTACTCAGAGAAAACCCGCCCCAGCGCCACTTTGTCCACCACAAATCCCACTTAACCAGACCCGGGTTCGAACCCGGGCCGCCGCGTTGGGAAGACAGCGACTAACAGCTTGAGCTATGACGCAGCCCAAAGACCATTTTACTTAAGCTCATGAAAGTATTTTCACGGCGTTTTTTTATGTTTTGAATGCACTGGCAGATGTTGCTGAGAAATGGCATAGTAATATGCATATAAGTTTTACCGCGTGCAAGTTTCACTCACTAAAATTTATTTTAAAATTTGTTTTATTTAAGTCTTTACTCTGCTACTTACAATTTTTAATCCTCAGACTGATATCGGTGAAAATGGATAGAGCTGTACATGAGAGTATGTTGTTTCTCTTGTGGGGCAAAAATATTACAGAGTCTTACTTTACTCAGTTTCGTTCATTGCAACAGCTATTTAATGAAGTGTATATTATTTTGTATATTATTTTTTATGTCTCTTGAATATTTGGAACAGACGTTACGGGAGATTTAAAATGTACACATCTTATACCGATATAACAACTATACAAAACAGGCTGATTTATAGAAAATCGCAGATCTAATAATAAAAACAATTCTATTCATTTCAGTTCATTTAATAAAAAGTTTAATAATAACAAAAACAGTAATCTCATTTTGTCTTCTTCCTTTCGCTCCCAATTTGGGGCACATGGCTGATTTCTTAGATTCATTGATCAATTTTACAGACGGTAGGACTCCTTAGACGGGTGATCAGCTCATCGTAAGACTTCTACCTAAACACAGAAAAAACGCATACACACATCAAACATCCATGCCTTGTGTGGGATTCGAACCCACGGTCCCATCTTCCGAGGGCGCGAAGACAGTATGTGCCTTAGACACCTCGGCTACCGTGACCGGCAACAGTAATATCTAATATAAATCAATTGTGTGCCATCGAAAGTGCTATCTGACGTTCTATCAACCTGTCATGTATCTTACGTCCGACACGATTTTCACCGTGTTACATACAGCAAGGAAGCAGACAGACTCCATGCATAAACGAAACGCACATTTCATGCGATCCCCTAGGTTGCATATTTCCTGTATTCTTTGGTTCATCAAAGAAAATTATACACCATCATGGATTCTCATAGCACGAGGACTGTATTTATTTTCTAAATGATACTAGGCACGGAATGAGATTCCGGAATTGAGACATAAAGCAAATACAAAACGAAAGGAATATCTGACTCTTAGCTCATCTCACGACTTTCAATCTTCCTCTCGAATGAGGAACGAGTGGAGAAGAGTTCAATGGAATGAACAGTTGGAAAATAAAATTAAACTGTCAAGAAGTAGCCGCTGAAGCTGTGAAGAAGATGAGCTACTCTGACGTAGCATTGAACACATGTGGCCTTCTGTGTGGCAGTGCGGTAATACTGCGTGCATACTTGTCACAACAGTCGGTGTTTGGCTGGCCTCATCATACTCATTATGCACACAACATGATACGGCTCGACAACTTATTTATTTCCAGCACATATCTACGTGCAAGGTTACAGTACGTGAGGCGTCATTACTATGGCTTCATGGATGCATTATACAGTACGAGTACAGTATATAACGGGTATATTTCGTTTCTTTTCTTCCTTTTATCGGAATTGCACTCCTTGATGCGAAAAACAAGGTCCTTTGCCTGCGAGGCCACACCGTTAACCTATAAGAAGATGCTCCTCTGCTGAAGGACATCTTTATACCCCTCTTTACCAAGACTCAACTCGATATTTTCTGTTATGTAAAATTATATTATGCCGATCACAGTGGCCGTGCGGTTTAAGGCATGAACCGTCTTCGCTCGCGCGAAGGCTGGGATCGTGGGTTCGAATTCCACTTGGGACATTGATGTCTGTGTGCGTTTATTCCATGTCTGTGTTGTTCTATGTGTAGGTAGCGGCCTTGCGACGGGCTGATCCCCCATTCGAGCCCTATTGACTGTGTATAGATTAAGCAGTTGAAAAGCGGCAAGGGTCCACAAGGGCTTTAGATAGATAGATAAATTTGATGTATAAAATAATAACGAATACCACGTAAATGGTTCTCGTAGCACTAGTAGGGTAAAATTATTCTCAATTACAACTACGAACGAAGTTGTCAGTTCACAAAATTCAGGATCTCGATCCACCTACTTCAAATAATGCTAAAGTGAATTCTACTGTCATATTCTTATACTATATACAAAATTGTTTCGGACAGGGTTTTCCGTTTCTCTTTGTCCTTGCTCCGGTTGTTAGGCAATAAGTTATAGTACAAAAGCGATCTGTATCAACGGCATTTTTGTTGCTTGTCAATCGTTTAATTTATGAAAAGCTCACAATGTGACACAACTGCAGTAACAACATAAAAATCGGTCAACAGATGGACATAAACTTGTAGTAGTAATACATAAACAATTTCAGTACTGACTGTTTGAAACAAACCGGAACAAGGGAACCGTTTGTTATTTGATAACTGGAAGCTCTGAAGAAGTATGTGACCACATGCAAACCAACTTTTCGATTTAACCCTACCTACCCTCACAAGAGGATACTGACATGATTACTATGAAGGCTTACAACAATAAGGACACGACTGTCAATTTCATTCCTCAATCTTCATGTTATCCAGATTTTGATAACATTATCACGTTTGATTAAGAGTTTTCTTATTACTGATTACACAAATTATCGTACTTTGAATGCTGATACTCTCTGACATATTTTCCAAAAAAGTTAACGTATGTGTTTCCGAACTCATTATATGTAGCATAATCAGTCGATATAATGCACATTGCGATTAAACTGTAATTATACACAATTCACGTGTAGCCCAACATAACACAAATGTTTCAATTTAGTTCATGTAAATTATTTCAAAACACGTTACTTTCTGTATCAAATAGAAAATTAGTACCTCACATAAGACTGATAAACATTTAGGATAAGAGTTGGACTGCCGGACAAGCAAGATTATGTTAATTGTATGTATTTGTGGTTTATCTGATGATATAATCAGCAACTCGGATTATACTGTATACTATTTCATGACACACTAATGAGTGAACGATGAATTTTAAAAGATGTGGACTGAAGCTGTCTTGACCCAATTTGAAGTTCTAGCCATTCACTTCCATGGAGGGACTGAGGAAAGTCACGAAAACTTCATCGAGATAGTCGATAGAGATATAAAGCAGGACGAGTTACTGCTTCAGACATCCCGTTCGGTGACCCGAAGATCCATTGGCAGAAGAAGCTACGAATTATCTTTTTCCCGCTGCGTCCAGGCCGGCTGTGAGGAGCATCCAACCTCCTGTCCAGAAGGTACCGCGAATTCCTCCGGACAAAAAGCGGTCGTGTTGTGCAACGAACCACTCATCAGCATATACAGTTACAGCAGTCGACCTATTTCCCGCGCAGAAATATTGTGACTAGAGAACGAGATAACCAACCATTGCTAGGCAACCGTTGTATAAGCACGCAACAATACCAGCGACACTGCGAAACAACCGCGCACGTAACAGTGGTACAACTGTTTGAAACGGTGCTTTCTATGGAGTCCGTGCAGAGGCTACGAATACGTAAGGAGTGAATCTGGTGTGTGTCTAGGAGAGAATAAAAATCTTTGTTATGGAACTCTAGGAAAGTGAAGCCAGAAATGACTGTGCTGACGAAGGTCAGCAGAAATTTAACCGACCGACTGAGAACTGACAGCTGAAATTCAAGGTTGGCAGTTGAGAAACATTCCGGCATACGAGCTATAGCAGTTGAAGGGAGTACCGGTTGAAGCTAGCGGTCAGGGTGTGACGTTGGTGTGAGTAGGTCGTCATTCTGTAAGGACGTGAGCTCGGAAAGAGAGGAACGTCTGCCGTTCAAAGCGGCTACCAAGCAACGTGAATGAAAACACTGGTCTCTTTGTGATAGTGATGTGTGAGGTGTAGTCACGAGTTGTATAAGTGTTCAGTAAGTCGAACCATCAATCGAAAACCCGTCTATAGCCACTCGAACGCGTGAAGGACAGTACTGTCTCATGAGCCAGTGATAGGCAGGGAGATATGGAGCTCTGTCAGGTGTGATGTGAACAGGATAACCGGCGCCTTGACTAGTTCGACTGTCCATAATATAGCTCTAAATGTTAAGAAAAACTAGAGCTGTATGTCTACCTTCACTTTCCTATACATAATTCCTGTGGTGGTGCTGAACTCTTTAAGCACAGGACATCTTCACTGTTTATAATGAATAATTATATTAGAAATGAAATTAACGTTAGGTGGTAGCTGCCTCCGTAGTCTAGGGGTAACGTTCCCAACTCATGACTCAAGGTACGTGGTTTCAAACCCGGCGGAGGTCGTGAAATTTTTAAGGGCGGAAAAATTCAGGGAACAAGCCCTCCGGGAGGGACTTTAAGCCGTGGGTCCCGTGTCGTAGCTTTACGGCACGTAGAAGAACCTCATGTATCAAGGAGGCCTCTGAGCCAAATTATTAAGGACATTTCCCGCCCAACAATAGTCTCCAACGCCTCTGGTAGATGGGGGTAGCATCTAGATACCGCTGAGCCAGTAGAGGCCGAACTCGCTGGCTGAGTCGGGACTGATGGCACGCACCAGTACCGGTAGGGTATAGAGACTGGTAGAATATCACAGGGGGACGTATAATAGACCACTGGTCGCGGTGCATGGGAAAACCCATCCCCTCCAATAATAATAATAATAATAATAATAATAATAACAACGTTAGGTGGTGAACAATATGTCTCAAATTCCATTTCTTTCGCCTTATTCATCATGAACATCTTGTTATATTTGTCCTGAGTTGGCGTAAATGTTAATTGTTCATTTGTAAATTAGAAGGCCGCACAAGAGGAGATCTGAGGCCCACAGTTTTTCTGTTTCATCAGCCAGAAAGAAAAGAATGTCTGCCTATGGCTGCTGCCAGGTATGGCAATTATTGTTCTTGCAAAAATCCGACTTATCTGCGCCACCGCAATGTACAGTAGGCAATCTGCATTTTTGTTAATGGGTCTTACTTCATTACAAATGAGTTTTATTGATGGACATAGGATGTACAAAATATGGTAAATATTTAAACATTTACTTAGAAACTGCATACAACAGTATTATGTCAGTTGTGTTGCATCTGTTTTGTGTAAAGTATAAAACTTCTTTATAACTTGCTATTAACATCACCTGAAAATTTGTAGGCTATCCCTGAATTCTGTAAGTTAATGTACACATTCTGTGCGGTCCAAATATTTGGTGCTGCTAGGCAGATCTTTTGGAAAGATTCAATTTGAAGACGAACCACTGAAACTACATGTAAGCCTATATGATTTTTGTGTTAAATTCTTAAGTCTGTTCAGTCTGTTAGGGATATAGACCTATACGAATACTCTGCTGCTCCTTAAGGGTACTTTTATTAAAATTTCTTAACTTGGTATTTTTCAATACAGACATTTCTATCTTACACTCATTGCCTTCGCCGATTTTCCTAGTTTTCTGTGGCGGTTAAGTTTGGCCTATTATTATTATTGTTGTTATTGTTTGTTTAGTTGTCTGCATTAATGTGTTTTTCCTCCAGTGCTTGCCTGTAATTTGTCTTGGCCTTTACATTGTGTCTGTACATAATGTAATTACCTGTATCTACACTGTGCTCTGCCTGTAATTGGCCTTGTGGCTGTTGACTCGGCACATAAATAATAAAAAATTGAATTGAATTAATTTCTATGCGTACATGTATTGTCCTTTCTCGCCACAAATGGCATAACAATTGGAAATGTACTTATTTTATTTTTCTCGTTGGTTAAAGCTAATTTCAATTTTTCTTGGAATTGTTATTAATTTGTTGCTATTATATATTTTTTTCCCCTTGGCACTACAGCCCCAATGGGCCTAGGTCTACCTCCATGAACTTCTCCGTTCACATAGGTTTTTCTAGATCTTACACATTCGGTAGGACTCCTTGGGCGGGTGATCAGCTGATCGCAAGGCCTCTACCTGTACATAAATACAGAAAAACGCATACACACAAACTAAACATCCATGTCCTGAGTGGGATTCGAACCCACGATACCGGTTTCCAAGCTAGCGAAGACAGTACATGCCTTAGACCGCTCGGCTACCGTGACCGGCGTTGCTATTATATAGACTGCCATATTTTGTATTTTGCTCTTTAATTATTTTTGTATATTTCTGTGTACTCGTGCTAATTGGCCACTGTGTTGAAAAGTTTGCACTTAAATGAATACGATTTGAATTAAACTGAATTGAATTATTATTATTGTCATCGTCAGTTATATATAGCCAACAGCGTTAGACGATGCTCATGGAAGTACCAATAGAATTGGCGTGTAAGAGGAGCACACCTTCTATTTAAGCACGTGTTACAACACGTTTCTGTACCGCGGGGCTTCAGACACTTCGTAATATGCAAAGACATGAGCGCAGCTGGTTGTCTAACAAGTAGGAACCAAGAGAGATCTTATTTTATATAATATTTCTGTTCAGAAAACAAGTAGTTCTGTTTCAAGATTTGATAAGTTAACACTTTATAGGCTAGAAAACCGAAATTAATGGCCGTGGGGATTCGTTGCGCTGACCACGCGACACCCTCTATCCGCAAAAGTTGGCACTAACTTCGCTGACAAGCGGCTGTCGCTCGGTCGGTATAGTTCGTTTGCGGACTAAAACCACGGAGTTGTTTCTCTGTCGTGTTACATTGTACCAGTTCTGGTTATTTTTCATAACTTTGACGTCAACTATCTGCACAATGAGGAGCTTCATAACTTGTACTCTTCTCCAAGTTTAATTAGAATAATCAAGTCAAGGAGGATGAGATGGGCAGGGCATGTAGCACGAATGGGAGAGAAGATTAATGCGTACATGATATTGGTGAGAAAGCCAGAAAAAGAGATTAGGAAGATTAAGATAGTATGTGGGTCAACAATATTAAAATGGATCTTAGATAGGATGGAATTATATGGATTGGATAGATCTGGCTCGGGATAGAGACCAGTGGAGGGCTCTTATGAACACGGTAATGAACCTTCGGGTTCCATAAAAAGCTGGGAAGTTCTTGAGTAGCTGCAGAATTCGCGGCTCCTCAAGAAGGGCTCAGCTCCATGAGTGAGTGATTTTAATTGTGTCGCTTTGAATTCCGCGTTGCGCAAACCGAAGCTCTAGGTTTTCTGAATGGCTGATTTAAACATGTCCCTACAGATTGACAATGCTACTTAGGTAACCGTGATGCATCACACAGGGCGCTCGAGTTCAATTTGTGTCTGATATTTCGTGAGATCTGGCTGTAGATCCGAGCATAATTTGATATTTACTGAAGAATAGGGAAGACTTTCAACGTGTAAAAGGGGCAAGCAGGAGCTTTATTTGAACAAATTTTATTCCAATACTCAAAATATGGAAATAGAAGAAGGTTGAGGAAACTCAGTTCACATTGTGGACATCCGCATAAAAATCCCAGCAAAAGTGAGTTGCACCAGAACAGTCAAAGCTGAATGAATAATCAAAATATAAAGGGAAACCAGTTAATATGCGGCTAAAGGGGTGTGGTCGCGGCGCAAGAGCCAAGAAGGCCCACCCCTCATACATACAAAATGCGGCTATCCGATAATGCAACGAGTCTCATTATAAAGAAATTAATTGTGAACTTAGTATTGTTTCGGGCGGATTAAACTGTATCAACATTTTGCTGAAGAAGAGGCAAATTATATCACAAATAATGATAGACGAACGTGAACTTTAGTCACAATCCATCATGATGTTAATCAGGAGTATGTTGTGAAGGTACTTTCGAAAGTCATATATGCGATAAAGTGCATTAACGGCTCAGATGGGAAAGCCAGGAATTTAATTCATTTCAAATTCTGCTCTCGCTTGAACAGAGGAATGAAGAAATAAAAGAACCTTAACCAAGAAAATGTAATTAGCACAACGGTGCGTCTGACATTCTCTACAGAGGTCTTCGGTTAGAATCCTGAGCTTGACAGGCAATTCTAAAAGATTTTCTGTTATTTTCCTCGGTATCTTTGCGCAGATAGGAGCCGGGATAGCGTAGTCGGTATAGCGACTGGATATGGGCATGACGACCGAGGGGTCGGAGTTCGAGTCCCGGAAGGGTCAAGAATTTTAACTTTTCCAATCCTCAGAATTAGCTCTGGGGTCCACCCAACCTCCTCTACAATGGGTACCGGGGGATCTTTCCCGGGGGTAAAGCGGCCGAGGCGTGAAACTGACGACTCACCTCCAATTAGTGCCAAGGTCAAGAAAATGTGGATCTATACATCCACTCCTCCATACGCCTTCATGGTGTAGTGCTTAATTAGTTAAGCACAGGGACAAATATACCTTACCATCTTTTCGCATATAATAGTATAAGCCATGGCTGCTTTTCTTCTCATTATTTCCCATTTATCGTCTAATACTACAACCTACGCAGTTGATAGAGTGAGGTAAAATGTCCCGATCCAGTTGGAGTATCTTCAAATTTTAGAGCCTGAGGGTTGCACTTCAATAAAAAATATATAGGTCAGGTTCTGGTCCTCACGGAAGACTGTGGTGATGCTAATTGTGTTAATAAATTTCTAAGTGAAGGGCAGAGAGACAACATAACATGACGCAGCAAGTACTTTAGCTACTCACAGTAACAATACTAAGACATCGTGCTAAAAGAAAGTTCTGAAATGTAACGAAACATGGCTGCCGCCGGATATGAAGCATTATTGCTTCGTTACTGCACACAAGTACATCTTGAAATCGAGTTCATTAGTTTCACAGAATAACATTTGCAAGACGAGTTGACGTTGTACTTCTTAACTGCTTAATTCATTAATCCTCAAGAATTTAAAGGGATTCTGAAACAGAAGCTAACCTACGACTTCATCACAAATTATTCCGCAGTATTTAAACATATCATCTTCATCACTGGGAACAAGGTAACTGGTCCATAAATGTAGAGCATATTTACAGGTACGCAGGCACACTTCTTTTTACTTTGCACATCTCCAATATCCCAATTGCCGGTCACGGTAGCCGAGCGGTCTAAGGCATGCACTGTCTTCGCACGCTTTGAAACCGGGATCGTGGGTTCGAATCCCACTCAAGGCATGGATGTTTAGTTTGTGTATGTGCGTTTTTCTGTGTCTGTGTACAGGTAGAGACCTTGCGACGAGCTGATCACCCGCCCAAGGAGTCCTACCGAATGTGTAAGAACTAGAAAAACCGAAGTGAAGGAAGAAGTTCATGGAGGTAGGTCTAGGCCCACTGGGGCTGTAGTGCCAAGGGAAAAAAGAAGGTGCGCGTATGTTGAACAAATCTGTCTGGCGGGTTCTTGAGAACAGGGTAATAAACTTTTAAGTTCCGCGAAGGACAAGGAATTTATTAACTATTTTGATTATTAGCTCCTCAAAGGTTTTACTTCATGGAAGTGATTGGTTAACTAGTTATCAGTTACTCACTTAGGTAAGATTGGGCCGCACCATAGCTAAAGCGGTTAGTCGTTGGCTTTCCACAGCGACGGCCCGGGTTCAATCCCGGGTCTGGTCAAATGGGATCTGTGGTGGAAAAAGTGGCGCTGGGGCTGGTTTTCTCTCAGTACTTCGGTTTACCCTGCCAATCTTCATTCCACCAACTGCTCCACAATCACCCTCACCTATCATCTGGGGCTGGTACAATAGGCCAGAAGTGACCGCAGCACAAGGGACTTAGTCCCACCCCACTAGCAATAATAATAAAAAATAATACTATGGTAAGATGCTCGAACCAAATACGAGTAGATGCTCTGAACAGCCCGCGATATCTCTCTCGAAAGTGGAGCAAAGGTGAGGGCAGTATACAGGGAAGGGAGAATGGCACCTAGTTGGTCTCGAATCCAAGACGTATTTCCACGGTTTCCAGTAATTTAAATATAGTTGTTTTCATGTAATTTATGTTTATTGGAGGAATTATTATTTACTTGTGGAGACAATCGCAAACATGTCATTCATAAGAAAATTGGTTCGAGATTAGATTTACTAATTTTCACTGCTTCCTTTTCAGACTGTCCCCCCTAACAAAGATTGGCTATTGGAACCTCAAAGAAGTAATAGTAAAAGCAGAAGGTATCGCTTTATTTTTCGATATCCAGCGCCAATGATGACATCGATATTAACTTCTTTGTGACAATGCTCAGCCTCCCAAAACAGAACATGGTCGGCTCAGTCTCCATTCAGCCCGTGAATGATACACGACACAATGCCAAAACATAGTTTGAGTATAGGGGCGCCGGCAAAAGGGGAAGGGGGCAACAGAGTGGGTTTCCTTTCGTGTCCTACTCACCTGAAGCCGGAAATAGAACCAATTTCAGAAACACATACTTTTGTTATTGTAATAAACTTGAACAATGAACAAATTGTAAACAGAGTGTCACGTCATCGTCAAATAGGTTTAAATTTAGTTTTAACACCGAATCAGTTTATAAGAGAGAGAGTCGCACTTACTGAAAATTGAAGGCACATATAAATTTCAGAAGTTTTGGAGCCACAGACGGATGTGAAATGAATGGCACAAGTGATTTGGGTACATATGTTTCATGCAGAATGTTTTATATATTTAATTCATCAGTAAAAAAAGGGTATGACTAATATTTTCCCTTGATCCTCACTAAGGGTTCAAAAGAGCAGCATGCCGATCCCGAACCAATGGTTCGCCACGCCATGTTTACAAATATGTTGGGTTAAAATAGTAAGCTGTTAGTATCCGTCACTTTGTTTTGATAAAAACCTAACGTCTGGATTTGTTTGTCCGCATTTCAATTTCCGCAATAATATACTCCAATCATTGGGCACTTAACTCCTAGATTTTAGTGTTATTTTATGAGTAACAAAAAAAATTCGTGGCCTGTAGTCTGCAAGCTAACTATACCGACTGAGCGTCCGCCGCTTGTCGGCGAAGTTAGTGCAAACTTTAGTTGACAGAGGGTGTCGCGTGGTCAGCGCAACGGATCCCAACGGCCGTTAATCTCGGTTTTCTAGACCGGAGCCGCTATTTCCTTGAAACAGCTCCTCAGTTATCCTCACGAGTCTGAGTGGACCCCGTTCCAGACCCACTACTTCTCAGAAAATCTGGTAGCGCCGGGAATCGAACCCGGGACCTCTGGATCTGTAGCCAGGAACTCTGACCACATAAATTAAACCAACCAAAAATCTCCCTACCAATCTTACAGAAACCCAGACCAACCCAAAACTAAAAAATCTCACCAAAATAGAAAAACGCGTAACAGACCATACACCCCTAACTTAAGTAAAACCCCAGCCAAAATCATCGAACCGGACACGGGGGCCTCCACATGAGCTTTAGGCAGTCACAAATGAACTAAAAACATGGGCATCCTAACTAAAAAGGTAAAAATCATACAAAAATACAAGAAACCACTAAAGACCTCTGTCGCAACCAAAATGAAAAAACTAACAGAACGTAAAGAACTAAAAACAAAAAAAGTCCCCACCAACATGGAAAGAGAGGCCAATAACGTATAAAAGAGCAAATAAATTCCCGCCTGAAGACGCTCCGGCTGATACCCTCAGCCCAAAATAATAAAAACAGTGGGAATAAGACTGCTCTCAAAGAAAAAATAAAATGAAAACAAACCCACTCTCCCAAAAGTATAAAACAAAAAAATAACCAGCAAAACAACGAAAAACAAAAACAAGCCCGAATAATAAGCAGAGCGCAAAATAGGCTCTCTCGCCATAATCATCAAAACGCAAATCCAGAATCTTAACAAAATCAGCCCATAAGAAAGATAATCACAACCAAACATATAACTAACACATATAACACATATGAGTAACGTGGGCCTAATGAATTATTTCAAAGTATTAGCTTCATATCTGCACTGTGGATCTAAACAATATTCACGACCTGTCCATAGTCTCATCCTTGGTGGATGAACCTTAGACGTCATGAACGCGGAGAATGAATTCTAACAAACACATCCCATTGCTGAAGCTAACCTGGAGGGTCACATTGATGATAGTATCTCCAAGGCGGAAAAGGAGATTCGTTGCATCATTGATATTCTGCTACTGCAGTGATGAACAGAAACTGCATGACAATATCCTCATTAATCCCACTGACTAACTAATCCAGTGACAGATACAAGGACTGCCTTTTCGGAACTTCAGGTAGTGGCCTTTGCTCAGCATGACTGGCAATTCATTTCTTTCGGCGAAGTTTTATAGAAAACTGAATTATGACATTCTATTTTGGTGAGAGAGTTAGGTTTAAGACATTTATGAACTTAGTGCCTGGAAACAGATGATGATGATATTGGCGGTGATAAAGATTCAAATAGGACGGCTGAGAACACACAGCAACATTCTTAACATCAGTTTATGTGAACAGCACTGTCAGAAGTGCATCGTGCCGTGCACATGAACGAGATGATCTGTCGGGAACATCAGCGACGTCGAAATACTTCAGAATCACAGGAAGTTGCCTCACTAACTTATGGGTCACTGAGGGCGCGCCATAGCTCAAGCGGTTAGTCGCTGGCTTCCCACCTCGGCGGCCCTGATTCGATCCCGGGTTTGAAGTGAGATTTGTGGTGGACAAAGTGGCGCTGGGGCAGAGTTTCTCCGAGTACTTCGGTTTCCCTTGCCAATCTTCATTCCACCAAATTCTCCATCGTCATAATCAACCGGCTCAGGTACAATAGGCCAATCAGTAACCGAGGTGCCAGCGGCCTCCGTAGTCTAGAGGTAACGTTCCCACCTCATGACTCGTGGTACGCGGGTTCAAATACCCGGCGGAGGTCGTCGAATTTTTAAGGACGGAAAAATTCAGGGAACAAGTCCTCCGGGAGGAACGTTAAGCGGTGTGTCCCGTGTCGTAACTTTACGGCACGTAAAAGAACCTCATATCTCCAAAGGAGATCACTGAGCCAAATTTCAGGACGTTTCCCGCCCAGCAATAGTCTCTAAGGCCTCTGATAGATGGGGGGAGCATTATAGACACCGCTAAGCAAGTGGCCGAACTCGCTTGCTCGGCGGGACTGATGGCACGCACCATTATCGGTAGGGTATAGAGACGGGTAGAATATCATAGAGGGAAGCACAATGGACCAATACTGGTCTAAGTGTATGGGGAAACTCACCCTCTCCAATAACTAACTAACTAACTAACCGACGTGCCGAGTGGACCCAGTTGGACTCCACCCCCCACTATGTGATTCTTTTTAATTATGGGTCATTGAAATGGAAGAAATTTTTTATATTGTAGTCTGAACTCAACTGGCACATATGTAGTTGTCTGCTTGTCATTATTCTTTTAACTTTATCACACAGTATCTTCATCTGAAAGTTTTGGTCATCCCTTATTGATGGAATGTCAGTGACAGTAAAGTGCAATAAAGCATCAAACCACTGAGGGACTTGAACTCTTGTACAGCAAGCAGTTAGTTTATTTTGTAGCCCACAAACTTCACCGCTCTGTTTGGGGAGTATATTTACACTCGAGTGCTTTAGGTACATGATTCAGTTTACGGCCTGAAGACAACTACAGATCTGTGTGTGGATAACAGACTATAAAAAACGCCTAAATGGAAGTTCAAATTTGCATCTATTATAAAATCCTTTTGTATACCGTTATCCGTTATTCACTGCGTCTCTTTTTGTTTCTGTTCTAGTTCCTTGGGCATCACAAAGGTAGCGCCATAGCTCAAGCGGTTAGTCGCTGGTTTCCCACCGCGGCGGCCCGGGTTCGATCACGGGTCTGCTCAAGTGGGACTTGTGGTGTACAAAGTGGCGCTGGGGCAGGTTTTCTCCGAGTATTTCGGTTTCCCCTGCCAATCTTCATTTCACCAATTGCCCTACAACCACCGTCACCTATCATCTGGGCTGGTACAACAAGCCAGATGTGGGCGCAGTACAAGGGAACTAGTCCCACCCCACTAGCAATGATAGAAAAGGGTATCACAACCTGCCCTGGCGTGCGAGAGCGATCTAAATACACATATGTGTTGTCGCTTAGTAACCATGTATTTCATAGAATGATAAAATGTGTGGCTTTGCTATAGTAACATAGCCTAGTTAAACAAAATGTTCTAAATAAACAAACAATTTAATTATTTCAGCACAGCTTATTTGATAAGGGAAGAGTAATAAAACAGTTTATGCAACGGTGGATCCCATTGGTCTTGTCATGATCTCTCTGAATATATAGAGGAGTATTACATTGATATTAAAAACAAAGAAAACAAACTCCGTGACCTGTAGTCCGCAAGCGAACTATACCGACCGAGCGACCGCCGCTTGTCGGCGAAGTTAGTGCCACATTTTGCGGATAGAGGGTGTCACGTGGACATCGCAACGGATCCCCACGGCCCTTAATCTCGGTTTTCTAGGCCGGAGCCACTATTTCCTTGAAATAGCTCCTAAGTTATCCCAACGAGTCCCGGTAGGGTCAAGGATTTTCTCTTCTCTACGTCGTCCAGACCGGCTCTGTGGTTCACCCAACCTCCTATCCAATGGGTACCGGGGGTAAAGCTG
This sequence comes from Cryptotermes secundus, assembly GCF_002891405.2. NCBI lineage: Eukaryota > Metazoa > Arthropoda > Insecta > Blattodea > Kalotermitidae > Cryptotermes > Cryptotermes secundus. The sequence goes on along the minus strand of NW_019728499.1, from coordinate 384,547 downwards.
CAGGGGCGTAAAGCTGACCACTCACCTGCAGCTAGTGTCGAGGTCAAGGAAATGTGGATCTATACATTCACTCCCCAATTCGTTTTCAAGGCGTAGTGCTTAATTAGTTAAGCACAGGAACAACTTTTTATGTCCACAATTAATACCGACCACGCATACAAAGAAGGCAAGGCATGAAATTTCCGCAACTTACGAGAAGACCTACATACAGATAGTGACATATATGTATCAGCTGAGATACTATATCAATGATAACTAAGGACTCGAATGAGACGTTACTCATGTCTGTCTGTTATCAAAGGGGCCGGAATTCGTGCCAGAATTCAGCCTGTCTCACACTGTAACCCCACAACAACGCTGTGTTACATGGAGCTGAGACGAGTCGAAAAAAAATGCTCGACCAGTCCCTTCAAGAGCGACTCTTTCGAATTTCGGCTGATGCAGTTGTGTGTAGCCAAACATTGCTTTCGGTTTCGACTGCTGTCTGTTGTGGGCTTTTTTCAGGAACTGCAATTATCAATTTAGTCTCATTCCTCGTGTTTCTTTGCTTTGAAAAAAAAAAAAAAGCTAAGTATAGCCTCTGAAGGGCCACTATCAACAAATTTTGAGCGGATCCTTCTTGAACACGGGGCTCGAATTTCACAGTCAAGCTAACAGGCTATCATTCCTTCCTCATATTCGGATTTAAAGGTCGACCTGGTGACCTGCCTAACCTGTCTGAAATTCTTCCTAATTTCCCTCCAGAAACATACCGAGATAGTGCCTCAAATGTGCTGCGGTTCTTCATGCTCTTTCCCATTTATAATACACAAATCGCCTTATCATTGGACGCCATATTGCACAGAGATTTGCACAGAGCGATTTTTCAACGGCTATGAACACGTGAGCTGCAACGCATAAGTTCCCCGATTTGTTTCTGGGTCTATAGCTTCCAGATATGAAGCCTAGTACTGAGTTCGGGTGACACTCCTCATCCTTCAATCACAATTAATCTAATAATTTGTACCCCATTTTTTTTCCTTGGCACTAGAGCCCCAGTCGGCCTAGGCCTACCTCCATGAACTCCGTTCACTTCGGTTTTTCTAGATCTTACACNATTATTATTATTATTATTATTATTATTATTATTATTATTATTATTATTATTATTATTATGGTTACACAGCCTTTTGTTGGGTCTTGGCAGCTTTTCAGTTTTTCCATCCTACACACAGTCGATAGGACTCCTTGAAAATGGAATCAGCCCTTCTCAAGGCCTCTACAGAACAACACAAACACAGAATAAACGCCCACAATATGTTCTTATCACTGAGGTATGCCTCTGGATTTCAAAGCATCATCAAGATCATCAAGATCATCAATGATGGGCAGAGTTTTTTTCTGAAGCGCTAGGCCGCAGCGAGCAACTGCAGTTGACGATTGGCGGAGAATGAACATTCCTTGGTAGGAGTTCCCGCCCCTCCGTTTGGTTGCGTCTTGTTCTATAAAGCCAGTGACTCGGAGTCGATGCCGGCTTATTAGCGTGGTGGTAGTGGTGTGCTGTGCTGAGTGCTGGAGGTGCTGTTACCCTCGCATAACAACGGATTTATAATTCAGCCATGGGAAAGCCAACAGGTAACGCAGTTTCAGTACGATTTATGAAAGAGTTTGGGCAGTTAAACCGAAAGTAGAGGAGGAGACTGTAAACACATTGAAATGGGATATTTTTTGGATTTCATCCATATATTAAAAAGCAAAATTATGAACGACATGTGGGCAAAGTTTACTCATAAATATGATTAACGCGAAAAAATTTAATTGCAGTAATTACTTATATATATGAAAGCGAAGGTCAATGAGGCGTTGTTAGCCCCACGACCAACCCCCAAGCTGGAGAACCACTCCTTGTAGGCTTTCCGCGACTGCTTATTCAATATATTGACAGCTGCCTCCATATCTGGAGGGCGTCTCCTCCACCCGCAACCTAAGGACGCGCCATGCCTTGGTAAAAAGGGACCCACCTAACATTGAGACATAACATGGGGTGGTTTGGGCTGGATTGACGTGGCTCAGGATATGGACCAGTTGAAGGCTATTGTGAACACGGTAATGAACTTTCGGGTTCCATAAAATGTTGGGAAGTCCTTGAGTTGCTGCAAAATTAGCTGCTTCTCAAGGTTTCAGCTCCATGAATGTAGCTAGTTGGTTAGGTCACTGGGAACAGTGAAGTTTGAACGGTACACCCACACTGGAGAAATTAAGTGTGTAGTAAACATTTTGTTAAAATATCCTCTGCGTCTATTGCCGGGGATAGGAATATGTGGAACTTGTCTTTCACATCCTCAAGGATTATTTTAGGAATTGAGGAGCTTTACTTTAATAGATTATGTTGAAAACTTAAATTCAGGAAAATAGGGCTCGAAAAAAAAAACTGAAGATAATTATGCAAAAATTATTTAAAACAATTTAGTGAGAAGTGTAACTGAACACATAAGTTTCGTTCAAAGTAGACTATGTGATAAACAGTTGGGTTGACATTGGTCCCACTTAACCACGGAACATTCTGTTGTTACCCGACAATCCAGTCGAGTGAAATCTAGTGTACGAATTCATTTGCACCTAAAGTAAAACAGCCGTAATAGCATCTGCTTCCTGTCTTGTGGACATAGCGTTATGGGGAACACACGTTAGCTACTGAGAAAGTGGAGCACAAACCTCTGCCTGAGCATGACTGAGTAAACACATCTAGGACTGAAATCGGTCTTGTGTAATAAGCTGTGATGCTCTAGACCTATATGATACTTCATTATGTATAGTCTGAAATAAGCAGTACATTATCGTGCTACATTATCTATAGAGGTTTCTATAAGAGCAATTCCAGATAGGGACCAAAGTGCAATTGCACAGGTTACAGTGACTGCTCTGCAAATAGGAAGGCTGAACGGAGAGCATACAGATAAAGAAACGTGGCCTTGGCAATAAAATAAAATACTCTTGAACGAAACGGTCTTGAGATTGGAGAAAATTACATAACGAGGATCTTATTCTTTACTAAACGCTGTTGGTGATCGTGAACAAATTAAGGAGATACGAAGGACGGATCCTGTAGCATGAATAGAGAGATGTGACGTGCGTATATAGTTTTAGTTAGATAACATGAATGGTTAAGAATACTAGGAATACCAGAGTAGAGATGATGCATACGAATATTATAGAAGAAAGTTTTACGGTATGAATTCTGTCGACGTGGGATAGGGTCCAGTGGGGGGCTCTTTTGTCAACACGGACATTAACCTTCTGTTTCTATACAAGCAGGGAATCTGTTGATTAACTGAGACTGTAAGTTTATAGAATGGGGGCCGGGATAATTCAGTCGGTATAGCGACTGACTACGGGCTGGAGGACGAAGGAGTCGGAGTTCGAGTCCCGGTGAGAATTTTCTGTTCTCCATGTCGTCCAGATAGGCTCTGGGGTCCATCCAACCTCCTATACAGTGGGTACCAGTGGCTCTTTCCACGGAGGTAAAGCGGCCAGGGCGTGAAGCCAACCACTCACCTGCAACTAGTGTCGATGTCACGAAAATGTGGATCTATACATCCACTCCCCATACGTCTTCATGGCTTAGTGTTTAATTGGTTAAGGACAGGGACAGCTTTACCTTACCTTTATAAGTTTCTAGAATAGTAGAATGGGACTAGTCTAGTAAATATTGCGTACCGTATATTTTGTTCTATAAATGATTAGAACACGACATTTACAGATCTTAAAGACGCGTGTGTTCAGAATATGGGTAGGTTTCAACTGCGTTAGGACAGGGTCTACCAACAAACTCTTCTGAACACTGTTATATATATTTACATTCGAACTCCGAGGTTCCCAGCAGGAGAAATATTTTTTTACCTCCACGGCACCGAGACTGACTCTGGAACCGACACAGCCACCCTTAAAATGAGTACCAGGGGTGATTTCCGGGAGAAGAAAGCGGCCAGAGCGTGAACCTGTTAACTCATCTCCATCCACTGCCGGGCTCAAGAATGGTGGAGCTATACCTCCACACCCCCATATATCATGGCATAGTGCATAATTAAGCACAGGGATAATTTTACCTTTTGCTATTTCTTAAAAGACAGGGAATTTCCGGAACAGCTGGGCAAATATCAGCTTCAAAGGAAAGGATCTGCTGCAAGGAATTAGTTGGGAGTTATGAAGATTGCTACGTATGGTGCAGTGGAATAAAGAAAGGGAAGTGGTCGTGGCAGTTTTCAGGATGCTATATTGAATTCTCCCAACTAAAACCACAAAATAATATAACAGCACAGTCGGTTCCTCAAACAAATTCATGCGAAGCATTTCCGCTTTTCATTAAACAGAAGAGTGAAAACGGAAGTGGAGGAAAAATATTTTAGAAATTTTTATGGTAGACTCTGCTCTCGACCGTTGAATCCTACAGCATGAGTAAAATTAAGATTAAATTCCAATAAATGCAGCAGTGTTTTCTAATTATAAAATAAACCCTTTATATGTTTCGATCAATGATGGCCATTATCGGAAGGCTATCAGCACTATAAACGAAACACTTCACGTGTTTTACACGCATGTGTTGTCTTGTAAGGGTTACAGCAATAGTATTTGAAACAAGTTTTTTTAATACCAAAATTTTCTAACAAGTACAACCGCGCCCGTACCACGCATTTAGACCAACACAATGCAGACGACACCCTGTGAAGGAACACGACAATCAGTAGGTATCACAGCAAGACATCATCATCATCATCATCATCATCCATAGCCATCCTTAGAAGATTCTGCCAGACTTCTCCATTCTGTCGTGAATTAGACAACAACAGGGTTTCACTTCTCTGGATTCCGCAACAGTAATTTCTTTTTACAGAGAGAGGTCGTCAGTCTTGCTTCCAACCCCGCAAACTGGAGGATGATGTCTCTGTAAATACGACAGGGTGGCTCAGTTACACCCCCAGACATTGTATTGTCTTTTCTTCGCCTTTTACGATTCGCAGGGCTACTTTTGAGGTACTCTAACCCGCCTCCACAAGGGAGAAAGATAGATTCTACTCAATCGAAAATTATATTACTTTTAAACAATATATTTTAATACTGGTGTTTTAACCCTTACAAAACAACATGCACGTAATGCCGGTAGCCTTCCCCATGATGGTCATCAATGGCCGAAATATTATTAAAAAACTGTTACATTTCATGGAATTTAATACTAATTATACATATTTATGTTTTGTTGTATCGCACTGCTGGAAAACGCGGAAACGAAAGACCACAAGAACCGCAGTCGACTGCAAAGCGTGACAGTCAGTTCAGGGGCCTGGCAGACTCGTTCGCTCTAATATTCACTATACTGTTCGGCAATCAAAGTTTACTGGAACAGAAACTACGAAACATTGCGTTACTTTCGCGGGCCGTCTCCAAGTGCAACGATGAGTGGAGATTTTACTAAAAATCATAGGCTTAGACTTGGTTATGTTGTTGGGAATGTCAAATTTCCGAACTGTCCTACCTCACGTCCTTGGGGTGAAAGAATCTTATGTTTCACGCAGAAATAAATACGGTGTGCGCAACATCTGTAAATCTTTAGAATTCAAGGACGTCTTAATGAAACTTATATGCTAACTTAATATTTTGTGAAAATGTTTAATATGATGACCGTTTCTGAGAAAATCTGTAAACTTTAATTCAAGCTTCATGCAAGGCACGATATATTCTACACTTGATACATCTATCTATGGCCCTACTGCCCTTTCGTTGGACCTTAGCTCCTTTCTCAGCTTCCTACTCCTATATGCATGACGTATGGGTGAATGTAAAATCTATCGATCTTTATTCCTATCTGACGGTTGTAATAAAATAATTTATACATTTATTTAACGAGAAATTTTTATGAAGAACATTAAGTATATACAATTGTCCACGAAATATTGTCAATAAATCTATTGATTAATCATTAAGTGATTCAGAGTTGTTACGTAAGCAAGACAATAGGTATACGTATATTAAACATTACAGGAATCCACGATTTTCCGGTTCGATGAAATCCCATTTTTAAATATAATTGTATCGACCCCGAGTCTCACGGAAATTAAAAGTATAACCACAACCGGACTTCAGGGGGTCGATATACGCATGCCACCAAACACAAACCAGGCACGACACATGTCGATCGCTTGGTTGTTTTGCATAACATATATAGCACACAAATTACACAATGCACGTTTGGTCAGGTGTTCGTACTGTAGAGACAGAACAAGTGTTTGACATGAAATACGAGTGACTATGCTTCAGTTCTCCTTCATATGTGTTTGGTTTGTGTAACGTTCAACTCTTCAGCAGAGAAGCGAATACTGTCCTTCATTGAGATTGGGAAAGACCGGTCACAGCCACACACCTGTGTCGATATTTTAGTGAAACTATTAACGTTTATGACAGACCGTGGGTTTCAGTATTGACCCACGAGCCGTGTGTTGCGACCTGCCCTACTTAAAGTACGCTACTATAAATGACCAACCCCACGGAACAGTCTGTCATAATAAGCTGCTCTTATTTCAGATATTAAGAAATTTTCCGCCCTTTCTGGGAAATTTGAGGTTCACATGAGAACCCGCCACAGGACTACAGACTCCGTGGCCTGTAGTCCGCATGCGAACTATACCGACCCAGCGACCGCAGCTTGTTGGCGAAGTTAGTGCCAACTTTAGCGGATAGAAGTTGTCGCGTGGTCAGCGCAACGGATCCCCACGGCCGTGAATCTCGGTTTTCTAGACGAGGGTCTCTATTTCCTTGAAGTATCTCAGTTATCCTCAAGAGGCTGAGTGGACCCCGCTCCAGACCCACTACTTCTCAGAAAATCTGTTAGCGTTGGGAATCGAACCCGGAACCTTTTGATCTGTAGCCAGGAACTCTGACCACTTGATCACAGAGGCCGCCATAGGACTGCTCTAGTTTAATCCAGTCGAAATACATCGTATTTTATTAAGATTAATTTTAATATTATCCTCCTACTTCAGCCTGGGTTTTTAAAATCATCATTGTTGATTGTATCACCCCAGTAATATGTGGTGAAGAGTACAAATCACGATGACCATCATTACGCAATTTTATCAGTCTTTCTGTTAACGTCCTTTCTCTTATGTCCACATATTCGCCTTAACATCTTGCACACCTGCCCAAAGCACCCTCAATCTTACCTTCCAATTGAGGGGCTACGTTTCCCACCCGTTCTTATGAAAGTATTTATGAAGAATACAGTTGGCAATTTCATAACTTTGAAGCAAAACTAATAAAGTCAGTACCTATTATATTTATTTTCGTATCCCAATTTCACGACGGTTTGCGTGACGTGTTATTACGTCACAAGATATATAGGCCTCATCTGTTACTGTGTCTCTGTATTCTACTGACTCCACGTCATATTCTAACAATGCTGACGTCACAAATACCGAAGTCAATTTAAGTAACAGTTGTAAGCTCTAAGAAAGGACAGTTCGAAGTACTGAACATTAAGTTGCACTTTATCAGCGTCACAAGTGTCATTTTAACACCGGAAAGAATTCACTGGGAGATGGAGAAAACACATCTAAATCCTATTGTAAGGTGTCCAGAATTTACGAGTACAATGAAAATTAAGGCGAAAATAGCAATTATGATTTTAGAAATGGTGCACTTTAAGTAAAATGATGAATACTGTTGTATCCTTAGAGAATTTGCCATGTTATTAAGCCGTATACTCTTACCCTAGAAATGGAATCACCAGATTCCCCCACCGTTGGTACCTATCTGTTAAGCTACACGGCGTCACAACCAAGAAGACCATAATCTGTTCTACTCTTGGCAGTTTCATTCCTCAGATAAAGCAGTCCGTGAACTCCGCACTAGCTTGGACGTAAGTCCTTGGAACTACTTCGCAGTGGTGAGCCTCACGCTCCGGCCGCTTTACCTTCGGGAAAGAACCGCTGGTACCCGTTGGACAGGAGGCGATCTGGACACAGCATGCATTACTGTCTTCACATACGAACCCGCCACAGGACTACAAACTCCGTGGCCTGTAGTCCGTAAGCAAACTATACCGACCGAGCGACAGAGGTTAGTCGGCGAAGTTAGTGCCAATTTTTGCGGATAGACGGTGTCACGTGGTCAGCGCAATGGATCCCCACCACTTTTATAGGACGCAAGGTTCACAGAGGCCCATTATTGAAAGCGTATCAACGCAGTGTACACACAGATATTCAATTTTCCCAATAACTATCTCTCCTTAGGTGCGCCAAGGTCTCTCAAGCATCTCTTCCTCTAAGCTTGTTCGACCAGGAAAGAAATATACGAGAAAGAACCTTCAAGAAGCCCCATTTCCTGCTGTCGTGGCACCAATGGGTATCAGGGGCTCTTTCCAAGGGATCAAGTTGCAGTGTCAAGTTGGCCACTAGCCTCCATTCCCCATACAAAGATAAGAATGCGTGGAAGCTTACCTCCACTTTCCCTTAGATTTTTCATTACCTGGAACTTAGGCACAAAATCTTCTTCGTCCTTTTCGTTGTCCGTTCCAGACGAATGTATTAAAATGGCCACATGACCCTCCTGTCTTGTCACGTCGTAACAACAGTTACATCCATCGGCCTTGAAGCAGTGATCTTGTCTTGCGACATTTTGGGCAGAACTCCCTGCTACTTTCAATACCATCGCCAGGTATGTTAGGCTATTTCAGAACAGGGAATATACAGAACCGTCCATTCCAAACTTCAAATTTTAAGCCGCGACCTGAGAGCGGAACACTGCTTTTTCTGATGTATGGTTCAATTGAGCGATATGCAATCATAACATTGTCGAAAGCAAATTTTCTCTCGGGCTGATTTTGCTAGGGAGAGCTTTATGAGCTTTACTTGCTGCTACTATTTTAGAAGCCCTTTCGGAATATATAAACTAACCACATATGTGCATGAAATAATTATATAAGGCAACCTAACTTCCACATCTCGAAACAACTTCAAAAATAATTCCGTTGCCATCGCAGATTTTAACTCCATTGCTGCAGCACTGCAATAAACAAGTCGATAAGTATTTTTATTTTTTTCACTTCTTGAGGAGAAGCCAAATCTGCAGCTACTCAAGAATTTCAAAGCATTCTATGAAACCCGAAGGTTCATTAGCGTCTTCACAAGAGCCCTCCACTGGTCCCTATCCTGAGCCAGATCAGTCCAATCCATACCATCCTATATTATCTCTCTAAGATCCATTTTAATATTCTCCACCCACCTACGCCTTGGTCTTCCCAGTGGTCTCTTTCCTTCTGGCTTTCCCACCAATATCCTATATGCATTCCTCTTCTTCTCAATTCGTGCTACATGCTCTGCCCACCTCATCCTCCTTGACTACATCACTATAATTGTACTTGGAGAAAAGCACAAGTTATTACTTTTCTTTAAATTCGCATAGTGGGGGCTGGAGTCCAACTGTGTCCACTCGGCACGGCGGTCACTGATTGACCTGTTGTAGCCTGCCTCGGGTGATTATGATGATGGAGAATTTGGTGGAATAAAAATTGGCAGAGGAAATCGAAGTGCTCGGAGAAAACCCACCCTCGCGCCACTTTGTCCACCACAAATCCCACTTGACCAGACACGGGATCGAACCCGGGCCGCCGCGGTGGGAAGCCAGCGACTAACCGCTTGAGCCATGGCGCGGCCTTAAAAATTATTAAGCTCCTCATTATGCAGTTTTCTCCAACCTCCTGTCACTTCATCCGTCTTGGACCCAAATATTCTCCTCAACACCCTGTCCTCAAACACCCTAAGTCTGTGTTCCTCCCTTAATGTCAGAGACCAAGTTTCACACCGATACAGAGCCACAGGCAAAATTATAGTTTTGCGTATTTAAATTTTTATGGTTTTGGACAGCAGACAAGAAGACAAAAGGTTCTGGACTGAATGGTAGCAAGCATTACGCGAGTTCAATCTCCTCTTAATTTCCCCATCAATCAGGTTTATTTCTCTCGCACAGCTAACATGTGATTCTAGAAAATTAACTTATATTAAACGAACATCGCATAGTTTCATAACTTTACAATCCTATGCTCGAAACTGACGAAATTATGCAATAAATACTTGTTGTGTTGGGGTGATGTATAGTGACAGGAACTTTCATATCGCATTTCGCGAAATGAAATTAATTTTGTAAACAAACCCACGCGGTTTCCATTAAAAAAACAAATACTAAGGAAGCAAAACAAGACACAGTGAAAGTATCCAACAGTTTCGCTTAATGAGTAGTTTAAGGACGCTTTGTCACAATGAAGTACAGTATAATTTACGACAAACAAAGAGTACATTGACTAAATACGTGTATTTACAAAAGTTGCACTCCTTTATGACACTGCTAGGACTTGTACAGAATACATCACCTCAGGCCGCGCCATAGATCAAGCGGTTAGTCGCTGGCTTCCCACTGCGGCGGCCCGTGTTCGATCCCAGGTCTCGTCAAGTGGGATTTGTGGTGGACAAAGTGGCGCTGGGGCAGGTTTTCTCCCAGTACTTCGGTTTCCCCTGCCAATCTTCATTCCACCAAATTCTCCATCATCCTAATCACCCGAGGCAGGTACAAATAAGTTTTGATTGAAAATAATTGTAATAAATTACAGGCCCACTGCTTCGGAGTTGATGTTTGCGAAAAAAGAAAGCTGGAAAGCCCATTTCATCTTTCAGAAGGAAACAAAGGCTGCTTCTGATACAGTATTCTTGTGTGCGTAGTTTATCGTCTTAAACGACCCTTTAATTGGAAGCTATAGGAGTAGCAACCTGCAGAAGCATAGACCCATCCTCTCATTTTACACGTACATCCTCAATACAACTTCTAGATTCTTAGAAACTACAATAAAAGTTAAACTTGCCAAACCCGAAAATTTCTCTGATTTTGAACTATTTCAATAAACAGAAATGCTTCTCGAGAAACTTCTCTTGTATTTATGAAATTACTCCATACCAGAAGTCTCATTGGCCGGTCACGGTAGCCGAGCGGTCTAAGGCATGTACTGTCTTCGCTCGTGGGATCGTGGGTTCGAATCCCACTCAGGGCATGGATGTTTAGTTTGTGTGTGTGTGTGCGCGTGTGCGTGTGCGTGTGCGCGCGCGTTTTCTGTGTTTGTCTACAGGCAGAGGCCTTGCGACGAGCTGATCACCCGCCCAAGGAGTCCTACCGAATGTGTAAGATCTAGAAAAACCGAAGTGAACGGAGAAGTTCATGGAGGTAGGCCTAGGCCCACTGGGGCTGTAATGCCAAGGGGGGGGGGAAGTCTCATTAGTGCCGACAATTGTCAACACAACTTTATAAAATCATGATGTCTTTTTCCATCCTAAAGACAGTGTTCTTAAAGTCGAGTATCACTGTTCGTAGTAACTTACTGTAGCGCATAGGTTTGCAGGTCGTTAATGACTTGAGTGTACACTACGTGGCGTCATATTTATACCGGGTTCGATATTAAGCTTTCAGTAAAGGTAAAAATTAAAGTTGTCGCTGTGCTTAACTAATTGAGCACTACGTCATGAAGGCGTATGGTTGAGCTGATGTCCAGACCCGTGTTTTTTATGATCTCGGCACTAGTTGGAGGTGAGAGGTCAGCTTCACGCCCCGACCGCTTTACCACCGGGGAAAGAGCCCCAGGTATCCATTTGATAGGAGGTTGGGTGGACCCCAGAGCCGGTCTGGACGACATGGTGAAGGGAAAATTCTTGCCCTCACCGGTACTCGAACTCCGATCCAGCCCTAAACCAGTAGCTATACTGACTGAGCTATTCCGGCTCCTATGAAGCTTCTAGTTTTGTTTTTATGTCGAAGAGACAAGACAAAATGTTATGCGATGTTTACTTAAATACATAACGCTTGGGGCTCATTGAAATGAAGTAACACCGCGATACGAGTGATGCTGAAGTAAGTAGGATACTTTGAGTGTTTACTGTGATTAAGAAGTACTGAGAGCCTTTGTCAAGATGTTTAAATGGTGGATAAGATAAGATACCCCTTTCTCGTATTCATGTTATGTAAGATACTGTGTTTAGACCTGTGTAGGATACTGTCAGCTCTGACTCGCAAGAGACCCCGAAGGTTCAATATCTCTAATATGAAACACACAATTGTACATAATCCTCGTTAAGCGATATCACTTCTCACCTCCGTACAACCTCTCTCCATTTTCATCGCATCTCCTTTCTGGTCTTCCTGTATGCTGTATGTATTTCTTGTCTTCGAATTCCATCTGCATGCTTAGTTTACCTTTAATCTTTGATTTCACTGTCCTGAATATTACTAGATCTGTACATAAGACGAAGTTACTCCTTGTATAATATCCTCAATTCAGTACTTAGGGTTTTTTCTTTCCAGAAAATAGAAAGCATACTGAACCATACCGTCACCGCAAGACATATATCTTACAATGTTAATAAAGAAGTGTCGTTAAGAACTTCTCAACTGAATAACTGCAAGTCCTTACGTGACGTTTGATCAGGTGTTTCTGTATTTGGTACTGCCCTATCCTTTCTACCTCAGGGAGGGGCACGCGGTAGCGTAGTTGGTTGAGGCACTATGTTACAAGCCGGAAGATCGCGGGTTCAAGTCCCGATGTTATTGGATTTTTCTTTTCAATTGACATAATCCTTCCAGCCGCACTATGGCCCTGGGGTCGACTCAGCCTCTAACAGAAATGAGTACCTGGAATTTTCCTGGGGGTAAAGGGCGGACGGCGCGTAAGGCTGATGTTATCGCCATCTTTGAGCCGATTTTCTAGATAATGTAGGAACCTCAACGTCTCGCAATCGTATGGGTCTCCGAGGCCTATTACAGCGTTAGATTTAACTTTTTTTTTCTACCTCAGGGATCTGTGAACTTTAATGTAAGAAAAGAATTAGTTCTAAAGATTTCTACAGTTTTCACCATTTTCATTGATAACACTACACCTCAAAAATGCCTCAGGAGTATGAGGAAGGAAACCAGGAGCGTGACACCTGCCCTGGTTATAAGAATGTTAGTACACTGTGTTTTGCACTGGCTGTTTATTTTCATTTCAGTAAGTCAAAATGTTCGTGAACTGAAAAAAAAAAAATTGAAACTTGTACTGAAGCCGAGTCGAACGCCAATTGAAATGTTACGTTGATGTGCAGGTGCAAAGGCTGTGATAGGGCTGCACGACATCACGGACAACCGCAACATCTGGCGAATGCTGTCAGCTGAATTCTTGGGTACGTTCTTCCTCGTCTTGGTTGGCTGCAGCAGTATCACTCCTTGGGACGGCTCTCCCAGCGTCGTGCAGATCGCCTTCACTTTCGGACTGGCCGTTGCCACGATAGTGCAGGTAAGTCCCACAGGAGATGCACTGCTGTTCACTTGTTTTGCACGAGTGTCGCAGTAACAGTGGTGTATGCATTGAGTGTGTTTGGGGAAAAGATGCTGAGGAGAGTGTTTGCATCTAGGAACACACACAGCGACATCGGCCGTACGACGTCCGTACGGTTCATGTCGCATCAAGTAGTAGAATATAAAGTGTAGTCTTAGCTTTCATACGTGACGACATGCGACATCTACCGTACGACAGTCGGAGAGCAAAGAAATGTATTTGGTCGCTCTAGTGTGAAAAGGAGGTCGTATGGCAAAAATAAATCGTACGACATTTTTCCGTACGACCAATGTCGCTGTGTGCAAACTGCTGTAATAAAAGAACACAATTTGCGTTATGCATCAAATATTAATACAGTGATGAAATCGAGGAGGGTTATATTAGTGAGACATGTCGAAAGATTTGGGAAAATGACAAATATATACAAAAATTTATTCGTAAGCCATTCCCATGGGCGTTTCTTCTGTTCTCGAACCCCTATCTACTTCTGAAAAGCCACTTCTTTTCTTGGTGAAGAATAAGAATATTTCATATTTTTGTGCTATGTCGAAAACCCCAAAACTACGAGTACTTGCTCTTTTATACGGCCGCGGAAGTTGGTCGCCCACACTAAGGGAACATAGAACATGTGCGGGTGTTAAGAACAAAACACTGGGAAGCGCCACATCGCGAAGCTACAAACCTCCACCTATTGCTGAGATGTAGAATGAATGGTTCTTTACCTCCATGACACAACTCCGAGGTTTGAGTAGTGAATAGGCATGAGGCCAAGTTTGCTTACATGTACGTAATTATGTTATTTGCAAAGAATACAGAGCGCCGAATGCGAAGTTAAATGAATCAATGGAATGTAATCTGGGAAGGACATACGCGGGGACGTTTTCCTATTGAGAATATTTTAAACGATTTGCCCATAGCAACTGGAATACAAACATTTCCTTGAGAGCAGTCGCAGAAGGGACAGCTATCAAACTATGAAAATGAGCAAGAAATACTGAACGGGCTTTGATTAAATATTGACGTTCTACTGCACCCTACGACATTCACTCACTCGCGGAGCTCAGCCCTTCTTGAGAATCTGTCAGTTGTGCAGCTACTCAAGAACTTCCCAGCATTTTATGGAACCCCAAAGTTTATTAGCGTGTTCGCAAGAACCCACCACTGGTCCCTACTCTGAGCCAATTCAATCCACACTATCCCTTCCTATATCTAAGATCCGTTTTAATATTGTCCACCCACAGAGGGCTTCGTCTTCCCAGTGGATCTCTTCCTTCCGGCTTTATCACCAGTATCCTGTATTAATTCTTCCTCGCCTCTATTCGTGCTACATGCTCTGCCCACCTCATCCCCCTTGACTTGATCATTCTAATTATACTTGGAGAAGAGTACAAGTTATGAATGTCCTCATTATGCAGTTTTCTCCAACCTCCTGTCACGTCATCTCTCTTCGGTCCAAATATTCTCCTGAACACCCTGTTCTCAAACACCCTCAGTCTATGTTCCTCCCTTAAATTCCGAGACCAGGTTTCACACCAACACAGAACCACAGGAAAAATTATAGTTTTGTATTGTTCCCTAAGACATCAGATGTTTATTTCGCCGTTGTTACACGGGTGTAGATATACTACGAATAATTCTGTAGACATCCGATGAAATTAAAAACTACCTAATTTTACCAGTTCTTCTTATGAATGTCACTATAACCGATGAACCTATTTATTCTTATATAAACTTATATGTGTATGAGAACACGTGTTTGTTGCTTCTTACTTGCATGATTGAACACATCTGAAGATGGCGAAACTGCGACCAAAACATGACCGATGGTTAAGTATTTAATTAACGTGAACGTAACAAGTTGCAATAGATGGTTTTACTGTATTAAAGGCATTTGTCAGTCATGATTAGAAGGCAGTCGAGTTCACCGCAAGAAGTAACGTGAAAGTCGTGCCAAGTGTGGCAAGGCAGTCGCAAGTCTGGAGAGACAAATGATGGAGTATTGGGAGCACGTGAAGTGACGTCACCTTGTTACCGAAAAGTAGAACGATCAGGCTCAGCACCGCTCGGGGTGACTGCCCGTCTGTACGCATGTTCCAGCCAAGCTGTTCCCAAACGTTTCATTTGGCACAGTGCTAAAGATTTTTAACATAAAGATTTAGATACAGTAAAAAAATTAAATTGCATACTAGTACCCATGTTTTGCGTGGGTGTGAAACTTGGTCTCTTTGCTCCAGGTGAAGGATATACATGTAGCTTGTTTTGAAACAGGGTCCTGAGGAACGTCAGAGAGAGCAAGTAACACGAGGCTGGAAAAACTTGCATAAGGAGAAGTTTCAAGATTTATATAACACCAAATTCTATTGTGGTAATCAAATGTAGGAGGATACGAACTGGGTGCCTTGGTAGCATCTGGTCTGTCCCGTTTTATCTACTCACATCAACATTTTGTTCCAATGGATAAAGCTCGAGCTCAGAACCCTTACATTGGGAAACCCCACCAGGTTCAATACACTTCATTCTGAGTCCCGTATTCCCCCGGAATGTGATATTTTCCCCGAAAGCCGGAGCAAATCTAAAAGGAAACTACTTTTGAGATATATTTACTTTAAGAAATGACTAACTCTAGAGCCAGGATAGCACAGTCGGTATAGCGGCTGTCTACGAGCTGGATTACCAAGGGGTCGGAGTTAGAGCCCGGTGGGGGCAAGGTTTTCGTCCTCTCCACGTCGGCCTGACCGGTTTGGGGGCCTACCCAGCACCGAGGATCTTTCCCTTGGGATAAAGTGACCGGCGCGTAAAGCTAACCACTCGCCTCAAACTAATGATGAAGTCAAGAACACGTGGATCTATACATCCACTCCTCCATACGTCTTCATGGCGTAGTGCTTAATTAGTTAGGCACAGGGACAACTAACATTTTTATGACTAAACCGTTGAAACATGTGATCTTTATTAATTTGTAATACTGTGAGATTTCCGGAACAGGGTTGCCTCTACCGATTCCCGGAAGGATTAGCTACTGAATTAATGACATGTAAGCAACTTAAGTTAACTGTAAGTAAAATCAAACGTGAGGAAACTGTACAAGCAGTTTAAGTAGGGTAAACGCCTTGAATTTTGTTCTCTGCCAGTTTCGTGTTCACTCACTCCACGCTGATTCACAGTGGTCTGTTTACACTGAGCCACGACGAGTTTCTTGCCCCCCATCACCAATTTGTCTTGAGATCAGATCATCACCGCCTATGGTGAGCACAGCATTAATTCATGTAACTTTACATATAGTCTCGGAGTTCGATTAAGGGTCCTTCGAAATGGAAAAAAGACCCATTACAACTTGGCACCGGCCCTGACAGAACTGACACCCACGTGACGCACATCTTACGGATGGAAGCACAGTTTTGACCTAAAGACCAGAGCAA
The DNA here is from genome assembly GCF_002891405.2 of Cryptotermes secundus. Classification (NCBI taxonomy): domain Eukaryota; kingdom Metazoa; phylum Arthropoda; class Insecta; order Blattodea; family Kalotermitidae; genus Cryptotermes; species Cryptotermes secundus. Next base: position 367,750 of record NW_019728499.1, on the reverse strand, counting down.
GCATAGGTAGGTGGCTCGGTTACATGCAGAAATGTAAGGCGTGGAACTGTTATCATTTTGAGAGCCCTCAGTTAGCCTCTTTGCTCTGTAAGATTGGAGGTTATCAAAGTGGAGTTTATGAATAACCCCATCTTCTGGGATACAACAACATGTGATCCATTTAAAGTCAACCGACGTTTCGGTGGAACATACCTTCTCCATCTTCATGGTCGAAAAATAAGACAAGGAATAAACCGGCATGAATCAGAAATAATCCTGGTTTCTTGCTTGGTCTATATCAACAGAAGACAGGACTCTTCAGCTTGTTGGTTCGTTTCCTGACGTCAGAGATATGCTGCAGTTCAACACGCAATAACTTTCTTAGCAAGATCCCACAAGGCCCCTCCAAAACTGTCTTCGTTCCTTCCTGCTGTGTGTTCCAGATATAGTATATATATAGGAATTAGGTTAACCGTCTATTCGATTTTCATCCCAGCTACATGTTGCACTGTTATAGATCCATATTGGTAGTTCAATAACTAAACGTATTAATATATATAACTGCCTGATGACGATTTCATACTACCGAAACATGTAGCAGGAATAAAAGTCGAATTGTAAAACATTAAGAGTGAGTAGTGTTGGTTAACCTAATTCCTATATATATCCTCCAAAACTGCTGACCTCTATCCCAGAACCCCCTTATCTTGCTGAGATATTCTCATATAAGCACTTAATAGTTACTGTGCTACTAGTTTTCTTCTTAAGAATTACGATTATTATATGCTAATCTTTACGCCAGGTTCTCACTGTCAGTATTCTGTTTCTCACAGTGGACTAAATAACGCACTAGTAATGATTAATGGTCGAGGATTAATCGGCTTCTGGATGTATCCGAGCAAGTATAATGGATTTGGTATTAACCTCACTCAAGTCGGGCTCGAATACACAGGGGAAGTCAGCAATATCAATAAGAGCAGCGAGATATCCCAAAGTAAAATGTTCTGCCGAGTTAAACGTGAAAATTCCTTATTCGGCTGCTTCTACTGCTACCACTACTTAGTAGAAATTTCATGTTCTTGAATCCTATTCCATTTCGACATCCGAGCAAGTACGCCGCCTCCCGATGGCTCCATTCATATCCACAAAACTACACACCTCCAGTCACGAAGAAGCCAATGATTTATTGGCCACCGAGGTCAATTTACGCCAGTACGGTTCAGGATGGGACGTTGCTGTGACTACACACCAACAGCGCATGCGCAACACAGAACTGCACTGAGGGATGGCAAACACATTAAAGTAAAATGGTACGAAGTACGTATAATGTCCACTTCATTTTTGTAGACTGACTAGTCTGTGATATCTGAGGTTCTCACTTTTGTGAGTATCAATATTACGACCTTCTTGGATGTGACACCGTGTGGTTTTGTAAATGCTTACCAGCGTTTCGACGAGCTAACGTTTTGGGGAAACCAATCTCCATCTTCTATCCCGAAGTTTGAGGCAGCGGGTTCAGCGAAACGTTCGTGCCTTTGTACAGATCTATACTGCGTCGCGCCCGAGACCGTAATGTTGTCAAGAAGGTTGCTTTTGTCACATCCAATGACCAAAAAATTCCAGACCTGTAGAACTGTCTTTCCACAACTGCACTTCGAGGATTGAGTTATGGGAATTTTAAAAACGACCGACCTAATTATAATGTAGCCTATAGACCCGTTGCTAAGCAGTGAATCTGTTGCTATGTAAAGTCCGCAACATACACGCACGCCACAATGGAAGTACTGCGTTTTCTATTCGCTCCGCTCCGCGACTGTTGCTATGCAAAGACGAGATAAACACGCCTTTACAGCAATATAGGGGCTGTGTTATCTGAATGGTCCGTGCCGAAGGCTTATAAGAGAGGTGAATGCGCGTAGCCAGTCAGTCAGTCAGTCGTAAGCTGGAAGAGCGAATTGAGACCGGGAGTGGAGAGTCCTGGAGGGCTCAACTTGAGAATACAAGGACGAGAATGGAGCAAGAACTGTGAAGATTGAGTACATATTAGGAGAGAGCTGAACTGTAAATTATGTAAAGCAGCGACAGCGCTATATTGCCTGTATTTAAGTGTGATTAAGAGAGAGAGAGAGTGTAACAAAAAAAAAACTCCGTCGCCAATAGTCCGTAAGCAAACTATACCGACCGAGTGACCACCGCTTGTCGGCGAAGTTAGTGCCAACTTTTGCGGACAGAGGGTGTCGCGTGGTCAGCGAAAGGGATCACCATGGCCGTTAATATCGGTTTTCTTGACCTGGAGCGTTTAGCAGAATTGCTATTAAATCAAATTATCCGAAATAGAACCCGTCATTTCGTCAGGCGTATCACCCTACACGTGACAACATTAACAACTAAATGAGACAAGATTTGCGTTCATAAAATCGCTCAAACCAACTTTAAATGAAGCCTTTAAATTATGTATGTATTTCTCGGTTCATTGAAGAAAATTACTTAATCTTTTTCTGAAATTAGTTCGCAACTGTGTACTCGTACTTCTGCCATATGCAGAGACTGTTATGTCTGCTGCGGTGACAGGTCAACTGCAGTGTCTGTTGGAACACTAACTCGCTGCTTAAATACAGCAGCAATACTTAATTTGCATATGAATAGAGGTAGCATTCTAAGTGCAGATAAAGCTATTCACCCTCGACACCATCCACACTGCCAAGGCACAACTCTGCAGACATAGTCAGCTTCAAAATTATGTTAATTTTTAATCCGAAATCGGTGTCGTTTTGAAATGACACCATTTTCATTTATAAAAATATGAATCTGTGATCTAGTGGTCAGAATCCCTGGCTACAGATCCAGAGGTTTCGGGTTCGATACCCGGCGCTACCAGATTTTCTGAGAAGTAGTGGGTCTGAAACGGAGTCTACTTAGCCTCGTGAGGATAATTGAGGAGGTATTTCAAGGAAATAACGGCTCCGGTCTAGAAAACCGAGATTAACGGCCGTGGGGAACCGTTGCGCTGACCATGTGACACCGTTTATCCACAAAAGTTGGCACCGACTTCGCCGAAAAGCGGCGGTCCCTCGGTCGCTATAGTTCGCTTGCGGACTACAGGCCACGGAGTTTGTCTTGTGTCTTAACAAATACAGTATATTCAACGATGCTGTATCAACAGGGGACATCACTCACCATCCAAGGGCCTGTATGATGCGACAAGAAGGATGTGGAACTTTCATTAAAGCATAGATTTATTTTTCACAAGGAATTCCGTCGGTCCTGACGAGTCGCGAATCTGACAGCCTGCATTCGGAACGTGATCTCTACTACAATATCACTTTTGGCGTTCACTTGCTTTCCAGCACTGGCCCTAACAGCTGTGAGATTTAAAAATGTATGAAAATACAGACCCCTTGAACATCTCAGTTCAACTGCCCAGAAAATAACTTGATAAGAATATCATTGCAGTTAAGACTTTCTGTTTATGTCACCCCTCAGCATTTAATTAATTATCAATTTCAAGAGGGTTTAAGGTCATAACTTGTACTCTTCTCCAAGTGTAATTAGAATGATGAAGTCAAGGAGGATGAGATGGGCATGGCATGTAGCACGAATGGGGGAGAAGAGGAATGCATATAGGATATTGGTGGGAATGCCAGAAGGAAAGATACAACTGGGAAGACAAAGCCGTAGGTCGGTGGACAATATTAAAATGGATCTCAAGAGATATAGGATGAGATGGTATGGATTGGATTGAACTGGCTCAGTACAGGGACCAGTGGAGGGCTCTTGTGAACACGGTATTGAACCTTCGGGTTTCATAAAATGCTGAGAATTTCTTGAGTATCTGCAGAACTGGCGCCTCCTCAAGAAGGGCTCAAGTAAGTAAGAGGATTTAGGCCGCTCCATAGCTCAAGCGGTTAGTCGCTGGCTTCCCACCGCGACGGCCCGGGTTCGATCCCGGGTCTGCTGAAGTGGGATTTGTGGTGGACAAAGTGGCGCTGTGGCAGATTTTCTCCGAGTACTTCGGTTTCCCCTGCCAATCTTCACTCCACCAATTGCTCCACAATCACCCTCACCTATCATCTGGGGTTGGTACAATAGGTCAGAAGTGGCCGCAGTACAAGGGACTTAGTCCCACCCCACTAGGAATAAAAAAAGTAGGAGAATTTAAGGGAAGTACTTTTATGATCGTTTTACGATAGGTATAAATGATTGCAACGCATTTCTTATTAAACTTTCGCAAATACTCGACATTATCGGTGTCTCATTCTCGTTAACAACACGACTTTTCTGCGGATAAATGTCATCTGTATGTAATAGACCCAACGGAGGCCTCAGACTTTTAACGACAGAAGCAGAACTGGCCTCCGAAACCTAGCCTTTCTTTAACAATGACAAGAGGATGGAGAATGTCCAATATATATGTCATTATAGTGTTTTAACCCACTTTCCCTCCGGATACGTCTGCTTCTCGGCCGGTACCGACTTACCTCAGATTTATTCATGACTTTCCTCATTCTCTCCAGAGATGATACATTCTGGATAATCCTTTCTCTTTCAAATAATCCTCTGCAATTCGTCAACCACGCACCTAGCTGTCATCCTTATAAAGTGAGTATTTTACTTCCAGTCGTAGGTGTATGGGCAGGTACTGTGTTTTGTAAAGGGAAAGGGACACGCTCTTTATACTATGAACACACTGTACTCGTAACAACTGGTTTTATTGTAAAATGACTTAGGCTGGTTTAGAAATACTCAGCATGTTTACAGGTCTCACAATACAATACATTGCATCTTTAAGTAGAAACTGAGGCTATGTATAGAGGCCCAGATTTTTTCGCAATTTGGAAAATTTAATTTAATTTCTATATAAAAGGTAAAGTTGCCCCTGTGCTTAACTAATTAAACACTATGCCATGAAGGCGTATGGGATAGTGGATGTATAGATCCACATTTTCTTGACCTCAGCACTAGTTGGAGGTGAGTGGTCAGCTTCGCGCTTCTTGCGCTTTACCCCCGGAGAAAGAGTCCCCGGTACCCATTGGATAGGAGGCTGGGTGGGTCCCGAAGACGGTCATGACAACGTAGAGAAGAGACAATTCTTGACCCCACTGGGACTCGAACTCCAACCCCTCGGCCGTCCAGCCCGTAGCCAGTCGCTATACCGACTGAGCTATCCAGGCTTCCCACATTCTTAGAAAATTTACTGAAATTTAACCATGAATTGTGATCTACAATTTACTAGAGATATAACGTACAATACTGTAGAAATATTAAATTTTTAAATAATCAAATGCCCAGTGCTAATGAGTATATTAATCGGAGATCAGTAGCTTCTAATGTTTCCTTCGATAAGGCCTTTATATTGTGATTTAAATCGAATGACCAACATTACTTTCCCACATTTAACATTTTCACGTAAAATGTAGATCCAAATTAAGCACAGGGAGACGTAAGAATACCAAAAAAATATATGTCAAGATCAGATTTAAACTTCTGATCTTCGGAATGAGTTTGAATCACCCAATACTTGAGCTGAAAAAAAATGCGTATTATGTCGCCATGGCTATAAAGAGGCATATACGAACAAAGTTAATAAACGTGTAAGTTTTGAGGTTTTCACGGCGATGACTATAAAGAAAGTCGTCTTCTGGGATCTGGCGCCGTGCATTCTTTGTTTTAGCCGACGTTTCGGAGGAACGTCGGCTGAAACAAAGAATGCATGGCTCCAGATCCCGAAAGACGACTTTCTTCAAAGTTAATAAACTTTTGAGTTGTTAGGAACATGCACAAGGCTGGTGATTTTAATTGCGCTCAATCAGTTCTAGTATTTAATTCGAATCTTGTTGATTTCCGTAAAACTATGCAGGCATATGTAAATAATATACAGAGTTCGAGAGGCAATGTTGCAGTTGCAATTAAAATTGACCCTGAATATACGTCGGTGCTCTGGAGCTGTTATCGTGCGTTCAGCAATTAACCTGCCTACTCTGGCGCGTGCGCTTTCAAATCACTCTACCGCGACAACCAGTAGTGGGTTCTTAGTACGTTGAAACAGGTGAATCAAGGACATGCTCTAAATGTTAGAAAACTGCTAAGAAAAACGAAATCATAGTTGCTCAGCGGGGTACGCGGTGCCGTAGTTGATTGAGGCTCTATGCTACAAGCCGGAAGGCAACGGGTTCGATTCCCGATGACGTCATTAGATTTTTCATTTCACCTAAATTTCCAGCCCCACTATGGCCCTGAGGTCGACTAAACCTGAGAGAAATGAGTACCAGGAATCTTCCTGGGGTTAAAGGGCGGCCGGCGCTTAAGGCTGATAATCTCACCGCCATCTGTGAGTCGACTGTGTAGAAAATGTGGCAGCCTCGACATATCCCAACCCTATAGGCCTCCATGGTCTAGTGCAGGGATAGCTTTACCATTTTTTACCTCGTTGCTCAGCTGTGGAAAGTGGCATTGTCATCTATTTTTTTTAGAAGTTTCTTTCATTTATGGTACCAATAAAATTCAAATGAAAGTAAGGAAAGGCGCTTTTAACATTTCGCCCTAAATGTGTCTTTGAGTCTACTATTCTGAGAAAAGAATAATGACAATAAAGAAGTTTCCGTAGACTTGTAAATAAGACCCATTCGTACGGCAACAAAAATGAAATCCACTGTATTTTCAAGCTTGTCTGACAGTGTATATATCTATATAATTCGCCATAATAATAGGCGAAATTTGTTACAGCTCGTACGCTGGAACCAGAGCGGCCCCATTTCACTTAACGCCTGTCTATGCGTTATAAATGTGACAGTCTAGGCAAGAAACAATGTCCACAGTGTCTTAGCCAAGAAATTTTGTGATTAGTGTATCAAGACTATCTGGTCTAGGAAACCGAGATATCGGCCGCTGGGATCCGTTGCGCTGACCACGCGACACCCTCTATCCGCAGAAGTTGGCACTAACTTCAATGACAAGCGGCGGTCGCTCTGTCGCTATAATTCGCTTTCGGACTACAGGCCACGGATTTTTTTATTAAGACTCATTTGGATACAACTGTGACGTGGAAGAGGCCATTCGGGAGACCTGAGCGCAGACGTGAGGATGACATGTGTTGTGGTAATGTGGACTGGGTGTCCTGTGGCAGACACATATGAAAGCAGTACTGGAATGGCAGGCCCTTTCTTTCCCCCTTGGCACTACAGCCCCAGTGGGCCTAGGCCTACTTCCATCAACTTCTCAGTCACTTCGGTTTTTCTAGATCTTACACATTCGGTAGGACTCCTTGGACAGGTGATCAGCTCGTCGCAAGTCAGGCCCTTTAGAAGGCTGAATAATTAAGCAACCATTAGGTTTTGAATATATTTTATGGAGATCTCAGAGACCAGGCGGTATGAAAGCCCAGAGGACTCTGTGATCACAGGGAGCTTGTTATAAATCTCTTTTACGATCCACTGGTTTAAACATGCGAGCCGTGTGAAAGCATATGGACGTGTGCAGGGGAACCCGGAGCGTAAATGGGTTTTCGGAACCTTCTGATTGCAGCGTCATTTCAGCGTACATTCAGGCTAAGGGTCGTGTTACATAAAGCCATTAACTTGAGTGTTAATGGGAAGGATTACGCAATCAGCGTATGGTGGATTAATTATTACTCTGTTTCAAAAGTACAGGCTATACAGTGTCGAATAAAATGGCGTGATGATCACGAATACTGATAAGTGACGTCATCCAATATTTCGTCTGAAGAAAGGGAATAAAATCATGAAAAGTGAAGATAGTTAGCTAATAGGCCGAGCGGCAACGCTACACTACCTTGCCAGCTGCTAAATATTGAGTTTGATAGTTCTTACCGAGCCTAACCTCTCCGTTGTCTGGGGTTGATTGGCCACGCCACAGCTACTGACCCTCACCAGTTCAGTGCACAACACAGATCGTCTGTGTCAGAGCCCTAAGGAAACAGTTTCTGTGTGCTGGTACCCTACTTGTGCATTCGCCTGGCCACCTCGTTGGAAAAGAGAACTGCTTTCTATGGCGCGTGTTTACAAGGTTCTATGAGTACCGCTAGTTAGTTCAGCCATACGTCCATACAGAATAAGGAAATCGGTACAGCAGTTGACCGATACTGCATCTGAGTAGACTGTCGAGCCGCCTAAAGTCCCTTGGGAATGTGCATTTATACAGTCGGTCACAGTAACTGAGCGGTCTAAGGCATGAACTGTCTTTACTCGCTCGGACGCTGGGATCATGGGTCCAAATCCTATTCAAGGCATGGATGTTTGGTGTGTTTATGTGTTTGTATTGTGTGTTTAGGTAGAGGCCTTGCGACGAGCTCATCACTCGTCCAAGGAGTCCTACCGTCTGTGAAAAATGATCATGAAACTGAAGGAAGGGGTCAGGGACCACGGGCGCTGTAGAGCCAGTGAAAAAAAAAATGTAATACATATTAAAATGGATCTTACATAGGCTGGATGGTATGGACTTGATCTGGCTCAGGATAGGGGACCAGTGGAGGGCTCTTGTGAACACGTTAATGAACCTTCTGGTTCCATAAAATGTTGGGAAGTTCTTCAGTAGCTGCACAATTGGCAGCTTCTCAAGAAGGGCTCAGCTCCATAAGTGAGTGATTATACAACACACCAAAGCATCCACCATCATGCACCATATATCTGTCAGATTTCGAAAGGAAGTCCAATAAATCACGCTGCAGAAATGTTAACATCTCCAATACGAATAAAATTTGCACTGAAGAATGGCAGTGCATGGGGGATAGAACGCTGTTAATGTCATGATTTTAGATCTTTGGCACAGACGTCATGGGCTACTCTCGGTGGATCTCCAGCTCAAACTTTGTGTAGTTCTGATTCACCAAGTCACAAGAATTCACGAGACACTTTGCAACATAGCGAAATGAACTGAATTGTTGAATCAAGCAAGGAAATTATCAGTGGTGTCCCAAAATTCAAACCGTAATTTTCTTTGTACAAATTAGATTATTTATAAACACATTTATGTTTCAGGACATTTAAGTAAGCAGTTAACTTTAAATTAGAAATAAGCTTCGAGGCAGTAAGACCTTTAAAAATATTACAGAATCAATCTTCATGTTATTTAATTAAATTGTACATGGTCTTCCATGAAAACCTGCAGTCACTCAGCCGGTTACCGAATTCTCTTGTCTTTAGGAACCAAAATTTAATTGCCTTGTTCACAAATGCCTGCAGTTGGGCCCTTCCTGAAGCCACTTCAGTCTGTCTTACTAGTCATGCGTAAGGAACCAGCCGTGTGCCAAGTGCAAGCCCTAGTACATACCTCAGGAAGAAATTTAAAAACATGGCGCTCCTCTTTTCCCTATAGATTGGGGACAGTACAGGCGATAAGTTGATTGGTAAGAAGTGGGCGTGGGTTGCACGCTTCTCAACCTTACGGAGACAGACACACTGGGCGTTAGGCACAGCTTCTAGCTGCGCTTGTGAGTTCATTTCTGCTCCGCGATGCACGTGAGATAACTCGTAATTATAATAAGACAGATAAATCAGAGAAACAGCGAATAAAAGTAAGTGAAATGAGAAACTGCACACTATCAAAAGGGCTTAAGGACTTAATTAACGTCATTACAATAAATCCTCACTTGGTGGTTTGACTTTCAAGTCCAGTGCAGTGTTACAGAGAACGTAAACTTTTCAACTGACTACACATCCTCAACTTCAATCTGCTATGCAGAGGCGGGCACAACTTCTTCAGTTATAATTATCCTATTCCTGAATATCCTGACACTGGTAAGGATCTGTGTAACTCACGTTTTGCTCTATCCTTCATCACGCGAAAATAAACGACAAAAATGAATGTATCTTGCTTTGTTACTTCATTGCCGTTCTTGCAAATAAACCCCCTTCTGCTTTTGCGCTTAATTAAGCACGACGCCTTGAAGATGTATGCAGAAGTGGAGGGATAGCTTCACAATTCTTAAACTACGTAATATCGTAATAAGTGCTGAACTTCAGGCTCTTGCCACCTCGTGCAGCCTACAGTCAGATAAATATATGCAGGATCTACAGATATTAAACTAAAACTAAACTCCGTGGCTTTAGTCCGTAAGCGAACTATACCGACCGAGCGACCGACGCTTTTCCGTGAAGTTAGCGCCAACTTTAACGGATAAAGGGTGTTGCGTGGTCAGCGCAATGAATCCGCATAGCCGTTAATTTCGGTTTTCTAGACCGGGATCTGCAGATACGTATTACTACTATAAATTAGTTGCCAAATTGCTCTGTAGAGGGAATTCTAGGTCTGCATGAATTACATGTAACTCTACTCGGAGTTGGGAAAAATTATTTCCACAGTCTCATGTGCAACATTAATATTCTATAAAAGTTAGTAAAAGCCATTCACTTGAAAGTTTCACACTACATGTTTCGACCAATGTGGTCATCATCAGGTGTTAAAAATTGTGGATGAAGAAACAGATGGCTTCTGTATCGTTGCTTAGGTTGTTCATACACGCAGATGGCCTCCCAATGCTCAACGTTATAGAAGACAGCGGTTTCTTCGTACGTAATTTTTAACACCTGATGATGACTACATTGGCCGAAACATGTAGTGTAAAATGTAAAACTTTAAAGTGAATAGCTTTTAGTAAGTTGTATAGAACATTAACGTTGCACGTGAGACTGTGGAACTAATTATACTAAGTGAAAAGCACAACAGGATGCTACAATATAATACGAGTACTATTAGGGAACAAGACAGATATTCAGACACTGAAACACTGAAACAGCATTTGGAAGAAGAAACATGAGCCACGGTGCAGTTCGAAGTGAGGTTAAATAAAGATGCTGGTTACCTAATGCACGGTCATAACACTAGAGTCGTTGTACGTCTCATCCAGAAATTTGAACAGTGTATATAGTTTATTTTTCTCGGCTGTTAGCGCTCTCGTGTTTGTAATCGTTGGAGTTGTCGAGGCAAATTCTCTCCCATTAACTGAGAGGCTCCTGGCCCAAGAAACTGGGACTTAAACGCATAGAACCCTTATCTTTCCTGTCTGCAAAAGGGGATACGATTTTCTTGGGTTAAAAACAAAGGTATGAATTCGCCTCGCTCTATCTAATACAGAAATCACTAACTTCTATAAAATGGAACGGTGATCATGAAAACGACTTGAAAGGCGGGGGCAGGAAGCTGTAATATCATGTTGTATGGTAGCCCATTGGCCGCGCCATAGCTCAAGCGGTTAGTCGCTGGCTTCCCACCGTGGCGGTCCGGGTTCGATCCCGGGTCTGGTCAAGTGGGATCTGTGGTAGACAAAGTGGCGCTGGGGCAGGCGGCCATCTGTTACGATAGAAGGCAACCCCTTGATATTTGAACCAAATATTTCCCACATACGAAACGTCAAGCTTCAACCCCACTCTGAGACACGTTAGAGGGTTTTTTTTTTATTAAATAATGATAAATCCGCTAAAAAATCCCATCTGGTTGAACTTTATTATTTGCAACAAGAAATGTATCTTCTTATGTATACAGATTGCAGCTGAAACGTGCAAACAAATTCTGGGCAGGAGTTCCACATACCAAAGCAAGAACAAATGCAACATATATCCGGATACATTTAATTTGTGAGTTATGGCTGAAAGAGTACATTTATAATAAGTACTCAAAATGCCCTCAATGAGATTAAATTCACGCTTCGACACGTCTCATCATGGACCGCCGCATCCCTTCAAAGACTCCGGGTAGTTGCGGATAGTCTGAGAGGCATCCACAATGCGACGGTGAAGTGTCTTCATTGTCAGAAGGAGCTGCATACACAAGGGTTCTTAGGTGTTTCAACTGGTAAAATTTCACAGAAGAGCGCTCTGAGTGCCCGTGGGACATCATCCAATAGCTCTGGCAGGACATGTGAGAGGAAATCTCGGTAGAGGTTGCCTGTAAGCCGATGGGGCAAAACATGTCAGGCCTACCAAACACACTCCAACAATCCCTGCCCATACATTAATGTTGAACACACTAGGCAACATTATGCAAGCGTTTGAAGGTCAACCCACATTATGCAGGAGCAGACAGTTATTGTCCTGCTACAAAGATAAAGATACGAGCCATCAGAATCGATAACAATAGAGCAGGTCACGACAGTAATCTTTCAGCTATAATTCACAAATGAAATGTTTCTGGATATATGTTGACATTTTTTCCTGTTATGGTATGTGGATCTCGTGTCCAAAATCTGCCCTCTTCTTTCAGTTACACTCTGTATATACATCACTGAAACTGAAGTCCAGTATTTTCCAGATTCAAGCGTTTCCTAGAATAAGAGACGAACTGCACTTCAATAATGACGTGATGGGAAGTTTTCTTTCTCTTTGAAGACAAAAAGAGGATTCTGATGCTCAGCTTGATCGAAGTTCCATTATCTCTTCGGAGGCGAATGCATGCCGAGCATTCTCAACACCAGGCATCCACTGGGCAGGATATCCTGCAAGATGAATCGTTTTTCTCGGAGCAGAATATAGCTCCACTCTACGTCCATACTTACTCGTCTTCCGTCCAGGCGCCTTAAAATCCTGGGAGTTCAAGAGAATGAATTTTCTGTGTCCTCCTGCTTCGTAATCTGGAGGTGCCTGCTTCAAACTTCAGTCCGGAATCTGACCATCTTGACTGAGAATTCTTGTCGGTTTCTCGCTCCACTCAAATGCTGGGATAGTAAATTAAATTAGGTCAAGATAAATTCTTTCGAAGCCGGTCACGGTAGCCGAGCGGTCTAAGGCATGTATTGTCTTCGCTCGCTTGGAAACCGGGATCGTGGGTTCGAATCCCTCTCAGGGCATGGACGTTTAGTTTGTGTGTGCGTTTTTCTGTGTTTGTGTACAGGTAGAGGCCTTGCGACGAGCTGATCACCCGTCCAAGGAGTCCTACCGAATGTGTAAGATCTAGAAAAACCGAAGTGAACGGAGAAGTTCATGGAGGTAGGCCTAGGCCCGCTGGGGCTGTAGTGCCAAGGGGAAAAAAAAAATTATTTCGAAATCTTTTCAAACTAATTATTCACTAATCACTCTATCATTTGACGATGTACATCTGAACAACCAAAAGCGTGTAATACTAATAGTAACACAGAAACATGAGTTGAGCCGGAAGTTTTCGAAAGGTTTGTTATGCAGAAGTCTCGATGGGAAGTGCTTGAAAATGGCCATGTGGTGTAAAGATGTTATTCTAATTTTAATTAATTCTTATCGGCAGCCAAACTAAAACGAACTACCCCACCATTATATTTACTGATTAATTCGAAGGGTTTTAAGGAACTTTTAAATTCGCAGAATGTTTACGTGACCTTCAGCGCATGCCTTTTAGGACCCCACAAAAAATAGTATAAATAGAGAAGTATAAAGGGAATTACTGAACGAAATATTTTATTTTGTTCAATGTAGGCCACCGTTCTTGCCATCAAGACTGAAACAACAGCATCTCTTCGGTTGTTTGCTTCGTTTCTTTCGTTGCTGAATAACGCTTTTTCAACTACGTGTATTTAAGTAAAAGTATTACGTTTTTGCACATTATCCATCGTCTTGACTTTATTTAGAAACCGTCCTGTTTTATTTTTCAAAACACAACGTTTCGGAGACTGGATTCTGTCTCCTTCTTTAGGTGAAACCTACTCAGTTGGCCCCAATAGATAGTTAGTCCCTATCTCTGGACACCTGTGCCAGATCCGAAATGGGGCACATAAATCATGGACACTAAAAGATCAGCTACATATACAGAGCCATAAGTCCGTGTACTTGCCTTTGCTGTTAAGATATTTCTTTCAACATATGTAGAGAGATACAGTGAAACAGACATAACAGAACTACATAAAACACCCAACTACTTGTTTTATGAAATGAGTGTTTTTCTAATTCCATACCTTAACCGAATATTAATTTAACCTTGTATTTTTTATGTTCAGCTCCATGGAGCAAAGTCCATCTTGGGAAAGTAATGCAGCTAGCTAGTCGAGACATTCCGGTCCATTTGTGGAACATGAATTAAACGTTTGTTGCAGTGTTCACAAGAATCCGTTTAGTTTCCTCCTTCAGGCATTTATAAATTTATTTATTTTAATAAATAAAAAGTAATGCTGCTCGTGTGTGTATGTATATATATACACACACATGAGGTTACTATCTTTAAAAATCGTATGCTCTAGAGGAAATGGAAGAAAATAAAACACATGAACTAAGCGGTTTCATAGCGGCCTCCGTAGTCTAGAGGTAACGTTCCTACCTCATGACTCGTAATACGCGGGTTCAAATACCCGGCGGAGGTCGTCGAATTTTTAAGGGGGGAAAAATTCAGGGAGCAAGTCCTCCGGGAGGGACTTTAAGCCGTGGGTCCCGTGTCGTAGCTTTACGGCACGTAAAAGAACCTCATATCTCCAAAGGAGGTCACTGAGCCAAATTACGGACGTTTCCCGCCCAACAGCAGTCTCTAATACCTCTGGTAGATGGGGGAAGCATTATAGATACCTCTCAGCTAGTAGAGCCGGTCTCGCTGGCTGGGAGGGACTGATGATAAGCACCAGTACCGGTAGGATATAGAGACTGGTATAATATCATAGAGGGAAGCACAATGGACCAATACAGGTCTAAGTGCATGGGGAAACCCACCCTCTCCAATAACTAACTAACTAACTAACTAACTAACTAACTAAAAGCGGTTTCATTCAATACAGCTGATGATCAGTCATTAAATGATAAGAGAAGTTGGTGGCTGATTTGTTGTTTGTTGTTGTTTGATTTGTTGCAACTACTCAAGAACGTCAGCATTTTATAGAACCCGAAAGTTCATTGTCTTGTTCACAAGAGCCCTTCACTGGTCCCTGTCCTGAGTCAGATTAATCCAATCTATTCCATCCCATCCTATCTTTCTAAGATCAATTTTAATATTGTTCAACCACCTACGTCTTGGTCTTCCCAATGGTCTCCTTCCTTTTGGCTTTCCCACCAATATCCTATATGCATTCATCCTCTCCCCCATTCGTGCTACATGCCCTGTCCACCTCATCGTCCTTGACTGATCATTCTAATTATACTTGGAGAACAGTACAAATTATGAAGCTCCTCATTATGCAGTTTTCTCCAGCCTCCTGTCAGGATAACGGGTATTAATTTCCTAAATGAGTAAACGTGAAAATTTAATATTCGTGAAATAAGGATTTAGTATAATATTGTTAAAACACTTGAGGGTCAGAAGTGGTCACTTGAGTGGCCGAAATTTCAGGATGGCGACGCACAACTGCAGAACATGACGTCATGCCACAAAATAGCAAGCTGTGTGTTCAGACAAAATGTTACGAAATTAAAATGTCTTGAGAGAGGCATTGTTAGGAAACCATTTAGCAAACACACCGCCACAACAGAATTCATCGATAATTTTATTCTCTTGTAAACCGGTTGGTTTAGTTCATTTATTATGGTACATTAACCCCACAATGAGCGAAGTTCTGTGTTGTTAATTTAAATGCGAGTCTATTATGTTGAGAAGGTAACAAGCCCATCCCCCTCCGAATTTGCTTTCCTGATCATATCGAGAATTCTTAACACGAAATATAAAATGTATGATGATATATCGCGGCACCAGCTTCTCAGGTAATAGTTCTATCATTTATGTTAATGACAGAGAGGCAAGTGCAACCCTTCGTTCTGAAATCATTAATGCTACTATATCTGAGTGTTCTGTGGTGATTAATACAAATTAAAGTACACTATATGAAAGGATGGGTTTCGGCCTAAAAAGTATAATCTTCAGACTATCGTGAATCATGCCACAACGGTGTTTTTAATTGCCCTTACAAACGCGAATCTGTGCATTACTCAGAACTTACCGGCCTCAAAATAGTTTCCCTCGTCTTTCCTGACACGTTATTAAACTTATGGTTTCGTATCCGCATATTTTTGCAGATTCTCTAGAGGTTTGTGATAATGGTTAATTTGTTTTGCCACTATAATGTTCGCCATTGTCCATTCCCTAAAATACATTCAACATAAACGACATTTCGGGAGTTGCCTCTGCTAGCGATTTCAGGGTGAGTGGTTTTCATTGTAATGGCTGATGTTTTTACTTATTACGTGTAAGATTAGCGGTGTCGTTTGAGACTGAACCTGGGAAATATTGAATACTATGATCAGATAATCACGGGGAATGATAATAATAAAAAGGTAAAGTTATTACTGCGCTTAACTAATTAAGCACTACGCCATGAAGGCGTATGGGGGAGAGGATGTATAGATCCACATTTTCTTGACCTCGACACTAATTGGAGGTGAGTGGTCAGCTTCACGCCCCGTCCTCTTTATCCCTGGGGAAAGAGCCTCCGGTATAGATTGGATGGACCTCAGAGCCGGTCTGGACGACATGGAGGAGAGAAAATTCTTGACTCTACCGGGACTGGAACTCTGACCCTTCTGTCGTCCAACCAGTAGCCAGTCGCTATACATACTGCGCTATCCCGGCTCATAATAATAATAATAATAATAATAATAATAATAATAATAATAACAGTAGATGTCATAACCAAATAATTATGACAATAATAAGGGCTCGCCCCATGCGTATAGAATGAAGCTCCACCTCAGGTAAGAGACTGTCGAATAGAACGTTGCTGTGTTCGTGTGTGCGCATGTATAGGCCTAAAACTTCATATACGCTCCTCGCGGTTCCGTCCGATTTGTGAAATGAACACTTCATTACAGCAATAGCAACGAGTCACTCTTCACAGCGGCCCGTCCGTACAAACTCCCATCCAGAAAATACCAGAGGCTCTTTTCCCAGCGGTAAAGCAGCAGAGGAGCGGAGCTGACCATTGACCCCCCCCCCATTTAGTGTCTTCGTTAAGAGTACGTCCTCATGGTAATGGTAAAGCTATCCTTGTAACAGACCGTGAAGGTCCATAGGGCTGTCACACGTTGAGGCTCCCACATTTTCTATAGACAATCTGTTCACAGATGGCGGTAAGGTTGTCAGCCTTACGTACCGGCCGCCCTTTACCCCCAGGAAGATTGCTGGTACTAATTTCTGTTAGAGGCTGAGTCGACACCAGGGCCATATTGCGGCTGGAAGGATTAGGTCAATTTAAAAAAAAAATCCATCTCATCGGGACTCGAACCCGTGACCTTCCGGCCTGTAGCATAATGCCCCCATGTCCTCATGGTGTGATGCTTAATTAAGGAGACAACTTCTCTTACAGCTGAATAACAGGGACACTATGGGTGGGCAAACACTGCGTACGTCGCATTAACGAAATAACATGACAACATCTACTGCAAACATTTCCTACGTGGGTGTACGCGAAATACGGGCAGCAGTATTTCAAGTGTGCTATATCCATGTGCCCCTCCCTCAAATCATTGTACATGCATAGTTCAAAGGTTACAGCAAGTATTCTCGAAAGGTTGTTTTACCTACGAAACTTCTATGTGACCTACCGGTCTGATAATCTTAATGCCAGTCATTGCAGTGATGTAGGACATTATTTACCTCGCAAGTGAATGTACTTGGAGACGTGACGTATCGATGTAGCTTAATAGTAATTGCAAATGCACTTCGCTTAATTTGTTTATATCGCGCCTGTCGTGGATGGAGTCTCGTGATTAAAGCAGGAAAAGTTGAGGCGTGACCACACACTAAATGTTCACACGCCATACAGGGTATGGCTCAAAGAGTGTTTCCATGTGTAAGAACTACTATTATAAATTATCTAGCAAGCAGTGGAGCCATCTGCCAAGAAAAACACGGCGCTCGGTATGTCTGCTGGTAAACTGAACGGAATCGATGGAGAAGTCCATGACGAAGATTCCTATTAGCAATATAATTAGGGACCGGATTTTTATGCCCTAATAATCCCTTAAATATGTATGCATTTATGCATGAAAAACTTCCGAAATATGCACTAAAATATGCACATAAAAATTTATACCAAATATTGAAATTGATTTTACATTATTTTAAGACCAATAAATCAATAGTTAAGTTAATTTTATGTAATCACTGAATGATTCACTTGCAATAAAAAGCTATACTTAAATACAAATCATGCAACAAAGCCAACATACTTAATTACAAATTTAAAAAACCAATGGTACTCACATTTAGCTCTCCGAACTCTCAACTTCTCTTCTGTTGCAGTTCACAATTACTAAATATTTTAGGTTTTCTATAGTTAGTCGCCTCCTGTTGTCTCGTAAGATGTCCTTATAGCGGGAAAACTTCTTTCCACCTCACAGGAACTTGGGGGCGCATGTACAAAAGCTGCTATTTGCTCCACTGTTAGTGATATTTTACTTGGCAGTTCAGTAAGTTTACCAGCTAAAATTTCTTCAATTTCACAAATTTGTTCATATCCTGGATTTTTTAAACAATGCTGTGTACGTTTTCCTTCACTACCTCACCAACTCTTCCAGGAACCGAATTCAATTTGGAAACAGTGGTTTTGAACACACTTAACGACTGATACAAAGTAGTATTGCTATTGCTTGACTCCAGTGAGGAAATGGCTGATGGAAGATGAGAGAAGTGAGCAGATATATAGGAAAGATTAGTTTCTAGTTCTACGTTTTTTAGTACATCTTGGGCAATTTGAATTGATGCTGCACTTTTGGGATCAAATGTATCAACGACATTCCTAACTGTTTCTAAATGTTCGGTATAATAACTCACTGCACACAGCCATGTGCCCCAGCGCGTTAAAATTGTTTCTGGCGGAAGTGGAACGCTCGGTGCTATTGCTTTAAAGGCTTACTTTTCTGTATGGCGCTTTAACTAATACCTTCTTCAAAGAAGACACCAACTTGTCAACAAGCGGAAAATTTGTACGAATTGTTTCTGCAACACGGTGCAACCCATGGGCAAGGCAAGTCAAATGTGTTACATTTGGAAATATAACTTTAAGAGCAGTACCGGCTTTCATCATGTAACTTGTGGCATCAGTCACAAAGAGCAATATGTGCTCATACTGAATGCCATTCGGCCATTGTAAATTCACGGAATTGATAAAAATTCGGAAACTGCAGAGCTATTTGTGGTTTCAAATTGCTCTACCGCAAGAAGATATGGGGTAGATTGTTCATTCTTATTAATATGCAAATATGCAACATATTCTAATACGGAAAAGAAAAATTGTATACACACGACCATTATTGAAAATTTGAACATAAAATTAAAAAATATATATTATAAACATTTTAAAAAGGAAATATGCAGTATAAATAGAGATCTTCGAAAATATGATGCTTACTCATAAAAGAGGCAAAATATGCATTTATATGCACCATCAAACCATGTCCAAAATTTAAGAAATAAAGTAATTCATACATATATCCAAACGAGCATACATTCTGGTTGCAAGAAAGAAATATGCATTTGCATTAAAATCCGGTCCCTAAATATAATCTACCCGTCGTTTCTTTCGGAGTTGTATAAATGTTCTGTAATTCTAAAACCGAAATATCACCCCGTGGCTCAATTGGCTACGGCAGACTAAATTGTTACCCTAACAGTTAACTACAATGATGGATTTCCTAGACATTGCCGATCATTCTAATTTTTATTTAAAATTACCTTTCGGAGACTGGAATCTGTTTGCTTCCTCAGGCAGAAAGCATGATTTGCTGGGATCAGTCGAGAGAGCTAGTCTGCAATAATTTCCTTCTTAAGAGATTATCGTGGACTTTGCCAAATACACGGACCAGAGCCCTTCTTGAGAAGCTAATAGGCGCTCATATAGTTAAGAAACGACCCATATTTTATCAAACCAGAAAGCCTTATTCACGAGAGGAATTGGACCCTTCGTGAATGAGCTGAATGTAATACACATCCTCATACTTAATTTCTCCACGATCAGTTCTTGAAACGATAAGTAAAATATGTACAATAATACGAGGGCTCTTCCGGAAGCAACCTCAGTTTCTTTTAGACAACTAATGTAGGATCGGGAGAGAGCTCGCGCATGCGCGGTAGCGTCACTTTACTCAGTGCCTTGTAGACCACCACATAATTGCCTAGTGTTTGTTCTTGTCTTTACAGAGTGAGTTAAGATGTATCCTGCGAATGATAATCCCAATAGTTGTTATCCGCTTTCTTCACGCTGAAAACATGAGTGTTGCGGAAATCCGTTATGAATAATGCTCGGTGGTTTACGACCAAAATGTAACGACTGAGGGAACTGTTAAGACAATGGTGCAGAATGTTCAAAGATGGGCGAACGGATGTTCACGACGAAGAGCGAAGTGGTGGGCCCTTTGTAGTTAGTGAGTTCTTTCAAAGTGTTGACCAAAGAAATTGTGGAAAATGGCGTTTCACAATTTCAGAACTTTCATGCGAATTTCCACAAATTTCATGCACTTATTCTGTTTGAGATTATCACAGGCTAGGCTGTCACAAGTTTTGCGCGAGATGAGTTCTGGAAATGATCACAGATGCGCATAAAATGCAGAGAATGGCTTTGGCTTCGACTTTATTAGAGCGATACCACAAAGATGACAATGAATTTACACGTATCAGTCACATTGTACGAGTAACAGGCGATGAAACTTGGGTTTCATTTGTGAATGTTAAAACCGAAGAGCAGTCAAAGCAGTGGATGCACACACATTCACCATATAAAATGAAAAGGTTTAAACAAACATTGTCTGCCTGCCAGAAAGCTGATGGCATCTGTTTTCTGGGACAGGAAAGGAGTGGTAATGGTGGAATGCAAGCAACAAGGGGTCACAGTAACTTTAGAAGTGTATTGTGAAACACTAAAAATCATAACAAAAGGTGTGGAATGCTGACATCCGGTGTAGTGCTCCTCCATGACAATGCGCGTCCACATACAGCTACTTGCACTCGAGCACTGCTGGAACGTTTCAACTGCGAGGTGTTTGACCACCCTCTTTACAGCCCGGATCTTGCTCCGAGCGACTACCACCTGTTTACCTATGTGGAGAACTGGTTGCGATCACATCACTTCAAAAATGAGTTGATGGAAGGTATCAAAACGTGGCTGAGCTCACAGGCGACAGATTTCTTTTATACATATAAACTTATTCCCCGATACAAATGCCTCAATTCCGACGATGACTTCGTCGGGAAGTAGCTTAAGTATGTACGTATTCGTTTGTATATAATTTTTTTCTCATTGCTTGTTTTGTTAACATCTCACCAGAGGTTACTTTGCGAATAGCCCTCGTATATTACTGATCCAAGCTGTACTGTGATTGCGTTTCAAATCTCGTGCCATTAATTGTAGCCTCCTTTCTAATGAAGTCAGGTACTCTTGACGTTACCTCACATTGTTATGCAGAGAAATATGTTTGTCGGTAATTGCAACTCAAACACTGTATTCCTCGCTGTAACATAAATAATTATGAAATCACTCTATGAAAATTTATGAAATGTATATACTTTACAAATAAATATTTAAGACTACCGCTACTAAGCTGTATATAAATCTTTACAATAAATTCGAGAAGAAATGGCGGCTCTTGAATTTCGGATGAAGGACGCGGAGAATGGTTGGCACATGTTAAGTAGGTGGTCACGAACAAGGCAAAGGGGTCCCTTGTAGCTTGGGTGTTGAGTGTAGGGTTAACACTCTCTCATTGAAAAATAAATAGCTCGTTACGAAATGTCGCAAATCTCTGGGGCTTGAACAGATTCTTTTGCACGACCTTAAGAGGAACACGATATATCATGGAGGTACTAGGTGTTCCAAGTGGAGTAGGACCGGATCCAATGGCTAGCTGCTGGGAACACAGGATTAAAACGTTTAGCTTCATAAACACGGATAATATCGCCAATGTATCAAGAAAGTCCCTGAACCATGGGCTAAGTTGGTTGTTTAATTAAGAGAATAAAAAATAAAAACATCAAACTGCCAATATTTAAAAAATAATAAAGGCGATATCAAATGTAATTAATGTTTGTGTTCCAGAAACCAAAATGCAAGCACAGTGTAGCACATCCAAACGTAAAACGTCAGTTTTCGATAAAGACAGGAACAAATTCTTTGCCACTGGATTTAAATTAAATATTAAATTACAATGAGGTTGGGGGAACGTGATAACGTAGTTGATTGAGGCAGTATGCTACAAGTTGGAAGGTTACGGGCTCGATTCCTGGTGTCACTGAAATTTTCAGTTAACCTAATCCTTCAGCCACAGTGTGGCTCTGGGGTTCACTCATGCTCAAACAGAAAAGAGTAACAGGAATCATCCTGCGGGTAAAGGGCGGCCGGAGCGTAAGGCTGACAATCTTACCGTCATCTGTGAGCCGACTGTCTAGAAAATGTGGGAGCCTCGACGTCTCACTATCCTATGGGCCTCGACGGCCTGTTACAGGGAGAGTTTTATTATTATTATTATTATTATTATTATTATTATTATTATTATTATTATTATTACAATGAGGTCAACATCACCATGAAATGTGGGTCTGCATCGTGGGAAAAGACAAGCTGATGTAAGTTAGGACAACAGCATCCACCGAACAAGAGAAAGTTGGGGCATCAAGGGCGCCTAACTACGCCCGTTTCTTTGAGCCGACATAGCGTCCTATCATTCTTGTTTCTACAAGCTTGAGCAATTATTCTGCCTAACAACGAATACTGCTGAAGTGGAATTTGCCTCAAGGGCCTACATCGAGGCACAGAATGAGTCACTGCTCCTCCTACTATTTCGATTTTAACTACACACCCTGCCAGAGGCAAAACCTCGACTTCAGCCCGCACAGTGGTCTGTACAAGATGATGTCACTGAAATCGTGTAACCAAGTGTATTTGCTTGTTGTTTCACAATGCTGTATCATTCTATAAATTTTATTTGTTGTTAATTTAACGACGCTGGCAGTAGCTCAGAATATACAGCGTCGAATGTTACTTATTTGCTGACTTACTTATTCATGAAGCTGAGCCCTTCTGGAGGAGCCGCCCATTCTGCAGCTACTCAAGAATTTCCCAGCATTTTATGGAACCCGAAGGTTCATCACCGTGTTCACAAGAATCTCCACTGGTCCCTATCCTGAGCCAGATCAATCCAATCAATACCATCCCATCCTATCTCTCTAAGATCCATTTTAATATTGTCCACACACCTACGCCTTGGTCTTCCCTGTGGTCTCTTTTCTTCTGGCTTTTCCACCAATATCCTATACACATTGCTCGTCTCCCCTATTCGTGCTACATGACCTGTCCACCTCATCGTCCTTGACTTAATCATTCTAATTATACTTGGAGAAGAGTAGAAGTTATGAGGCTCCTCATTATGCAGTTTTCTCCAGCCTCCTGTCACTTCATCTCTCTTCGGTCCAAATATTCTCAACACCCTGTTCTCAAACACCGTTAAGTCTTATGTTCCTCCCTTAATGTCAGAGACCAAGTTGTACACCCATACAGAACCACAGGCAAAATTATAGTTTTGTATATTCTAATTTTTATGTTTTTGAACAGCAGACGAGAAGACAAAAGGTTCAAATGTTAGGGTGATTAATGGATAGTGGATTCGAAAGGATGTGACAGGAAGCTTAACTTTGAGAAATATATCTCTAAGAACTGGGTAAGATGAAGGAAGCTTCTAAGTCATGACAGTCTTGTCCCCGGGCCGAAAATGAAACCACAGAGCTCTCAAATACGAACCAGGGGTGCTAACCGCTCAACCGGTAAGTCCGGTGCAGTGTGGACCAAGCGACGAGATATGTAGCTTCCCGGAAATTTGTGTAAGGCTTGAATACAGAAATTACAGCAGCAGTACAAATATTAATAAGAAGAAAATAAATATGATGGGTGATGCGATGGATGATTCTGTGCAAACAGGTTCAGATTTACTGGTTCGTTGGGTGTTTCTTTTCTTACTTCTCCAGAAGACGATTAAACACTTCTATCAACAATGAAATAAAATCGAAAGCAATTAATGATAATTGTTAACGCGACGTTTTAAAATACGAGAAGAATGCAATCACTGAAAGGAGAAACACGTGGAGTTTGGTGATTTACAAGTCGGACAAAACAAATTTAAAACTTTTCTATCACCGGACAACCGAAAAATAATGGTAATTTACAAATATTATTCCCAAAAATAACTATTGTTCTAATTGAACTATGCATCTTCACCTCAAAGTCATGTGACATCTGTTATGTTAACATATTGTAACAGATTTGATCAATGCACTACCAGGCAACGGCTCAGTAAACACATTCCAAGCGCAACAATGAAAGATGTGTCTCAGTGGACGAATATTATAGCTCCTTGCTAGGCAGCAGTCACCGTGCCAATGAACTAGCTGGGTAGTGATCACGTTACTTATGTTTTCTGTGTGGTCTGTGCCACGCAACGGTAGAAACTTTTTTCTATGTGGTCCGTGCCGCGGCTATGTAACGAGATTCCCAGAATAACCGAAGCAGTTGAGGGTCAATTGTCGGTAGGACAGAGCCATGGGAATTTCGCAGTTGAAGAACTGGAAGTCAGCCTGAGAAGACGTAGTGTGTGACTTTACATGTGTTATAGCTACAGCAATCTTGAGAGTGTTATGATTATTTGTAGTTACGACTGATGATTATCCAATAAATCGAATCGCCGATCCAAACGTCGTCTACAAGTTACCAACACACGTGAAAACATTTTAGCATTGAGTCTTTAATAACAGGATGTAAATACACAATAAAGTCAGGAAACATATATTTCCATTTCCTTTAGCCTAATGAAAATCTTGTGATACAAATAGTATTTATATCAAGTTACGTATAATTTGTAATTTGTGGATTACACAAGTGTACTATGAATTATAATATATAGGGCAACTATCTTTTGACATTTATATTTCAGATAGACCACATATAATAAATCCAGTGACAAGTTTATATATTTTGTAGTTTTCATGGCTTTGAACTGGAACAATTAAGGGATATGTAAGTAAAATTTATTACGTACCTTAGAAAAATCTAATACAATTAATGTAATTTTTACCGTGAAGTAGTAGACTATAAAGCTGTTTCTTCCCTAAAGTAAACTTCTGCGTGGCGAACTGCTGGAAATGCAAACCGGGCATTTGCTTATCCGTTACACAAGCCCAAGACAGATTCTTCTATTGTTTTGCCCATTGTCCTAACCAAAACGTATGGGAAGTATGGGAATTAATCCGAACTACCACTCTGCTGATCGCACTGAACTTCCATCATTGGGAAAGAATCAAGACTATGAACATTGATAAAATGTAAAAAGGCAAGGTTATCCCTGTAACAGGCCGTGGAGGCCATTAGAGTTGTGAGACGTTGAGGCTCCCACATTTTTTAGACAATCGGCTCACAGATGACGGTAAGGTTGTCAGCCCTACGCGCCGGCCGTCCTTATCCCCCAGGAAGATTCCTGGTACTCATTTTTGTTATAGTTTGACTCGACACCAGGGCAATAGTGTGGCTGGAAGGATTGGGTAAATCGAAAAAAAATCCTCCTAATCTTGACTCGAACCCGCGACCTTTCGGTTTGTAGCATAGTGTTTCAACCAACTACGCTACCGCGTACATGAGCATTTATGTTAGAAATAATGATATTCATCCTTTTATATACATAATTTACATTTAATCATTGGATATTCCGGACTATAAATTGCATGGAAAACAGAATTATATTGTCAACAGTTGCTTATTGTTACAGCAAGTTGCGTAATAACATTCTATTCTAGATTCATCTAGTAGAGGTTTTGTATTTAGAACTAGTTCTTACAGTAAGACTAGTAGAATCTAATGCCAATTTACTGCTTTCACCTTTCAGAAAATAAATGGCACGGTTTTTATCAGTAGTAGAACCTTCAGTTGCCTTTGAAATAAACTACTCACCCTTACTATGAAAGCAGAATATCGGATATTTCATTGTAAAGCAAACATTAACATAGGAAATATTGTTTTCATACACCTACATGTGTGCAAATGTTTGAGGTGATTATAGGCCTCTTTGTGTAAATAGTAACAGATGCACATGCAGCATGGTGGCCAGAGGTAGGCAGCCGACACAACTGTGAAACAGGGGTGTCCATAATCTAATGTGAGCAAGGGATATGGGTTCAAGTCCAAAAGAATTTGTGACTAGTAACAGCTGCAAATGTTCTTAAATTTTGAGGTTATGATCACAATATTCTTCCTTGTTATCATTCAGGTGTCCTGCAATTCATTTTTCCCTATCTGATCAGATGATTTTTCACTATTTTCTTCCTCAAATAGTCTTCACGAAGGATTTTTTACTTTCGAATAGCGGCAGACAGAGAATAGTTAATTACTGTATTTACACAGATCTGGCTTCTGTGGACGTGTGCGCGTGCTTGTATCGCTGCGTCTGCCAACTTTCAGTTCCACACGTCAGGTCAAGGTAATTTATCTCTACTATCGACTCTGGTGTTAAAGCAAGTAAGATTTAGTCTGTGCAAGTAACGACTCAGTACTACAATAAATTGGCTGTTTCGTCTCGAATAGTAAGAAATCACAAATGTAAACACTGAGCGCACACTTTCGGTATTCAATTCTGGGACCTTCTGAACGTAAAAGTATGCAAGACATATGAAGATTTTCCTCGCTGTGCCAACAACTTGTCTAGCAACATACACCATCGTCACGAACTTCAGCAGCAATAAACATTGGCAGTCACGTGCTCAACCAGACTCAAAGTTTCTGCGGCCCTCGTACATGTAGTACGGGCAAGAGGGGGGAATATTGCACCAAACACGTTGGAGTGCTATACGTTTAAGTACTCCTGCTAGCATTCAACGTTATCGAAATTAACGGCCGTGGGGATTCGTTGCGCTGATCACGCGACACTCTCTATCCGCTAAAGTTGGCACTAACTTCGCCGACAAGCGGCGATCGCTCGGTCGGTATAGTTCGCTTGCGGACTAAAACAACGGGATTTGTTTTTGTATTCAACGTTGTTACTTAGACATTTCTTGAACGCCACAGTCTCCGGACTACAACACAGTCGATGCAGTCTTTGGGACTATGTGAGCAATTCCGCCTAGTATGGTGCTCTTAAATAGAATACAGTATGTAGCATGAGATCAGAAGACTCTAATCCTCACTTCGTGTAACGAAGATGTTTCTAGCTCCTCAATGGTGCAGTTGTGTATTGCAGGTTAACTGAGATTTCTGGCGCAGTCCAAGACCTTCATATCACTCCGTGGAAAGGGCCAGTACTTGCGAAACTAAGGAAGCTAGTGTGTCAGGTAGAGGACGTGCACGTCCACGGTAAAGGCGCCGAGACGCACATGCGATGCAAATAGTTTAAACACGAAGTAAAATAAACTTTTAGTGCTTTGTTGTTCACCCCTGTTTTTGTTGTAAGTAGACAGATCTGTATTAGGGCTACCGGTCATTTCGAGTGTGATGATGGGAACAGGTTTCAGAACCAGTACACGCAAAGCGTTCGGTCATATTTTCTGTATCTCCATTGCTACACTACAGTGTTAGCCATCTGCCTGCCGGCTTTTGGCACATATATTAATGAAAAATTATAATATAAGTTTCCTGTGAAAGGAAGACGCGTTATAGATAAACATCGATTAATGAAAGGTCATTCAGAAGAACTGCAAACTGAAAAAAAAATATATATCGTAAAATTGGATTCAGAACTGGATATAAATTATTACGGATCTTAAAAGAAGAGCCTAAAATGACACCGTTTCTTCCAAAAAGTGAACTTCACAGCGTTGCAGATGCATATAGGTCTAGATAGTTCATATCTGGGCGTCATAACACCTGCATAAGTCTCACACAGACAAGTTTAAAAAGGTCAAAAGTCACCTTATCCTAAAAATCCAATACTTCAGACATCTAAAATTATATTGTTAGTGTTTAATAACAAATATCTATTTCAATAAGTTACTGTGTCTTGCCGTTATAATTGTGACAATATTGATGTTAACTGCTACTATTTGTTTCTCATTGTAAGCGTCAGTTACAGGAGGGCTGCTTACATTAATGGAAATTGAAGAGAAAATTGAACGTGATATGTTGAGAGCACGCCAATAGAAAGAGCTCCCATTCTGAATGGTGGGCCATTATTTTAAGCACTGCAATGTAGGCAACCACAAATTTACAAATTAAAACTTCGCTTGTTTCTTCGATATATTATAGATTTCTTTTCCTTGGCACTACAGCCCCAGTGGGCCTAGGCCTAACTCCACGAACTTCTCCGTTCACTTCGGTTTTTCTCGTTCTTACACATTCGGTAGGACTCCTTGGGCGGGTGATCAGCTCGTCGCAAGGCCTCTACCTGTACACAAACATAGAAAAACGCACACAAACTAAACATCCATGCCCTGAGTGGGATTCGAACCCACGATCCCAGTTTCCAAGCGAGCGAAGACAGTACATGCCTTAGACTGCTCGGCTACCGTGACCGGCATATTAAAGATTATGTGCACGAATTTAAGAAGAAATAATTACAGACGCTGCGGTCATAAATAAAAAATACAGTTACTTTCTTTGCCTTTGTGGAAGTTATTAGTTTGAATACTCCAGCACAGTATATAAATAGTACAGGTTACCAAAGCCGTGACGTTTCGTTGCAGTAGCGTTGTGTCTGCGAGTTGAAGTTACTTCAAAGCAGTCCTATAAATCATTTAAATATAAATTTTGACAGCTGAGAGGCCAGAACCTCGTTTCATGTAGTAACCGGATAATTCGATACGAGTACAAATCACTTACAACGTGTCGTCTATAAACGTAAAGCAATCTTCGACAAATCCGTATAATTTTAATCTTTATATCATGCCTTTCCTTGGTTAATTCTTAATTAATCCTATTAAATTCGGACGGAATTCACAAGAGTCCCATACTAAATCTAATTCGGTGAAGAGTGCTGTTCTGTTGTGTAAGTGCTAAGTACCGATATTCTTGCAGGAACTGTATTATAAATTCATGCACTATCCTCGTAGTATAAATTCGGGTCAACTAACCGAGTTACTATTATTAACGGCTTGGTTAATTAGCCTACAGGAAATATATAATCCATTCCCAAACCACTCACCTTCTCTCACGAGAAATATTATCACGATTTTATCCATAAATCGTACATTAAAAGAAATTTCTTGTGGTCGAAATAAGTAAAGCAATAAATTACGATCGACCGAAGCTATAGAAATAAAACAAGTTTACGTAGCGATATGTTTCAGGGCATGTTACCTCAAAAACAAGAAAGTACTCGTGATAAAATAAAAAAAAAAGTTATACCATTCATAAAATTAATCCTGATCTAAAGTAAAAGTCTGAATTCGGATAATTTTTTTTTTTAAATTCGCTTAGTGAGCGGTGGAGTCCAACTGTGTCCACTCGGCACGGCGGCCACTGATTGGCCTATTGTAGCCTGCCCCGGGTGATTATGATGATGGAGAATTTGGTGGAATGAAGATTGTCAGGGGAAACCGAAGTACTCAGAGAAAACCCGCCCCAGCGCCACTTTGTCCACCACAAATCCCACTTGACCAGACCCGGGATTGAAGCCGGGCCGCCACGGTGGGAAGCCAGCGACTAACCGCTTGAGTTATGGCGCGGTCATCTGAATTCGGATATGTCAGCCTCTTAAAACCGCCTTGCAATGTCATCTGTTGGGCTTACATTTGTGAACTAAAGCTGCCTTATTTTGAGGCAGATTTTATTCTAATATAAACTAAATCTGACGGTTTTCCAATTTCGTTGTGTAGCGGTAACACTCTGGACATACATAGGCTAGGTGCTTGGTTCGAATCTCAGCCGGAACATCCGGCTATTCTGAGATTTACTGCGGCGTTGCTCGATCCCTCCAAGACAGTCCAAGTCTCCCAGAGTCGTGAGGCGGTAAGATACGGTCACGAGTCCCGCGGAACTCGGATCAAAGGATGACTGTGCTGGCGAGGGCAAGCAGCAATTTTATCAGGTTGACCCTCCAGGCAATGTCGGGTTAATATCTCGATTTGGCCACAATCCTTTCTTTCCAAATCATTCCCGATTCACCATGAATCAATTACCTTGTTATTCGAAGCTCTATAGTTCAAATACTGACCGTCGTAAAATAAGGGTTGTAGGGACGTCAGAACTTAAAATTAAAATCTCTTCTTTCCCACGCAAGAATTTGTTCGCCTTGGCGTAATGGCTGGAGGGAACCCTTCAAGTACATTACAAAACTGGATTTAAGGGCGAGAGCACACCAAGGAAACTGGCAGCCGCAATTTCCGATAATTATCAGCCTGAGTTGAACACGTGTTACTGAATGGAGCAGCGCAAACTGAGGAAACGGCAACGCAATTTCCTTAATTTGCGCTGCTCCATTCAGTAACACGTGTTCAAAGGCCGCGCCATAGCTCAAGCGGTTAGTCGCTGGCTTCCAACCGCGGCGGTCCGGGTTTGATCCCGGGTCTTGTCAAGTGGGATTTGTGGTGGACTAAGTGGCGCTGGGGCGGGTTTTCTACGAGTACTTCGGTTTCCCCTGCCAATCTTCATTCCACCAAATTCCCCATTATCATAATCACCGGGAGCAGACTACAATAGGCCAATCAGTGGCCGCCGTGCCGAGTGGACCCAGTTGGACTCCACCCACCATCAGAGAACTNCCCCCCCCCCAAAAAAAGAACATGTGTTCAGCTCAAGCTGATCACAATTATCGGAAATTGCGGTTGCCAGTTTCCTTGGTGTGCCCTCGATGTAAAAGTTGATATTACTTGTTCTTTTCGCATTTGACGACGACAAAAATAACAAAAACAGCAAAAAGGAAAATACTTGTGTAGAAACAAGTAATTCTGTTGTTTTGCTTTCGAAACCTTGACGTATTCTGTATAGCCGAGAGACTGGACTACCTTTATAGTGTGTGATCTATTAAAAAGAATATTGAAGTCCGAAACGGAAGGTTGTTGCCTAGTCGTTCTCTCCGCTGCTGCATGAGAAGGGGCTAAGGAGTTACGAAGTTGTGTTTCTCTGCTGGTTAGTATCGGTGTGAATGAGCTGGCCATCTGTCGGCATCTCGAACTTGATCAAAAGGAACCTGATTGACCGGCCATTGCTACACTATTAGCAGCAGTTGTAGTGCACAGCAGTACTACTCTCTCACAACTGGAGAGGTAAGTGGGAGAGGCAGCACACACCCACGCTCTCCCAGCCTCCACGCACAACACCTGTGAATGGTGTACATTCACCCTTTAACACTCACGTGTTATTCATATAGTACGCTTGAATATGCGAGTTTACTCACAGAGGGACTTAACGTTTTCCATTGCTAATTTCTATAAATTGTGAAACGTGCTTAAGTACTTGGTTCCAATTCCCGGAACCAGCATTTATATTCTTCATGTCATAAATAGTACGTTTCTCTAACGACATGTTTTTTGCACTATAAATTTCGTGGAGTTTTGTTAGTGCAATGATGAGTCATTATTATTATTATTATTATTATTATTATTTTATGGTTCTACAGCCCTCTGTTGGGCCTTGGACGCTCTTTCAGGTTCTTGATCCTATACACAGTCGGTAGACTCCTTGGACGGGGGATCAGCCCGTCGCAAGGCCGCTACCTACACACAGAACAGCACAAACACAATAAACGCACACAATACAGACATACGCGCCTCGAATGGGATTCTAAAACACGATCACGGTGTTCGAGCAAGCGAAGGCAGTTCTTGCCTTAGACCGCGCGGTCACTCTGATTGGCACTGAGTCGTTTTTTTTCTTCTTCTTTTTTTTCCTGTGGCGCTACAGCCCCAATTTGGGCCTAGGCCTACCTCCATGAAACTCTCCGTTTCACTTCGGTTTACTAGATCTTAGACATTCGGTAGGACTCCTTGGGCGGGTGATCAGCTCATCGCAAGGCCTCTACCTGTACACAAACACAGAAAAACGCACCCAAACATCCATGCTCTGAGTGGGATTAGAACCCATGATCCGGGCTTCCGAGCGAGCGAAGACAGTGCATGCCTTAGACCGCTCGGCTACCGTGGCCGGCAATGAGTCGTCTTAGTTTCTATAAATAGAAGAGCCGCAAGTTACAGTCATACATTAGTCAAAAAGTTGCCGAATCCTCGTCTTGCATTTCAGTTATAACGCTTAATACCAAGCTCACTACCGTGTGAAAATTGACAGAGAATCCTAAATATAATTTGTAAGTCAGAACGTACGCAAGACAACAATCGTGTTTTAGTGTTTCCTGGATCTTCCCGAGCCGCGGACTCCTGACAAAAATTTTGATTCAAAACCGACGCAGGTATTAGCGTGTCCAAATTCCTATATAGACAGTCTTCCTGTAAGGCAGTGCCACAAGCAGTCTTAACAAAGTAAAGAGAAAAGTTGTCCCTATGCACATGGAGCTACATGTCCACCATTCTTGACCTTGGAATTTTATAGAGGTGAGTGGACAGCTTCATACCTCGGCCGCTTTACCCCCGGGATAGAGCCACCGGTACCCATTTGATAGGAAGCTGAGTCTGAACGCTGTGGAAAACAGACAAACCGCTTGCCCCTGCCAAGAATCGAACCGCAATTCCACGGTTGTCAGATCCTAGCCTAGTCACTATACTGACTGAACTATCCCGGCATTAAATTAAATGAGAACGAAACTTTACCGTTAATAAAATGGCAGAAGAGAATTCCGTATGAAGGACAAACGGCATACAGACGTGACAATTTATCTACCTTCATATTTGTGTAGTTTGTTACTTGAAGGCGTTAAATTTGTAAACGACTCGCTCGTCAAAAACGCCCATATACGTCTCAAAATATATTTCCTTTTTTTGAGTAGATGGAGCCAAATCAACTCACTCTGTGCATAATCTCCGTTTATAAAGTGTGTGCATATGAGTGTTTTGTTAAAAACAAGATCCCATTAAAAGTCCTCGACACTACTTACTACCACTACTTACTACCACTACTTACTACCACTACTACTAATTATTATTATTATTATTATTATTATTTATTGGAGAATACATTTTAGTTGCAGAATCTGAAGAAAATGAATAATTTTGTAGAACCAGGTATAGATGGAAGGATAATATTAATGTGGATCTCAAGAAAATTGTGTGTAATGCTGTGTACTAGATTAATATAGGGTCCGGGATCGGGTTCTTGTTAACACGGCTCATCGTTAGGTTCCATAAAGGCCAAGTAATTGCTTCACAAGCTGACACAGGCTGAGGTTCCCTTTGTGTTTCGGAGCATATGTATTAAACTTAAATATCTAGGACAAATGAAAGTTCTTGCTTTGAAATCAACCGCTTATCGAAAATCTCTTTTAGGTTTTCGAAACACAAATTCATTTTAGAACTCAACGTAAGGCAGAAACTCGCTGCAATTTTGCAGACCTCATTTGGATGCACCCCGCAATACAACGGAGACGTGACGTCAGGTAGTCATAATAAGTAGCTTGGCTGCCTACGCACTTTTTATTGCTCTTCTTATCGAGAGAACATTTGTTGAGAGACGTCACTGATTTCTTTCATAATTACTGAACTCTATGGTAAGGCATTGACCGAGTATGAACATTTCGGACCTTGTATCTAACAGAACACATTTCCAGACTCGGCAAGTAACATGCTAGCAAAAGGGAGCTTCCTCAGCTTCACAGCTGTCCGGGCCAACATACCTCAAAACTGCGTTAGAACAGAGCATATACAACACAGGACCTAACATACGAGCATAGAGGTCTTGACAGCCTCTTGTTATTGCGTCCTGAAACGGGACTACTGCACCATGGATGAGTACGTGGAGCACCGGTAAACTGATTACAGGCAAATGAAACAAAATAATACAGAAATTCTGCTCCAGCTGCGCTCTGTCTGCTAGAAATAAAACGTGTGCTGCCATGGGATTGAACCTGGACCACCTAATCGCCCGGTCTCTAGCACGATGGAGTGGTCGCAGTACAAGGACTTGCACCGGAGACCAGAGCTATAATCAGTTCGTTTCTCTTTCTGAATGGAGAGTACCACGCAGTAGTCTCTGTTGAGACAGACAGCCTTTCTCCTGACACAGGCGAGCAAGAACGGATTATGACTGTGAAATCTCACCTGCAAATCTACTGCACCGTGTCTTGTTAACGCTTTTGTTTCTTAGTTGGTTTTCTTCGTTTATTTTACGTCTTGCAGCTGATTACATACTGTACACTCTGTACTGTTGCATCGACAGCCGGACGGGGATGCCTAATGTGTACATCAGAAATAACAAAGGCAATGCTACTTTACGAAGTTGAACTGAGGAATAACGGCAAAGCTCCATGAATCCTAAACTTCGGACCTAAATGGAGCACACTTTCTTCCTTATATGTCCATCAGATAGGATGGTGGCTCGGTCAGAGAGCCTTCCGATATTCTATATGTCTACCGTACACGATACAGCAAACCATGGCCAGTAACCATTTTTCAAATCGCGGCTTTAAAGTATCAGCGGTTTTCCATTTATATTCAGTGTTTACAACCACGATGATTAGTTTCATACATCCACGGTTTTTATTTGTATACACATTGCAAAAGTACACGACTTCCCCGCTAACAGAACTATACTTGTTGTAGCTAAAGCTGTAATGGCGTCCTGTATAAGTTTTTTCAGTTTCCAAGTGAGAATTGCGGCGAATATTTTACGACACGTTTACATTTTGTGTCTAATATATTTTAAACATGATGATACTACGTAATGCGAATGGGGGAGACGAATACATGTATACTGATGGGAAAGCCAGAAGGAAAGAGACTACTGGGAAGTCCAAGGCGTGTGGGCAATATTAAAATGGACATTAGATATGATGGGATGCTATGGATTGGATTGATCTGACTCAGGATAGGGACAAGTGGAGGGCTCTTATGAACACGGTAATGAACCTTCGGGTTCCATAAAATGCTTGGAAATTCTTGAGTATCTGCAGAATTGGCGGTTCCTCAAGAAGGGCTCAGCTCTATTAGTAAGTACTATGTAATGTGTTCTGTGTTTAGTGAAGTAACAGCCAGCTTAGAGTCTGATGGTGTCAACAACGGCTGTAGTAAATTTAACCCCTAATTATTCTACAAATCACGGTGTTTTTCAGGAAGTATATTCCTCATGATCGGCGAGGCTTTGTTTTATATCGACATATTCTGTTGTCTGTTGTGGCATGAGCCCCATACCGACTTTCGTTATAATACTGACGCAATAGAATTCAATAGAAGAATGATTTTATGCACTGCTGATATGTAGAAAATAACCTGTAATTCAGGCTCCACCATGGCTTATGAAATCACTGTCTGTATGCGAGCACGTGTGAGGGTGGGGCAGTGGCCCATGAGACACAGTGTGCCCTAGGGCGTCGTCGCAAAAGAAACAGCATGTAGGAGTGGTAACAGGCCCTACGGAAATAAAAATAGGATCCGCCTCGGGTAGAGCCCATGAAGTCACTTCTCATTCTTTGGGTTGCTCGTCTCTGTCCTGTGAGCCTAAGATAACGAAAAGTGAAGGGGTTGGGAAGGAGCTATGTTCTGATATAATTCTCTAAAACGATGATATCAATTGATATTTTATAGCACTTCAAACAGACACACTTAACGAATTCTTAAAATTCTCTAGGCATACTTTGCTCTTAACCAAGATGAGGCGGTCATTTTCTTCGGAATGCATTACATTGTGGAAGGACAGTTACAAGAGGACAGTCTAAGGGAATGGTTTATTTCTTTACAGCTCACAGACAAATATGAAGGAA
This sequence comes from Cryptotermes secundus, assembly GCF_002891405.2. Taxonomy (NCBI): domain Eukaryota; kingdom Metazoa; phylum Arthropoda; class Insecta; order Blattodea; family Kalotermitidae; genus Cryptotermes; species Cryptotermes secundus. Next base: position 332,123 of record NW_019728499.1, on the reverse strand, counting down.
AATCCACGTAAGATCTAAGTCTGTGGCGATGGTATATTGCTATAAGTCCGGAGATAGGGGCTAGCTCTATCCATTGGACACAACTGAATAGGTTTTACTTGAGGACGGGGACAGAATCCAGTCTCCTAAGCGCTGTGTTTTGAAAAAGAAACAGGACGGTTTTTAGAAAATAGACAAAACGATCTATAGTGTCCAAAAACATGAATATTAGCAGAAACTCTACATGATGAATATGGGGGTTGTACTTTTTAAAGAAGTATTTCAACACCGAAATATTAGTTTACATTCAGACAGATTCCTTTCCATGCTAATGATTTTTATATATGGTTGTGTTAGTTAAGAATGTAGCCAAATATGTAGGTCAAGAAGGAATTATTACTACTCCTTGTCAGTTCCTTGCAATGCTTTCCCATGTCTTTTCTCTCTCCCAGGCATGTAATGGCGATATTTTAACGATATAAACAAAAATAAACGAGCGTTTGCGACGGGGCTCACCCATCAGATATAACACGTTGCCGTTTCTCAACGTCAGTGTATTGAACAGAGAATTGTAACTTGTCGCTCGTTAGCAGCACACAAGCGAAATCTGAACTTGATATTCAGAAACATGACTTGGTCCGCACGTATTTAGCAACCGGATATTGCGTCGGCCAGTGCCCTCTTAATACTTGTGATTATGCGGTATTTAGCTTGTAATATATTTATCTGGGCCTCTGGCAGTGGCGTAATATTCTGCCTCTAGTCTTGGCGCCAATTAGAATGGCCCTTATAGAGTACGTGATACTTACGGTATGACGGAGCTGATTTCCAGACGTGATTCCGATGATGAAACGTTTTACAGTTTTCCAAGTCCTTATCCGTTTCATTCAAACCAGTAAAATGTCGCCAAGAAATTCGTGTTCAAATTCCGACGGTTCAACAAATGAAGACATCGGTAATTTCCGTAAGTTGAACTGTACCACGCTCGGAGCAAGAAAGTCCCTCCATGCAATGAGGGAATAATACCTCCATTAGGCTACAACCATCTCCTTTCATCAGTCATCATACAATTCGGCGAAGTATAATCTGTATACTAAAATTATCGTAAGGTAACACACACAAAACACTGGAAACATTGTATGACAATTAATATACAATATAAGCCTGTCGAAATGTTATGACAATTACTGGATGTTATAAGAACGTCTGTATTCCCCATTATTTGATAATTTCGAAAGATTTATTGTGACACCACGCCCCTGTACACATTCCAGTGTACTCTGTTCTGAGCACAAATAATTTCAAACGGCACGGCCCTTGTGACTTTTAGGTTGTGTCCACATTAGCCAGCCGAGCTTCGAGCCGAACCCTGTCGTGAGCATTAAACGCGTTCATAGTTGGCGGACATAACTGGGAGCCGCATGGAAAGTTATAACATGTGCTCGCGACTGGGCTCGGTTCGAACCTCGGCTCGCAAATGTGGACACAGCCTTAGGACATGACTCGATTTTCCTTTAACTCTAAAAAAAATCCATAAATCTTAATAACTCTTGACGTACGTATATGCAGACCATTAGTCAAAATATGCACATTGCCGGTACTATATAAATATAGTTATCTCTAGGTCAGTGTTACAGGTCAGTTAGTATATTGGGTAGCCACGGACTGGGCGATCAGGGTTTGACTCCTGCCTAGGGCATAGATTTTCTTTCTGTCGCCGTCCTATTCAGTAGTTACTTGGGACTCTTCCTCTCGCTGGCCAAGAGTGCCACGATCAAGAATGCAAGGAGTTATGCCTCCGCTCCACACCAAGTGAAATTGCAGTGTGCTTAATTAATAAGAGACAACTTTTACTTTTGCATATGTTATAACTACTGGTTTGTTTCTTGATTTATTTTTCGATGTTTCATCTGCTGTGTATGAAACACTCCCTCACACGCGACCTAGTTTCATTTAAAGTGCAGGGCGCCTATTGTTTGCTAAGATATTTTGTTTGTTTTCTCTGTTTGTGCACGGTTCATGGCAGCCTATTCATAGCCCCACAGCATCCAGAGCTGTGCTCATTTCCAGTTCATAGAACAGCAAGCCAGGGCTTCCAAGCAACTGAAGCCGTTAGGTTGTTACGAGCCCATTATTAGGGCGATACACTGTGGGATCCATGATGAACATTTCCGCTTTCCCAAATATTCTGTGATTTATTGCAGTCATTCTAAAATCATCGAGAACACTACAGACCCTAAAAGTAGTGTTACGTGATAAGAATCAGTATGTTTTATTGTCAGATCTTTTTGTTTTTTCTACTGGCCTACACACTACATAAGAAAACAACACAATCTCGGCTTCCTGTCGATATGCATGTATTGGTTTAAACACAAACATGTGTTCAACTTCGTTGTTTAATTCTTTTCTCAAATAAAATGATATCTAGTACGAGTGTGCAGGATACTCGAATAGGTCACTCAAAAGTAACTCAGAAATACGGCTTGTGTTGGGTCCTCAAGATTCTGAACAGACTCTTGACTCTTAACTAGCACCTGAATTGCAGCTTGCTTTTAATTTGCAGTCATCTTGGTGACGCAATTAATTATTGGCGTGTTGATAATAGTTACAGGGTACTAAATATTTAGCTTGCATATCGTGAAATTATTTTAAGGGAAGACGCGGTTCCATTCGACAAGTTATCAGTTGACGAAACAGCTGATGAACGCTGTTGGGTTGATTTTTATTGTGAAATGAATTTTTCACGATTCCAACCATGCACGGTAGAGGGTCCTCCTTGAGCAACTGGTATAGAACACAAGAAGGTTCGTAAAACCACTGCGCTGCACCGCCAATATACTCTCTCTTATATACATCAATACACCCTGCAACCTCTTTTACGTTTTCCTAAGATGCGCTTCCTTTCACCTCCCACTTTGTCCCTGAAGTGGCCTCTCCTTATTAGAGTTTCCAATAAAAGTGTGAATGCCCTTCTATGTTCTTCCTTGTTCACCCTTCTGAGCTTTCCACGCGGTAGCGTAGTTGGTTGAGGCGTTATGCTACAAGCCGGAAGGTCGCGGGTTCAAGTCCCAATGAGGTCATTGGATTTTTTCAATTGACCTAATCCTTCCGGCTGCACTATGGTCCTGGGGTCGACTCAGCCTCTAACAGAAATCAGTACCAGGAATTAATTAAATAATTTTCCTGGGGAGTAAAGCGCGGCCGGCGCGTAAGGCTGACAACCTTACCGCCATCTTTGAGCCGATTGTCTAGAACAGCCGTGTCAAACATGCGGCCCCCATAGCCACAAAGTGCGGCCCCTCAACTTTTAGGGCTAATTGATATTAAAATCAATATTAAAATTTTAGTTGAAATATTTTTTTTTTGTAAAGGCAATTTTCCAACAGACCAGAAGACAAGAAGTCTCACGCAGACATAAATTAACAGGCTGCAGGAAAGTCAATGTTTTGCTATTTCTAACATAATTTCTTGTGTAATCTCTCTCCTTACATATTGAAAAGCTGTTTGATACTTGTCAAAAATGGCATTCTCTTGCTTTTTAAAACTGTAAGATATGTGACTTTAGGTAATTATATTGAAATTATTCCTAAATAATAAATAGAATTAAATTTCCTTGTATCAAAATCTAATGTATATTTCTATTTTTAAGTGCGGCCCTGGACTCTTATTTATAGGACTGAGGTGGCCCTCGGTACAAGTTGAGTTTGACATGCCTGGTCTAGAAAATGTGGGACCCTCAACATCTCACAACCCTATGGGCCTCTACGGCCTGTTACAGGGACAACTTTACTTTTTTTCATTACTTTTTATGGTCGTATTTCCTGAATGACACCAACATATTATTTTCATCTGCGAGTAGTGCTGCAATACAGAACGTACGTTTCCTTAAATCGACGCAGAATATCCGGGCAGTGCTACTTATATCCACTGTCAAGGACCTCAGTTCACAATTTACCTCCCTTGTCCGAAAGAATTCGTACTAAACCTTGCATTACGCGGTAACGGTAGCGGATTAGAAATACTCAGCGCCATGCGAAATTCCTAAGATCTACTTCTCCTCAAACTTGAAATTCTTACTACATAACTGTGTTGTATACATAAGCGTATCAGAATGTTCGATATTGTACAGTGAAAAGTTTTCTTCACACGAGCAGTAAATAAGTAGAGCTGTGTGCGTAATCTTGTACATAAACCCATTTCGTCTAATGTTGCCTTTCATTTCTCCTTCCATTTATCTCCATTCTGATCAGGTTGTTATATCATAACCATATTTTTATTATAAAAGTGATCAATAATCATCGCTGTGTCTTCACCTGGCAACGTCATAAGGTGAACACTATGTAAAGTGACTGAGATAAAGAATATTAGGCACTGAGCAGGCTAGACTAGCGGTAACGGCCCAGACTTTCATTCAGGAGGTGCTCGGTTAAAGCATCTGCACACCTGATATCCTTACTTGGGTGGTTTCGTGGGTGTTGTCAGCCCCTCTAGGCAAATGCTGGGATAGTACCTCGATTGGGCTACGACCGGGTTCCTTTAAAATCCTTTTCAATCCGTCATTTATGTGTCAACCTATCATTCAGTACTATAAAATCTAGCTGCTGACCGTATAGTAAAATAAACCCACAAAGGAGAAAGAATAAAAAAAGGCATTTGTAAACTTCATAAGTTTGCAATAAACAATGTTTCATTAGTGATTCATTATAGCAATTTCGAGTACAAGTGATGTGTGGCTTATAACACTTTCTACAGGTTCAGTTATACCGACAGATATTTCCATTCTAAGGATAGTGGAAAGAGATCAGGGACATTTTGAATATGACTAAGAAGGAGCATTGAGCACTCTACAAGCAGCAAGTTTGCACTGATAATAACAATAAAATACGGAGAAGAGTGGGCGTTTTTACTAAGACTTGAATGGGGAACTTAATGCGATACAATTTCATTGTTGCAGGCTGTGGGCCACGTGAGCGGGTGCCACATCAACCCAGCCGTCACGTGCGGATTGTTCATCTCCGGACACGTCAGCATTCTGAAGGCCCTCTTTTACATCATCGTTCAGTGCATCGGTGCAGTTGCCGGAGCCGCTGTGTTGGAGGTATGGAGTCGGCAGCTGCTTTACGCCAGCGCACTCAGCGCCAGAACCTCTTAATCTTGTTCTTGAGATTCTCCAACCTTTGACACGCACTAAGATTGAGAACGCTACCCTTAAAGCAAGCCTCATTCTTAAACAGAACAGAGAAGGAAGTCTGAGGGTTAGCTTCTCATATGAAGCATAGGTAAATGTAAATTTGCCTTTCTGCTTAATTAATTAAGTATTACGCCATGAAGACATATGGAGGAGTAGAAGTAGAGCTCCACCATTCTTGACCTCGGAAATGGATATAGGTGAGCGGTCGTCTTCACGCTCCGGCCGCTTTAACCCGGTACCCATTAGATAGGAGGCTGAGTGGGCCCCAGAGCCGGTCTGAGCAATGGGAAGTCACTCGCTCACTCATGGAGCTGGGCCCTTCTTGAGAAACTGCAAATTATGCAACTACTCAAGAACTTCCAAGAATTTTAAGGAACCCGAAAGTTCATTACGGTGTTCACAAGAGCCCTCCGGCGGTCCTTATCCTGAGCCAGATCTATCAAATCCATAGAGAAACATTTCTTTTTGCTGCTGGGACTCGAACCCCAGCTGTCTATCCAGTAGCCCGTCGCTGTACCGACTGATATATATGAAACGCATGAAGTATAGTACAAAGTATTTCAGCTTCAGAAACTTTTTCCTGCTAGTATTGATCACTTTTTATATGTAAGATAAGGTGGAAAGAAATCAATTAAGTTAATAATGATTTATCGTAGACTGTGAAAGAATTTTTAGGTATATCCCTTTCAAGATGGTAACAACATATGTAGGATTTCTGTTTTTCATAGACCTTAAACTCGTCTTTATCTCACAGTATAGATCTGTAGAGCACATTTAATAACCTTCATCCTTTGCTTAAATTACGACCCACTATCAGTTCACGAGCCTAGTCCGTTACTCCTGTTCGGTGCATTAGGCACAAGATCACCTTGTGCAGACGAGCTAAGTAGGAGAACACCGGAGCTGCCCTCGTATTGCTCCATAGTGGCATGTATCAATATGACAACTCACGTAGTGCAACGTGGCTCCTCAGGACGGGTTTCGGAATCAGGTGGTGAGGTTGTGGTTATCCGTATCGACGGGTCGTTTGAATAAGCAATCCGTCTTCCTAGACGAGAAACAACAAATGTCAAAAAGAGGATCCTTGCAACAGAAATTTAACCTGTCAATTGAAATACTTAAGTAATAAAGTAAACGTATCCATGTAACAGGCCGTGAAAGCCCATAGGGTTGTGAGATGTTGAGGTTCCCACATTTTCTAGACAATCAGCTCATAGATGGCGGCAAGCTTGTCAGCCTACGCGCCGGCCGCCCTTTACACCCAAGAATATCCCAAGGATATTCCTGGTACTAATTTCTGTTAGAGGCTGAGTCGACCCCAGGGCCATAGTGCGGCCGGAAGGATTAGGTCAACTGAAAAAAATCCAATGACCTCATCAGGACTGGAACCCGCGACCTCCCGGCTTATACCATAGTGCCTCAACCAACTACGCTACCGCGTGCACTTAAAGAAACTAAGATAAAATGTATATGTTGTGCATAAAAGGTACATATGAGATCAGACACAAGCTTTCATTTTATTGCTAGTGGGGCGGCACTAAGACCCTTGTACTGCAGCCACTTCTGGCCTATTGTACCAGCCCCAGATGATGGGTGAGGGTGATTGTGGAGCAATTGGTGGAATGAAGAGTGGCAGGGAAAACCGAAGCACTCGAAGAAAATCTGTCCCAGCGCCACTTTGTCCACCACAAATCCCACTTGACCAGATCCGGGTCGCCGAAGTCTTTAGTCACGGAGCCAGGGCTCTTGTCAGTACACGAGCGTCCAAACTGTTATACATTTTAGATATTTCTGAGCACAGTCTCATATAAAATGGAAAGAAAGTTAGAGATGCGCACAAGAACACATGGAGAAGCGCGTAATGAGAGCTTAAGCCTATATTTCCTTACAAAATATGTAAAGCTGAACAGCGTGGATTTATACGGACATACATGGTATGTAATTTGGGCAAGGTAACGATGTGGAATCATTGGGGGATATGTTGCTATTGTTATTCGATTGCTGAAATATTGCCCTCCGACAGACAGATACCAAATTCGCCTATTGGTTTATGGGTTTGATTGATTTGTTTACTTGACTTCGCATTGATTCAGCTGTACTGGTTACTGGCAAGCATTCAAGCATTCAAGCGTCAAGGGAACCGACACAGTAAGACATTAAAGCGAGGTAATTTGTCGTAGCATTGCCTCCACGTCATGGTCTCGGGGTACGTGACGGGAAGTGGCACAGGACGCAAGACGGTTCCCGCTCACCTCATAGTTAGGAAGCCGGATATTTCGACCCACCTACTGATTTCAGTTCACTAATTACTTTATTGCCGGTCGCGGTAGCCGAGCGGTCCAAGGCATGTACTGTCTTCGCTCGCTTGGAAACCGGGATTATGAGTTCGAATCCCACTCAGGGCATGGATGTTTGTGTGCGTTTTTCTGTGTTTGTCTCCTTGCGACGAGCTGATCACTCGCCCAAGGAGTCCTACCGAATGTCTAAGATCTAAAAAAACCGAAGTGAACGTAGTTCATTGAGGTAGGCCTAGGCCCACTGGGGCTGTAGCGCCAAGGAAAAAAAGAATTACTTTATTAGTTTTTTCTGGATATTATTTCTACGTCAGGAGCCGGGATAGCTCAGTCGGTATAGCGACTGGCTACGGGCTGATGACCGAGGGTTCGGAGTGCAAGTGCCGATAGGGTCAAGAATTTTCCCTTCTCCGTATCGTCCAGACCGGCCCTGGGATTCACCCAACCTCCTATCCAATTGGTACCAGGGGTTCCTTTCCCCCTGGGGGTAAAACGGCCGGGGCGTGAAGATGACCACTCACCTCCTGCTAGTGCCGAGGTCAAGAAAATGTAGTTCTACGCATCCAATCCCCCACAGGTCTCCATGGCGTAGTGCTTAATCATTTAAGCACAGGAACAACTTCTCCTTTTTTATTATTTCTATCTCACCGGCTCTGTGGCCTAGTGGTCAGAGTTCCTGGCCACAGATCCAGGGGTTCCGGGTTCGATTCCCGGCGCTACAGGATTTTCTGGGTAGTAGTGGGTCTGTAACGGGATCCATTCAGCCTCGTGAGGATAACTGAGGAACTACTTGAATATAAAAGTAGCGGCTTCGATCTAGAAAACCGAAATTAACGGTCGTGAGGATTCGTTGCGCTGACCACGCGACACCTTTCATCCGCTAAAGTTGGCACTAACTTCGCCAACAAGCGGTGGTCGCTCGGTTGATATAGTTTGCTTGTGGACTAAAGCCACAGATATTGTTATCAAGATTATTCCAGTATTTGTTTAGGTGCAATGATTTCTACCACAATAATTGCGTGTAAAACTTAAAACACAAGTGATAACACAGCAGATCAACTCGCAGTTCAGCTCTTTCCTCTGTATAGCGATGACGACAAATACGTAGTTTTGCGGAGCATAAGAAGTTGCAGACGGATGTCTAGGTCAGGTAAATAGCTGCAGAGCTGCATCGTTGGTGACCTCGGTACGATGTGCTACTGTTTGCCCTGGCTTTCATTATGCAGCACAGCACTTTCTTGCTTTCTCTCACGGTCATTCATGGACCTTGTCCAATGTTGCGGTCACTCGAGCGTACAAACCACATCCTTCTTACTGTCGGCTGTTGAGAGCCAAAGCGATCCATCGCAATACAAGCAGTCACACCCCCCATTATCTGATTTCACTTACTACGGCGTTAACATTTTGTTTGGTGTACTGAAGTATTCTAAACCACAAAACTGTTGCTGTTTTAAAAGGCAGGATATGATCTTGTATGATATCCTTCTCTACACTGCTCCCCGTTTCTCCTCGGTTAGCTATGAGATGACAATCAGGTCACAGTGCAAGAGTGATGTATGTACACAGTTGCTTCTATGATTGACAATCATTTAATTCATCAATCGATCACCATTCGAAGCGACAGCGGAAACAACTGAACGCTGGCCAATGAGAATATTGGTAATATTCATTAGAGCAACAAGAGATAAGAAATTTCATCTTGTCATTAGAGTTGATTTTAAGAAAATCAGAAGAAAAACGTTCGATACTTCATTTAGGTTATACAATCATAAAGCTGGAATTCGTTAACGACCGACCCTGTGAATAATCTTTGTAAGGAGATAATCTGAAAGCATTAGGCCGTCACCACACGAATATAACAATTTTACATCACTGGCGGCTGCTCTGTGGTCTAGTTCTCAAGAGTTTCTGGCTACGGATTCAGAGATACCGGGATCGATTCCCAGCGCTACCAGATATTCTTAGAAGTAGTGGGTCTGGAACGGGGTCCACTCGGCCTCATGAGGATGACTGAGGAGATATTTCAAGGAAATAGCGGCTCCGGTCTAGAAAACCGAGTTTAATGCCTGTAGGACTCCGTTGCGCTGACCACGCGACACTCTCTATCCACTAAAGTTGGCACTAACTTCACCGACAAGCGACGGTCGATCGGTCGGTATAGTTCGCTTACGGACTATAGGCCACGGAGTTTTTTTTTTACGTTTCTTATTTTACTGCCGTTGTAATAATCTGCAAAACTTTTTGCGGATAGAGGGTGTCGCGTGGTCAGCGTAACGAATCTCCACGGCCGTTAATCTCGGTTTCCTAGACGGGAGCAGCTACTTTTTCATTCAAGTAGCTCCTAAATTATCCTCATGAGGCTGAATGGACCCCATTCCAGACCCACTACTTCACAGAAAATCTGTTAGCGTCGGGAATCGAACCCGGAACCTCTGAAACTTCGCCGACAAGCGGCGGTCACTCGGTTGGTACAGTTCGCTTGCAGACACGGAGGATTTTTGTTTTGTCATAATCTCATGACAACGCAGTTTGGAGCTGTAATTTTGACCATGTTAGCATAATTTCATTAAGTAAATTTTAATTGACTTTCAATTATCAATGCTGCATCTCTCGGGCCATATCCTCGTTCTTTTGAATGCCGCACAAGAATTACACGCACGCAAGTAGAAAATCTAAGAATACGTGTATGCTTAACTGTCACCACAATTCTAATAGACTAGAGACGTGTAGTCTAGGATTTACAATTAAATCATGCAGTTTAAGTGTAATATTATAACTTCCTTATACCTCCATATCAATTCTCCTGTAAATCCTGTTTTCTTGATTTATTGCATTCATTGGTTAGGAAATGTTTCGCTTGAATGTGGTATGTGCAGCCAGAAGACAGATGATATGGCGCCAGTATGCGCCGGAAATATTATTGTACGATGTACGCTTCCATCGCAGCTTTTAAATCAACTAGCAAATCCACGAAACTTGGTACGCATGTCTTGCCGTCCAAGTGCTTTCAATTTCTTAGAATAATTGACCTAAATAGCTCTCCAATGGAGCACATTAAGTCTATAATTAGTTTCGCTAAGCGAACATGTGTTGTGGTCATTCTCATACAAATTTAACAAGTACACGACGACAATGGGACAGATAAAACTTACATTATGCCCCGTATATGTAACTTTGTGTGGCGATGGCACAAATCTTAAAGGTACAGGTTAAAGAAAAATAAAACTATCCCTGTAACAAGCCGTGGAGGCCCACAGGGTTGTGAGACGTCGAGGCTCTCATATTTTCTACAAAATCGGCTCACAAGTGGCGGTGAGGTTGTGAGCCTTACAAGCCGGCCGCTCTTTACCTCTAGGAAAATTTATGGTACTCACTTCTGTTAGAGGCTGAGTAGACAGCAGGGCCATAGTGCGGCTGGAAGGAATAGGTCAGTTGAAGTCAACGGGAATAGAAACCGCGACCTTCCGGTTTGTACCATAGTGCCTCAACCTACTCGAGGTAAACTTTACAATCAAAAATAAGCCGAATTGTATTATATAGATTCTTGGAATGTTAATTTTTTTTTTCCGTTCTGTATTAGATGCAGAAAATAATATATACATAGAACAAGAGCTTGGGGACATGCGGTAGCGTAGTTGGTTGAGGCACTATGCTAAAAGCCGGAAGGTCGTGGGTTCAAGTCCCGATGAGGTCACTGGATTTATTTTCAATTGACCTAATCCTTCCAGCTGCACTAGGCCCTGGGGTCGACTTAACCTCTAACAGATATGAGTACCAGGAATTAATTAAATAATTTTCCCGGGGAGTAAAGCGCGGCCGGCGCGTAAGGCTGACAACCTTACCGCCATCTTTGAGCCGATTGTCTAGATAATGTGGGACCCTCAACGTCTCACAACCCTATGGGCCTTCACGGCCTGGTACAGGGATAGCTTTACCTTTTTACATACAAGGGATGACCACTTTAGAGTATGGACTGTGGTTTCGAGGAACGTAATGCAATTAATTACGACTGGTTCAGAATTTAAATTCTCAGCCGAAAGGTTAAATGCCTTTCCTTGAGTGCTGCAGGTAATCATGACATTGCCGTTGCATCAACAGGTTGTAATGAGTTTTGTTCCCACGGCAGTTCATGCACTGCACATTAAGATTAAAATATTGATTGGCTGTAAAAGGACTGCGAGGTTAGATGTTTGTGATAAATCATCAAATCAACTATGTATCTTGCATTGAGTAATGACCGGAGGTGGGGGCCTTATTGTAAGATTATTATTCTTGTAGCGACTTGTTGCATGTTAGGGCTATCCAAAGTCCTGTCTCTGGAGGGTGATATTAAGTGAATCAAAATGCCTGTATTTCAGCCTCCTTAGGAAAGAGCCAGAGTAATCGGGGAGTCCCATCCAATGAGCTTGATTGTGAAGATATTTCGATATAGCGTTTAAGCCACCGCAAATCTAGGATTCATGTGCATCACTGATGATGGCACCCACCGGAAGACACGAGAGTCCGTAAGAATGACGATAAAATTGCAAATTAGAGCTTCAAAAATAAATCTTCAGACCACAGGAAGAATAAAGAAAGTGAAGCCGGCCCTGTGCTTAACTAATTAAGCGCTACGACATGAAGACGTATGGGAGAGTGGATGTGTGGATCCACGTACTGTTGCCCTCAGAACTAGTTGGAGGTGACTGGTCAGCTTCATGCCTTGCTCGGTTTAACCTTGCGGAAAAGGCATCCGGTAGCCATTGGATAGGATAGTGGGTAGGCCGTAGAACAAATGTGGACAACTTGCAGAGAACAAAAAAGTTGCCCCTACCGGGACTCGAACTCCGACACGTCGCAGTCCAACCCCTAGTCAGTCGCTATACCGCCTGCGCTAGGGATATGAAAATAAAATTACAACCTTAAAACAAAATTATATCCAATGATGGAAATTTTCGGTTCGTACAAACTAACATAATGTATGATAATAACAGTAACTTCTAAATAAGATAGCGAGGACTGGGTCTAGTGGCCAGAGTTAATGCCTACAGATCCAGAGGTCACGGGTTCAATGCCCGGCGCTACCAGATTTTCTGAGAAGTAGTGGGTCTGGAACGGGGTCCGCTCAGCCTCGTGAGGAAAATTGAGGAGCTATTTCAAGGAAATAGCGGCTCCGGTCTAGAAAACCGAGATTAACGGCTGTGGGGATCCGTTGCGCTGATCACGCGACACACTCTATCAGCAAAGAATTGGCACTAACTAAGCCGACAAGTGGCGGTCGCTCGGTCGATATAGTTCACTTGCGGACTACAGGCCACTGCGTTTTTTTGTTGTTGTTTGAGGCCTGTGTATTTATGAAAGGGGACAGGAAGACGGAAGAAGCATTGGCGGGGATTGCACTACGTTACCGGGCGTCACGGCACTGCGTCATGAAAAGATCACAGACAATAGCTTCAGGATTAGCAGTTAAGATGAAGAGAACAGGGAAGCAGGAGATGGAACACAAGCCACAGGGACGAAGAGATTCTGGGGGCATGATCTGACCATGGAGAGAGAAACTCTAACAGGGTTTAGGAATAATTAGTTAAATCAATGCTACATAATTCGTAATTATATATTTTTCTTTTATATGATTGTAAATCCTTAACTGACACTGAAATGTTCTAAACCAAAATAATAAAGACGTTACGTACTCATACAAACTAAAATTCGTAATTGTTTTCCCTGGATGTTATTAGTTCGATTAGACTAGATTAGAATTAGAATTATCAAGTCAAGGAGGATGAGGTGGGCAGGTCATGTAGCACGCATGGGGGAGACGAGTAATGCGTATAGGATATTGGTGGGAAGCCAGAAGGAAAGAGTCCACAGGGAAGACCATGGCGTAGGTGGGTGGACAATATTAGAATTGATCTTAGAGAGATAGGATGGGATGTTATGAATTGGATAGATGTGGCTCAGGATAGGGACCAGTGGAGGGTTCTTGTGAACACGGTAATGAACCTTCGGGTTCCATAAAATGCTGGGAAATTCTTGAGTAGCTGCTGAATTGGTGGCTCCTCCAGAAGGGCTCAGTTCCATAAGTAAGTAAGTAAGTTAGACTAGATTAGATTGGATTACGTTAGACTTAATGATTTCAAGGCTGATCACAGTGGCCGCGCTGTAGACAGCATGACGTGTCTTCGCTCACTCGAACGCTGGGATCGTGAGTTGGAATCCCACTCAAGGCATGTATGTCGCGTTTATTCTCTTTGTATTGTCCTGTGTATGTAGCGGTCTTTCGTCGGGCCGATCCCCAGTCCAAGGAGTCCTCCCGACTGTGTATAGGATTTCGAAACCGAAGTGAAACGAAGCTTTTCACGGATGCCCTGTGACCCAAAGTGAGAGCAACATAAAAGAGATTTCATGTTTTCAAAACAAATGAGTGATAATTTTGATCTTGTTAATGGGTGATACCACCATGTAGATATAAGATGCATGTCCAGCATTCTTGCTGCTTCCATCTTCGGGGTGAAGTTACTGCCCAATGATTCCTGCTGATACTGTTCAAATTGGGGAGTTTTCACCGATGTGTCGATCTGTGCTCAAAATTATACAAATGAAACTCTTGCTTAGTTGTCCTGTAGTTTCTTCAAGGGGTTACAAGCGGTTATTAAGGGCTCGTATCAGCAGAATTTGTTTAGCTTCACTCGAAATTCCTGTTTGCCGCAAAGACAAAGTGTTCCTAGCTTTTTACATAAATCCCGCTAAAACGGATGTGATGATGGTGATGATGATGATGATGAATTAGCAGTGTCACGGAAACTAAACACTGGGCGATATTCGGTCGCTACGTCTGTTTTAGGTTCTGACCCCGAAAGACGTGAGGAACTCGCTCGGCATGACGACCATCAGTGGCCTCGTGACTCCGCTTCAGGGTTTCTTCATGGAAGCGCTGATCACTTTCGTTCTGGTGCTCACTGTGGAGGCTGTGTGTGATGACAGGCGAACCGACGTGAAGGGATCGGCCCCCCTGGCCATCGGCCTCTCCATCACCACCTGCCACCTTGGAGCAGTGAGTGTCTCATCCTGCTTATTGCACTAATGCTTTAGTCAGACGACAAACTTTCTTATTTACTAACATGGTCACCACAAAAACATCGATGTTTTGAAAACATAAACAATATATGCGGTCTTAAGGATTTCTGCGAATTCCATTAATTCACGATAGAAAATGTTGGTCGAGTACCGTGGAGAAGCATTCAGAATTCGTCGTCAACTAGACCTTATCACCAGTAACCAGTTACACATTTATTGCTTTGCCACACCGCTGATATTCTGATAAATGTCGTACTTGTCCACAGCACATGAAATATAAATTGTCACAATTTTATAAACTGTGATTATAGATGGAGTTTGGATTTGATGATTGGAGCTATTGGACTCTTTGATTCAGAGCGTGACTACAATTTACAGTTCAACATTACACACACACTAGTCTCCACGTGACGTCTTCATTAACCATTGCTCGGTAGCATCCTCAAATGCAGGACGTTCCCTTTCCTCTGTGTTCTCAAACTATCCCTGGCCTCGGCTACCAGTTTCTTGCGGCAACAGCTCACAACGACTCAGCAGGTCTCTAACTCTCTCACTCACCAACCATCTAACTCAACTCAACTGACTCACTAACTGTCCCGCTTATAACATCTCAGAACGGACCGCACATAAAACACCGATCCTCTGTTGCTGTTTAAGAGCTGTTGCCTAGTAACGGCCGTTTTCTAGTTGTTTGTTTCGCTGTCGTTGCCTAGGAACGGGTTAAATACCACAATATTTTTATAAATTAATTATATGTATACATGAACATATCCAACTATTTCTGGGTTAATTTTAGTGGCCAAACGTCTAATATCGACATTGTGCAAGAATTATGTACAAGAATTCATGTTGGTGAAGGTTTTAGCAAATGAAAGCCAAACTCGCGTGTTCATACCAATGTCACACTCATAAGAACAAATTATTACTGTGTTAATAACAAGGCTGGTTACGCAATACGAACAACGGTGTTGTGACAGCCACACAGACCGAAAGATTCCGGGCAGATTCCGCTTGCTGTTCGTGAACTTAAGAATCGTTGCTAATCAGCACTAACGGGGCAGGATGGAGCAGTAGACACCTGGTACCGTGCTTACCATGACAGTGACGTTTCCCTTTATTCGGATACAACAACACACAATCTAGCTTACGACGGCTGACCTAATAATTAGCTTTGTAACTGTACGCTGTCTACTAGCTAGCGGCTAATGTGGGTCAGTGTCGAGGCCATGGAATAAAATGGAAAATACTGTTCTTTGCCCACGAGACCACAGCTTTAAGAGTCTCCGAGCATGTGTCTACGTTAACACGTAACGTTTACTGAATGATTTATGTATATTCCGCTTGTTCTGCCCAAATTTGTGAGCTAAAAAGCCACAAATGTTGGGCTGCATGAAATCCCAAAGGAAGCATGCTTACAGTTTGGAAGTCAAACTCCTTAGGAAAGTTTAGACTTTTGCTGTAAATTGCATATTCCTCATGTTTCTGTATATTTCTTTTTCCTTGGCACTACAGCCCCAGTGGGCCTAGGCCTACCTCCATGAACTTCTCCTTTCACTTCGGTTTTTTTAGATCTTACACATTCGGTAGGACTCCTTGGGCGGGTGATCAGCTCGTCGCAAGGCCTCTACCTGTACACAAACACAGAAAAACGCACACACACAAACTAAACATCCATGCCCTGAGTGGGATTCGAAGCCATGATCCCGGTTTCCAAGCGAGCGAAGACAGTACATGCCTTAGACCGCTCGGATACCGTGCCCGGCTTCTGTACATTTACATACTCATAATTCTAAAGTAACAGTACAAAATATTATATTGAAACACAGCAAGAACGAAGATGTGTACACAGTTTCCAAATATAGTATTTGAAAATTGGTCCAGATGCTCATCATTTTCAAAATTTAGACTAACCACTGCCACTTTCTTGTTAGGAAGGTTAAAGTAAAATATACTCTCATGCAATATAATAATTTTTATGGTGCAGTCAATTTATTCTCACGTTTGATTCTTTAATTACTGTTATTATCCGCAGATCCGTGTTTACTACTCTCATCCTCTGTATGTCAACTTGTGCTACTTTATTTCGGGTCGTGAGAGCGTGCGCTTTTCTTCTACGTGTGGCAGTCTACTTCAGAACTGCATACTTGGCGGTATTAGCTTATTTAATGCAGGTCAGACTTGACCAGTAGGTTACCTTTATTGTCCAGCAACTGCCCAGTCGTTTGCTGCAAGTAATGAAACGCGCATCGCGTGTTGTTTGCATATACGAGTAGTGTTCAAAATGGAATTACACAGTGACAAATCTCCAAATATAATCTAATAATTTCCTAAAATCAATTTTGATAAAACAAGAAACAGAAACATATCTGCCACGTGAATGTTACAATTACCCTTCTAATAGCGTAGTTGATCGAGGCACTATGTTACAAGCCGGAAGGTCGCGGATTCGAGTCCCAATGAGGTGGATGTTTTAAACTGCTCTAATCCTTCCAGCCACACTATGGCCATGGGGTCGACTCCGCCTCTAACAGAAATGAGTACCAGGAATCCTCCTGGGGTTAATGGGCGGCCGGCGTGTAAGGCTGACAACCTTACCGCCATCTGTGAGCCGACTGTCTGCAAAATGTGAGAGCTTCGACGTCTCACAACCCTATGGGCCTTAACGGCCTGTTACAGGGATAGCTTTATCATCAACAACAGCAAGTTAAATACGGACTTGCAACGTTGTATTGATATATGTCACAAATATGTCTAGGATAGAATGCTGTGGTTACGTAATTCATATCCGGGAGGTTATGTATTTAATTCCCGGTCACGAGACCGAATGTTATGACTGGGTATTTCCGTCGGTAACCACAATTTCTCCAAGAAAATTCTCAGACGGTAGTATACAATAGCCTCAAACCCTTCATTCCATGTATTTATGAAACAATTGTTACCATTCAGTGTTTTGTTTGAGGAGATATAGCTTTTAGTTTGAAAAATCGTCGTTAAATGAGCTAAGTAATAAATGAATAAATCACCTCTGTTGGTAGCGATGTTTCATAATCGGTTCTCAGAAACACGTTACGGACAGTCTAAACAACTTGACAGCCTTTATTTAGACAGCCACGTCTGCGTATCGGCAGACCTCGCTTTAGGGCAGACGTTTTCATATCTGTCAGCAACGGAAGACTGCTGTAGTTGATCTGTCGTCGCACATTCTTCGGGCTATTTCATTTCTACGACGTTGATTCACAATCCGTTTACAGTTTTTAATAGTACAAAGGCGGACTACAAGTTTCTCCATGGACAGATTTTCAGAATTATAAAAAATTAGGTCCCTATATTTTACCTGTTCCAATCTACTCTTCCGCCGGTCACGGTAGCCGAGCGGTCTAAGGCATGTACTGTCTTCGCTCGCTTGGAAACCGGGATCGTGGGTTCGAATCCCACTCAAGGCATGGATGTTTGTGTGCGTTTTTCTGTGTTTGTCTACAGGTAGAGGCCTTGCGACGAGCTGATCACCCGCCCAGGGAGTCCTACCGAACGTGTAAGATCTAGAAAAACCGAAGTGAACGGAGAAGTTCATGGAGGTAGGCCTAGGCCCACTGGTGCTGTAGTGCCAAGGGAGGGAAAAAATCTACTGTTCCAACTAACATTTCGAAGATTGATGTAAAGTAATCATTACCTTTAAGAAGCTTTGAATATTTATTGTTTTCTTTTATTGTTAGTGGGGTGGGACTAAGTACCTTGTACTGCTGCCACTTCTGGCCTATTGTACCAGCCCGAGATGATAGGCGAGGGTGATTGTGGAGCAATTGGTGGAATGAAGATTGGCAGGGGAAACCGAAGTACTCGGAGAAAACCTGCTCCAGCGCCACTTTTTCCACCACAAATCCCACTTGACGAGACCCGGGATCGAACCCGGGCCGCCGCGGTGGTAAGCCAGCGACTAACTGCTTGAGCTATGGCGCAGTTATTTATAAGAAAGAGTGAACCATGATATCAAGTAAATGGAAGACAGAAGAACTACCAAAAAAATGCCATCCAAATAAAGAATCATATGGGAGCGGGAAAAGTAGCATTTATGCTGGGACGAAATCTGGTACTATGGTTTGTCGATTTTCCATGTTGGGACTAATTATGTTAACACACTTCTAAACGTAGGGTCGCATATAGTAATTTCCTCAACGCCAGCCCATGCCTTCAGACTACCGCAAGCTCCACACAAGAACTGCACACTGTTGCAGTGTATCTGTAATGTGCCTGACAATACCGTGATGTAATACAGTCGCTGTTGTGAACTGAGTATTCAGAACATATTAATTCTGCACCATTAGCACGCAATGGTTACTGTTATTGCAACATGGACAGAAGAACTGTGCTGCCGGCTGCATCAAGAGCCAGTACGCTAACTTGTCGTTAATCAGCACAGACGAAATACACGTGCGCCTGAACTGTTTCAAGTGCTATGTCTCTTCCAGCTCCGCTTTGTTCGAAAACCTGAAGGGAAGAGATCATTAGGAGAATTTGTTCTAAACGGATAATACTAAAATGAATCCTAAAAGAGTAGGCTGGTTGTCAAAGTGTTGGCTGTATTAATCTGGTTCATAATATGGTCCTTGTGAACATGGTAACAAATGTTTCCATTAAAGGCGGAAAATTTATTGCTAACTGGCTACCATCCATTTCTGTTACATGCTGTTGCAAGTTGAAATGAAGCACTTCAAAAATCAGTACACAATTTGTGGAAATTAATGAAAGATTTTGGATGATTCTTAGTTTACTTAACGACTGAACTGGAAGGGGTGTGGGTGTAAGATGTCATGACCTCTAGAGAGGTTGACTACTACATCAGCATATTCGTGAATGGACGGAAGGAAGCCTTGGGACAGTTTGCCTCCGTGCACAGAACCAATCCCTGGCCTTCCAAAACACGAAGCAGGGAACGTAATAAGTCGTAACAATACATTTAATAATAAACAAACCATTTTAACTTGAACTTTCTTTAGTTGCAACGTTTTAGGTTTTGGAAAATGAACGATGATATATGACTTGTTTGAAGTATAGAAATAAATTTAAAAGGCATAATATGTAAGTAAAAGTAAAGGTATCACTATAACGGGCTGTGGAGGCCCATAGGGTTGAGAGACGTTGAGGTTCCCACATTTTCTAGAAAATCGGCTCATAAATGGCGGTAAGGTTGTCAGCCCTAGGCACCAGCCACCGTTTTCCCCCAGGAATATTCCTGGTACTCATTTCTGTTAGAGGCTGAGTCGACCCCAGGGCCATAATGCGGACAGAAGGATTAGGTAAATTGAAGGCATAACATGATAGAAGAATAAATAAAACTCAGTGAAACAATGGCTGTCGTGTTAGTATGAAGTGTGGACATGAGCAGGGAGCTATTATACTGAGCCCTGAGCCCTGAAAAGGGGATAAATGTGCGAAGGAAGTGAATACAGAAGTACGAAATACAAGAAATATAGGAGCGCGCAGATCGATTTAGGGTTGTATAGAATGAAATAAAGACATATTCAGAAGATGATCTGCAAGTCTATAAAGCGAAATTTAGAACGCCCTGTAATAAGATGCAGGGACCAATATGCCCGTATATTTAAGCTGCTCTGAGAAATACGTTCGGAAGATCGCAATGTATATCTATAGGATATAGGAAAGAGTGAAAGTAAAGTCTGTAAATTTTCTTAGGAATCGATTCTATAAACCCAAGCCTCTTGCGCTCGGCATATAGAGACTGTACAGCTGTATGGAAGAATGACTCCCACGGCGCAGGAATTAGCATACGCAGAACTTAAAAACACTTTCACAGTCACAGTGAATATAACCTGGCCTCAGAATTGGTGATGGGTGTATACATCTCATTAATGCAGACATTTCCATCTGTCTTACTCATGGAGTTGTATAGCCCGTTATTGTGTTGCGCGGCATATGGCACAATGTAAATATCTGCCCTCACAAAAACATTCACATTTTGTACCTGTCATACATACACGGTCTGGTGTCTGAAGTTTCATACGTTAACTCTTTTTGTAGCAATTCCAGTTTTGTGTAAGCCTAGTCCTGTTGGATAAGAATGAAAAGGTAGTTATCCCGTGTAGTTAGCTAATGAAGCACTGCGCCATGAAGGCGTATGGGGGAGTGGATGTATAGATCCATATTTTTTTAACTAGACAGTAGCTGGAGGTGGGTGGTGAGCTTCAACCCCCTGCCGCTTTAACCCCAGGGAAAGAACCCCCGGTACCCATTGGATAGGAGGCTGGGTGGGCCCCAGAGCCGGTCCGGACGACGTGGAGAAGAGAAAAATTTGACCCTGCCGGGACTCGAACTCCGACTCCTCGGTCGTCCAGCCCGTAGCCAGTCACTATACTGACTTACCTATAGCGGCTCCAGTACTATGGCATTTCGGAGCATAAATATTCTCCGAATTCGTTCATTTCGATTTTGGTCAGGATGCTTACTTACTACAAATAAAATATCTAGCAATATACAAACGTCAGAAAATATTTGCCTTTGTATTTTTTGCTTTTACTTTACTGAACGACCTTTCCACCAACGCAGGATTATATAGGTCGGAATGAAGAATGTGAATATTGAATTGGAAAGGATCCGAAAGGAAGTGGTCGTTGCCTAATGTTAGAGTTCTATCCGGAATTTTTTCCGGAAGGACAGAGGAAAACCATGAAAACTCTCAAAACGGCGTATTGAGTATCACTGCCGAGCTTCGAACTGAGAACCTTCCGAATAAGAGTAGGAAGTTTTACCACTTGAGGCAACTTACACGGTATTTACTTTTATATTAGTTAAATATTTACTATACGGAAAAAGTTCCGAAGAACAGTTATGCACACTTGAAGCATCATGAAGAAATTGGTGAATAAGATCTAAAAGTTCGTGACGATAGGATATTATTCGAACTACTGACTTCAGCGACATAATCCACTACCGTATTTTAATTTAAAACAACGTTCCGGAGACTGGACTCTGTTTCCATGCTAAGGTATAAAAGGCCTACTCGGTTGGGCCCAATCGACAGAGGCAGTTCCTCTATCCAGACTAAAACAGGACAACGGATAATGTTCCGAAAGTCAATAATTACATTAAATCTGTGACCGTTGTACTGATGTTCCGTTATAGCAGCGTAAGAACGTCTGATAAAGCACTGTCATAATTAATACGAAAAAAAAACTCCATGGTTTTAGTCCGCAAACGAACTATACCGACCGAGCGACCGTCGCTTGTCGGCG
This sequence comes from Cryptotermes secundus, assembly GCF_002891405.2. Taxonomy (NCBI): domain Eukaryota; kingdom Metazoa; phylum Arthropoda; class Insecta; order Blattodea; family Kalotermitidae; genus Cryptotermes; species Cryptotermes secundus. The sequence goes on along the minus strand of NW_019728499.1, from coordinate 310,356 downwards.
AAGTTAGTGCCAGCTTCAGCGGATAGAGTGTGTCGCATGGTCAACGCAACGAATCCCCAAGACCGTTAATTTCGGTTTTCTAGACCGGAGCCGATGTTTCCTTGAAATCGTTCCTCAATTATCATCACGAAGCTGAGCGGACCCCGTTCCAGACCCACTACTTCTCAGGAAAAATCTTTGGCGCCGGAAATCGAACCCGGACCTCTGGATCTGTAGCCAGGAACTCTGACCACTGTACCACAGAGACGGTCACGATCGTAAAAATACATTTCTTTAAAAATTACGATGAGAAATTTAAAGCAATATAATTTAAATAAATTCGTAACCAAAGAAAATGTGAATGCATTCCGCCTTCAGCAACTATTTGCGCGCGCTAGAGCAGCTGATTCTAATTTGCAGATGGCAGAGTACGTTCACTTTTCCTCTCGCTGCAGAATCTTGAGAACGTTAGATCACATCCTCCAGGTGAATGACGAAATAGCTGAATGCTAGGCAGAGCACATAGTAGTGCGAGTTCTGCTTCTGCGAGCGAGTACCCTTCGTCGAGGCTCGCTGTGATATTATTTAAAGTTCTGCACCATTACATATTCGGTAAGGAAGACTGGATATCGGCATCACCTCAACATCGGACAAGTTACTTCCTCCCAAGTGACGAATAGTACACTAATTTCGCAGACCCTTCCCCGTCTTTATTTACTAAACTCACTCCATAAATCAATTAAGAACAAGCCCAAGGATAAAAACCCCATTTAGTTTTTTTTTCTATTGACCTGTAGCTCTTACCTCGACATCCTCCAAAATGGAAAGTGAAAGGTGAACTGTGCAAACAAATGAAGTGCGGCGAAGTTATGATGGATGCCACATTATCACGAACAAGTGCGCAAGAAACAAAACAGGACTTGCATGCGTGCTGCATTGCGAAAGTAAAACATGTCTCCTTCAATTAGCTACATGTTTTAGGGTATGTTCTAGAAACTTCATGATTCAATTCTAAATGGAACTAAAAACATCGGCTGAAATCTTCTCTACAGCATTATAAAGATAGACGAAAACAATTTGAAATATGCATATAGGTCTTATAATAAACAAGAATTACGAATAATAACGTTGTTTTTTTTAATTGCGTCATATAATAATTGCATTAATGCTGTTCACAAAGAAATGTTAGTTTGATTTTCAAAATATTTATTATGTTAAATATAAACTTACATGAACATAATTCATGTTGATGTTAAGAGATTTTTGAGATGACAAAATTCTACGATAAGCCTGTATATAAAGAACTTTGACTGTGTTGTGTACTTTAGTCAGACGTGTGGACCCGAATGTGCAGTAGCCTCCTCTCACATTTCGTTGTCCGGACTTAACGCAATTCTGATATCTGCCTTTGAATAGTTTACCGGTAAGCTCCCACTTTGCAATGCTATACTCGTACAATCACAAGAGATTTCACCTAAAACAGACGAGCTATACATATGTTACCATAATTATAAGATTATATTTAAGCATCTTATTGCACTCTGTACGATAAATGATATTAACTCCGTCCCAAGTGCAAACAATATATTATATGTTCTTGATCTTGCTCTCCTTTACACTACATGTTTGGACCTCAAACGGCCATCATCAGGTGTATACACTCATGTTGCTGTTACACTGCACGTAGTTTAAAATTTAACAGCTACGTGAGTGTATACACCTGATGATGGCCGTTTGAGGTCCAAACATGTAGTGTAAAGAAGAGCAAGATCAAGGACATATAATATATTGTTTGCACCTGGGACGGAGTTCATATCATTTATCATAATTATAAGATGGGTACATAATCTATAGTAGACTTTAAAGGATTCTGACGATGGTGTATACTGTACAGAACTATAACGTTTATTTTGATTCTATCCATCGTCTGGTATATATAAGAAAAAACCACAACGTTTCGGAAACTGGATCTCTGTCCGTCCTCAGGTGGATGGAGCAGGATAGACCTACTCAGTTGGGCCCGTTAGAAAGAGCTAGTCTCAATCACTGGACCCAGTGAGTAGGTCTATCTTGCCCCATCAACCTGAGGACGGAGACAGATCCAGTCTCCGAAACGCTGTAGTTTTTTGTCTTATATATACCAGACGATGGATAGAGTCCAAAATAAACCTTGTAGTTCTGTACAACAATCTATAGGTTTGAATTTTTATCCTCGTGATTTTTGCTGCGGGCGTGGGGGGGGGGAGTTCAGAATTTTGAGCAAATACAAAAAAAAAAATCTTATGCCATAACTTAGTGCGATCATCACGTAATTTTAAGACGCACGTACTGCAGGGAACCCTGAGCTTCGGTCTAATGAGGAATGGCTCACTACATAGCTGCTTTTCTTTGACAGACGAATAGAAAAGCATTTCTCATCTCGAGGGCTGCAAAATTTCCAGAGGTGACTCATAAAAGTTAAATTCATTAACATTCACACTATTCAGCAGAAAGGCTAATAATATTTAAATAATTTATAAGTTTTCTCGGCGGTGAAACGTTTGTGAGACCGCGCAGTCTTGTAGAGTTTAACAAATTCTTAAAGGGACATACTGCCTCAATCTCCCAAATTCCCTGAAGGTGATGGTCGCAGGTTGCTCCGAAACGTTGATAGTCAGCTGGAAGACTAGCGGTGTCATGACCAGCAGACTACATTCTTAAGTATCAGGTAAATTACTCATACAATTATTTATATGGCTGAGTACCACGTCAACAAATGCATAAGGCCAGATTGGAACTAATAATAACGCACAAATTCTAAGACAACGTTAGCAATGGGCCTCAGTCTCCTGCAGTCTTCATCACTGAAAAAACAAGACTCGCCTCTTGATACGGTGCGGAGTGCAGAGCTGGGGATTCAAACTTCCTCTGTCATACCTAGCAGTAATTCAGCTATTAATATTTCGTTTCGAACATTTGCCATGAATGAATTTCTTTACCGTATATAGTTCTGTAGCGTGGTTGGTTCGGGCACTATGCTACGAGCCGGAAGGTCGCGGGTTCAAGACTCGATGAGGTCATTGGATTTCTTTTTTCAATTGACCTAATCCTTCCAGACGCATTATAGCCCTGGAGTCTACTCAGCCTCTAACAGAAGCGAGTACCAGGAATATTCTTGGAGGTAAAGGGCGGCCGGCGCGTAGGGCTGACAACCTTGCCGCCAATTATCTAGAAACTGTGGGAACCTCAACATCTCACAACCTTATGAGCCTCCACGGCCTGTTACAGTAAGACCTTTACTTTTTACTTTCTTCTGTTGCTAGTGGGGTGGGACTAAGTCCCTTGTACTGCGGCCACTTCTGGCCTATTGTACCAGCCCCAGATGATAGGTGAGGGTGATTGTGGAGCAATTGGTGGAATGAAGTTGGCAGGGGAAACCGAAGTACTCGGAAAAACCTGCCCCAGCGCCACTTTTTCCACCACAAAATCCACTTGAGTAGACCCCGGGATCGAATCCGGGCCGCCGCGGTGGAAAGCCACCGACTAACCGCTTGCGCTATGGCGCAGCCTTACTTTTTGCTTACTTTACCGTATATAATTACAGAAAATATATTTAATCAGTATCGTTTTAGACTTCAGAATTTGTATAACGCTGCAAAATCTGTTAGTTCCTGCTCTAGTCATGGAGACTAGAACATTGTGTCAATATAGACCGTGAGAGCACTTTCTGTGGACAGCCACTGAAGTATGAATGTTTGATCTGTTGCAGATAAAATACACAGGTGCCAGCATGAACCCTGCCCGTACATTTGGGCCTGCCGTTATAACAGGATCGTGGGACAATCACTGGGTGAATATAGCTTAATTACACTCCCATTCCTTCCAAAATGTCTGAAATTGTATTATAAAGATTACGGGTTTCTGGGATACACAGCAGCTCAATTTAGCAGATTGCCCACTTTTTCAAGGTAGAAGAGTACATTTTTCTATCCTGAAGATGGAGTCAACAGGTTTCTTCAAAATTATATCTATCTACCAAACTGTACGACGGAATATTCCAGAAGACCGTAATCTTGATACTGCTAAATAAATGTCGAGTGTTTTGATTCATTATTAAGTGTTTAATGCAGTATTGCAGTTTTACGAATGACTTTATAAATCATTCGAGGGCCAGTGTATATGTACATATATATTCCATAGTGTTCATATATATCAGCAAGTGTGACTGTGGTAACATAAATTCAAATGAAATCTTCGAGTTAAAATATATATTAAGTGAAAACATTTTGGAGAGTATTAGAATTTAGAGCTCTTAAAATATAGAGTAATATTCGCTTACATTACTCAACAACAAGGCAGAAAGTGGTATAAAATTTTTCATAGAACTGAAATTAAAGTCATGTTTAGAATTTTGCATTGTCGTGTGAGAATACTCCGCTATTCTTGGAGAAAAAAATTACATTTGGCAGTGTTGGAAAGAGAACGTTGTGAGTTGAACGTCTTTTTGATAATTAAAGTGCCAAATTATAACTGAGCTTAAATTGGAGGGGTTAATAGTGTTGTGCTTGGTCCTCGCAGGTGTACTGGGCGGGCCCCATCCTTGGCGGTCTGGTGGCCGGAGCAGTGTACAGGTTCTTGTTCCAGGCCAGGAAGGGGGAGGACGAGACAAGCTCGTATGACTTCTGATCATTTATTCTCACCGCACATCATTAAACTGTCATTGTATAAAATATTTTGTACTATATAAATCGAAGAGAGAGGGAGAGAGGGAGAGAGTTCCGTACAGACGATCAACTCCGCCCGCCATGTTCAATAGCTCACTCTTAAGCTTCTCTGAGTATGTGAAGTCAATGCAGGAAGAAAGAAGCCAAGAGTAGACATAAGCGTCTCCATTTTCTTTCTCGCATAGACCCTACACATCTCTGCGAAATTTGTATTATCTGCTGAAAGTGCAATGTACATATAAACTTTATATTTAAATGACATCAGTAAGTCACATGAGGCCTCTTTTCAACAAGGAAGAAATCTGTTTATATGCCGCAATTTATAACCTTTAAAGTGACGACTGAAATGGCCTATATTTAGATAAGAGACTTTCTATATAATCCACATTCAGTGCACGTTAAATATGGCTACAATTTAGAATTCTGAAACTAGAGTAATTAAGAGCCTAGAAGAACTATACAGACATGCTAACTATGGTCTGTCCCTGAGTTGACGTGTATTTCTACGACCAGCTCTCATACGAAATGAGCGAGTTTCAGGAGAGAAGTTGTAGAATGAGCCTTATGTTTTCTGTTTCCAAACAAAGCTTCAAGAATCTCAGTTCATCATCAAAGTATTTTCCTTTGTAATTATATCACACCGTATAATTAAAACATATTTAAAATTTATAAAGTAGTGAATAAATACTCAGTTATATAAAAATTAAATAGTATATTGTGTTCTGTTGAAATATATTTGTTAGATTTTTCCAAAAAGGTATTTGTCAAAGACTGATTGTATTTTGATCTACTGCACTTGCGTTCTTAAAAAAAAGCGTCGTTGGGCTGCAGTTACATATGTAACACAAGAATTAGTAAATATTTTTCTGCGACATTTAAACAAGTTTGTCAGACTGTGGAGGATATAACACACAAGTCTGAGGTAGCAGTTGCAATATATATAAACTGAATGATACTTGTAAAACTCTCTATGTAACGACAAACTCCAAGTTCGAATCTCCGAGTGCAGCGCTTGCGTGGACAGACTCCGAAAGTATATTTCCGCGGTAAGGAGCTGGCTGGAGAACTTGCACCTCATGCTGATTAACGCTCGAGTGCTTCGCCATAAAGTGGTGTATAGGCCTAGTAAGCAATAAATTATTAACAAGTTCTACATGCGGTGTTGCACCCTATTAGAATTTAAGTGAGTTGTATTTGATGCAATAAACAACTTCAGTCTACATTAAATATAATGCGGCTTCCATTGATAAAGGGAGTAATATTCTCACAGCCGTCGTACACCAGCGGAAGTCGTTTACCACGGCATTCCTCTGACTAAAATGAAACGTACAATTACACATTACATTGTGGCAGCAATTAAGCGAAAGTGAGTGTCCCTGATTAAGAAATGTAATATTCCTGCAAAACTTGATCTAAATAAATGTCAGTCTGGTTCTTCAGAGTTATTTGGTACTAAATCATGTTCCCATCAAAGAGTTAATAGAATGAATGTTAATTATAAAGAAAACAGTCTTCTGGGATGTGGCACCGTGTAGATGTGGTGTTAACCGACACCGGTCTGCTTGTACCGGTTCTCACGGTCTCGTCGCTTGCGGATTTTCTTATTTCTTCTACCCGAAAGATGGAGGCGATACGTTCCTCCGAAACCTCGGTTAACACCACATCTACACGGTGCCACATCCCAGAAGATTGCTTTCTTCATAGTCACCGCCGTGAAAACCTCAAATCTTACATGTCGCATGTGCACCTCCCGTCGCCGTTAGTAATCTTAAAAATAATCTTTGAAGAGAGGCCAGAAATTCTCAACAGGACTCGCAGCTTAATTTCCTGCTGCAGAGATTTAAAATCCCCCCGCACTATTCCCATTATTATTTTATTTCTTAAAGAAATTATCACTTAACTAGCAGGTTCTGCCTTCGTCTAATTTATGGGCTATAACTTAAAGCTTCTTTGACTCATAAACAATATTTTATACTTAATTGGTAGGTATGTTCATGATATATCTCCATACCGAATTTCAAATGCCTACATCCGAAATTTTTATTAGTTATGGCCGTGAAATCAGAGGCAAAAGAATATTTCTGCACGGTCGCCATGATTATTTTACCTCCACAAAAGCTGCACATTCTTCTAAGATGTATTACCATTCATTCATTCATCCATCAGTAATCTCTCAGACGACAGGTCCACAATCTCTTCCAAAACAGTTCCTCCACTTAATGCGATCTTCTGTTTTTGGAAAGAGACTATCCAGGAAAAGTGATAATGTGGTAGTTTTTCCATTTGCTTTCCACATCGCAGTACGACAGCCGTTCAAACCACTCTGGTCACGCCTGTTGCTATACGAACTTGAACCATCTCGAGCATAATTTGTTCTGTGCTTCAAGTCGTTGCTGATGACGCTGCTTCCGGTATCAGTTTTTGGTTTTTGGTATCTCTCTTCGTCTGATGCCTACCCTTTGACCTGTCCAGCAAGGGAGGCCCTGCCAGTAGCTACGCTGCCGCTGGTATAGCTCTCAGGGTCCTTAGCATACTCAAACCCCCTCACCACGATAAGGCGGAGACACCAACGAGGGGGGTATTTCCATTATCACTACAAAAACATAAAAAGTGTCGCTTCCTCATAAAAAATTTGCGAGTCCTCCATGTTGTAATCACAGACTTTAGAAATGTAAACGCCATAACGTTGGGCTGGCCGCCAATTGCATAATATTCACATCAAGTTAAAAGAAATCAGTCAAGGTACTCAGGAGATTATGGGGGGGGACATCTACAGGCAGAACGGCGATTTCGTAAGTTTACTGTCTTTTGAGATGAAGGGAAGTCAGCAAAATAATGAGTAAAATATATTTTAGTAAAACGAAAACCATTCTCCCGAAGACAAAAAAGAAATCCGTGGCCTGTAGTCCTCAAGTGAACTAAACCGACCGAGCGACCGCCGCTCGTCAGCGAAGTTAGTGCCAATTTTTACGGATATATGGTGTCACATGGTGAGCGCAACGGATCCCCTTCGCCGTTAATTTCGGCTTTTTTTTTAGATCGGACCACGAAGACAAAAGGAGAGTCAATTGTCGAAACATCGTACAGGGCTGTACAAATTGTACCTCAAAATAAACTTCTTTTAGAGAATCAAATATCTTACTACTGAAACTTCCTCAGATCCGTACTACTATTTAAGAGAAAGAATTGGCAGAAGCTCTGAAATCTCAGCTCCCAAACGTGTACAGTACAAGCACGTCAAGACTCATTCACTGACTTAATAATTAAGGACATTTTATATTAGGAATAAATAGGAAATTCATGGTAAAATCAGTCAAGCATGCTCATCTTTCCAGTTATGTCATTATCAGAAAGAATTCCTTCCACAAACACCAAAGAGCAATACACTTTTTGCTAACACATATTCGTAATATTCGGTTATGTTACTAAGCCGAACTTGAGTTCACAGATCGAGACTTTCACCCTTATACATTTCTCTGTTACAGATGATTGTCGGTGGAGGCTGGGTTTAGAACAGAGCCAGGCGAATCTGATAGGACGCATGCCGGTTTTTATACAGTCGCTCTTCTAACACAGCTTCAGCAAGGAATTTCCCAGGCACAGGACAACCCGTACCTACATGAAAATACATGAGATACTTAGTATCCATATCTAGCATAACTAAACCCCAGTTCACTCACTTGCAGGAAATCATCACATTCTTAACATGCTTTGTTAATCGAAGAAGTCCTCATGAAAGCATATTCAATCACACTCGTTGTATATAGACCAACAAAGTAATACACTCGTATCGAATATTATACCTACTTCTCGGTGGGAAAACATTTCTCGTATCTCGAATAGCGTCGTTTAAAAACTAAATGTGACCTATGTGTTTCGCGCGGGCTTCAGGGAAGTTATCTCTGTTTCAGAATATACCGTCCGCAAAATTGTGAATTGTGGATAAATTACGAGGGTCGTACTGAAAGTCATGAGCAGCAATTTTTTGTAAAGTAACATGCTTTATTATTGACAAACCAAATACACCATCTCAATCTACAGACCTTTCTATATTTTTCCACATAATCGCCATTCTTTGTACACATTTCTCCCAGCGTTCTGGGAGTTTGAAAATTCCCCTTCTGTAAAATTCCGTTCCAGCCATCCGAAGACACTGACGCACTGCTTTCTGAATTGCCTCCCTTGTCTCAAAACGTTGTCCACGCAGTTGATCCTTCACAAATGCGAAAAGATGGTAGTCGGAGGGTGCCAGATCAGGGCTATAGGAGGGGTGTGGAAGAACTTCCAACCCCATCTTTGCAATTACTTCCTATGTGAGGCGAGCGGCGTGGGAGCGATGATGATGATGATGTCCCGGAAGTTTATCGCGCAATGCACGACGGAGCTTGTGCAGCGTCTGGACATAACGAGCAGCATTGATGGTTTGCCCAGGTCCCAGGAATTCGGTCACAATAAACCCCTCTGCATCCCAGAAGACTGTGCCCATCACCTTGGCATCTGATGGCACTGTCGTTGCCTTCTATTTCGATGCAGAATGCAAATGGTGCCATTCCATACTCTGCCGTTTTGTTTCAGGCTCGAAATGGTGAAACCAGCTTTCGTCACCTGTCACAATACGTCATCGCCTTCGTGTCGATATCTCTGCAGCAGTTCTGAGGTGATGGCTTTTCGCTGACCTTTGTGGCCTTCGGTCAATAACCGCGGAACCCAACGAGCACAAACTTTCCTATAGCCCAAGCTTTCAACCATCTCCTGTACTGCACTGTGCCCTAGTCCAAGTTTTCGGGCTATTGTGTCCACAGTCACACGCCTGTCATCTTGAATGATATCATCCACTCTTTCCTTGTTGCGTTCAGTTGAGGCTGTTCGAAGATGACCGTTCCGAGGCTCATCTTCGATGCTGGTGTTCCCATCTTTAAAATGTTTCACCCATTTTTGAACACTGCTCGCACCAATGAACACACTTCCATAAGCACACTGAAGTCTCTGGTGAATTTCTGCAGCAGGGATTTCCTCTTTCACAAGAAAT